>NC_066375.1:16467030-16777469 GCF_013377495.2 Cygnus atratus
AGATAGAGAACCTGAAAAATTATGTGCAAGCATTTTCATTTGTCTGGCTGTAGACAACATGATTTATATTAGCAGCTATACAGCAGTTCCTGGAAGCATGGGACCCAATCTCCTTTAGTAAATTTGAAGCTTTTTGAGTTGGGGATTCAGCATAGACATGACCAGAGCTGTCATGTGAGTGAGCAGGTGCCTCAGCAACACCAGATCTCACTGATCTCAATACCGTACAGCTTCCTTTTAAACCATACACTGCATTTGCTATTCGGGTTAGCCAAGAGGAAAGGGAATGACTAAGAAAAAAAAAAAAATATATATATATATATTTAAATGGATCAATTTTAAATCCAACAAAATAAGGGCATAACGTTTGAGTTGATCCCATGATAAAAGACCACAGTTCTCCTCAGAGATCTATTGTGGATAATTCCTCACCGGGCAGAGGTTCAGGGGCATATTTTCCATTCCTCAAAAACGTAAAATTCTCACTGCAGTTAGGGAGACCTAACCGATGGTTTCCCTAATTTTTCCCTTTATCTTTGAGATGCATATCAAGTAGCCAGGTGGCTGTGTGATAAAAATACAATACAATAATTCCTTCTCACATTTGTTAGTGAAACAGCTCAGGACCTGTTACAACATGCAGTGTTCGCTCATGCCAAGAAAAAAAAAAAAGGTGTCATTTAACTTTTTTTTCCCCCCTCCCTTCCTTCTATAACCACTTCATTCTCCCCACTTGGAATGAAACATGAAATTAAAAGTAAAAATTAAAAGATGGCCGATACTGAAATTTGTAGAGAGAAAACAAGACTGACATCCATATAGAAGCATGCAAATGCTTTACAGAATCCACTCCATTTTTAATATCATTAATAAAAAGACATTTGCTGTCATTTCTCTTTGATTCCCATCAGCTGTAGAATGCCTGAATTGAACTGGTAAGGCACTTAGTCAATGCCACTTTCTACAGGTTTTACCAAAGAAACTGGTTTCCATTCTACCAAGTTGTATCACAGAGGAAGGTAAAACTGAACAACACATAAATCAAACAACATGTTAAGTAAGTCACATGCCAAAATACACATGAAGATTATGCAAATATTGTTTGAAATGAAATAGCTCTTCCTTTTGGTTGTATGCATAAGGACACACAGTTAGGCTACTCCCTTTGCCCTGACTGGCAATAATTCTGCTTTTCCACTTCTAAGCCATAATTTCACTATATGTTGCTTTGGGTATTTCCTACAGAGCTAGCTTATCTGAGGTACAGAAACAAGGAGTAAGCTGAAATCAAGGTACTTCCCTGCTCCTTGGCAGAGGACTGCCATGAGATGATAAGTCTTCCTGTCTTAAGACAGCGTTATCAATACGTGAAGAGAACGCTGACAAAACAAAAGCTGGTGGTGTCCTTAGATGCCTGATGAAATGCGAATGAACTCGTGCAGACTGCAATCAGAATTACTACTTTGCACATGTGGTTCACTACCTCAGGCCAAGGAGCTGGAAAGTGTGACAAAGATAACTCACGGCTGTCTTATTTTGGGGACTCTTCAGTGCTACTGGTAATCTGTGGGGTTACTGGAAGGCCCTGAGGCCTGCTGCCATGTCCCTCTCCTTTATAGCAGGAACACCTCCACGCTCCCATGGCTTGGTCAGGTACTGCCAGCTCTCTAGGCCCCGGGGTATGCTCAGTGACAACGGAGACAGAGAAGGGGAATCTGCGGACACTGAATTGCTGTTGGTATGTGGAGACAAATCCATACATGAATACATCTTTAATCTACAGATACAGAACATATACAGCCAACCCTATGCAGGGAATATGGATGCAAGCAAATAACGCACAGCTCACATGGCAGACAGCTCAGCTCTGCACGCAGACCTATGGGGCAAAACAAGGTATGGAAGTCATCCTGATCACTAAATGGTTGTATTCTAGAGTTGCACGGATCTTTCTGTTAGACATTTTGTTCATGCTATGAGCTAGAAGGGTGTGTTTTGACATTAAGATTGCATTATGTGCCACTGAGCAGTTCTGCAGCCATCCTACCAGAATGTTAGGGCCACTTGGTACCGTCCTGCCAGGTTTGGCCTAAAGCTTAAGAGCCATTAATTAACACAGTGTACATATTTTTGGTATAACTTATTGCATTTAAAGTTTTAGCACTGCATTATCCACTTACATTGCTTATAACTTTGTTCTGTATTACTTCATTGTGGCACAACATACAGTGTTATAAAACTTTTCCTATCAATGTAAAGCAGACATGCTTAGGATAAAAGTGAGCAGCTGTTTAATAACTCAGAGCATTATTATGCTATAGGTAAGAACAAGAAGCAAAGAATTAAACTGCTAAGGAAATTTAGAGCGAATCTAATTTCACAAGTTGGAATTTATCCAAGACACCGTATTTAACACCTTTACTCCTGTGAACAGCGAGTAAGTTCTTTAATGACCACGAGTGGTCAAGACCTCAGTTTTAGATCTCACCTGATAGACAGGCTAATGAGATTTCCACTGCTACTAGGTTCTGCTCAGATTGACAGCCACTATTCCATCATATTTCCACATTTCTATCACCTAATGGAATCAAATTGCAAAGCTCTGCAAAAATGGTAAGAAATAATACAGAAATTCTTTTTTTTTTCTTCCTTTTTTTTTTTTTTTTAATCTCCAAATCAGTTTGACTTAGGGTCAGGACAAGTTTTCCGTGTACATATGCATCAGTTCTTTTACCTAACATACATTTTGCAATCCTTAGCATAGAATTATACCTCTCTGAAAGCTACCACAACAGAAAACAAGACAAAACAACATGATATATTGAATTAATTTTTTTTGTTGTTGAACGTAGAATATTCTTTACAAATATTTAAAGGATGATTACTGTATCTATGTCTTTCATACATAAAAATATAATAAATACACAATAGACTGAAACGTCTCTGAAGGATGTACCTTATGCTAGCGATAAATAATTCAGGTGGAAAAAAAGCAAACTTGAATTGCATACTTAACCAGAACTGAATTCAGAATACTTTTCGGAAATGCAGGTACACCACTTACAAAGTGATTACCACCTCTCAATTTAGCAGATAATCATTAATACTCATAATATCAAAAAAAAAAAAAAAAGGCAGCCCCAAACCCTAGGCACAGCTCCATATAATAGCATCACACTTCTTAACACTTCTTAAAAATGTACTTGAAGCACTGTTGGTACAAAGAGAACAACTGTTGTGTTGGACATGTGCTGCCTCCAGGCTGCAGGAATTACTCATCCCAGCCCATGACCTTCGCTCAGAAAGCTTTTTTTCAGGACAGTGAAGGTTAGAAGTACAGATTAACACATCAGATTAACCTGCCCATTTGCCAGTGACATTTTTCACTAAAGGATCTTTTGTCCTTCTCCTTTACAAATCCAGAAGGGAACAGAGATGAGCCTCAGGGAAACAGTGCATTGGGAACAGTGTATTTGGGGAACAATGGCAAGGCCAGGGGAGCCGGCAATGGCCCATCTGAAGTGCATCTACACTAATGCACGCAGCATGGGCAACAAACAAGAGGAGCTGGAAGCCATCATGCAGCAGGCTAGCTATGACTTGGTTGCCATCACTGAAACGTGGTGGGACTACTCTCATGACTGGAGTGCTGCAATGTCTGGCTATAGGCTCTTCAGAAGGGACAGGCAGCACAGAAGGGGTGGTGGTGTGGCTCTCTATATTAGAGTGTTTTGATGTTGTGGAACTCGAGACTGAGACTGAGAATGATAAGGTTGAGTCCCTATGGGTTAGAATCAGCGGGAAGGCCAAGAAGGGAAGCATCCTGGTGGGGGTCTGTTATAGACCACCAAACCAGGATGAGGAGACGGATGAGGAGTTCTACAGGCAGCTGGCAGAAGCTGCGAAATCGTCAGCGCTTGTTCTCATGGGGGATTTCAACTTCCCAGACATATCCTGGAAGCACAACACAGCCCAGAGAAAGCAGTCTAAGAGGTTTCTGGAGAGCATGGAAGATAGCTTCCTGACGCAGCTGGTTAGTGAGCCTACCAGGGGAGGTGCCCTGCTAGACCTGCTGTTCACAAACAGAGAAGGACTGGTGGGAGATGTGGTGGTCGGGAGCTGTCTTGGGCAGAGTGGCCACGAAATGGTAGAGTTCTCTATTCTTGGCGAAGTCAGGAGGGGGACCAGTAAAACCGCTGTCTTGGACTTCCAGAGGGTAGACTCTGAGCTGTTCAGGACACTGGTTGGCAGAATCTCTTGGGAGGTGGTTCTGAAGGGCAGAGGAGTCCAGGAAGGCTGGGCACTCCTCAAGAAGGAAATCTTAATGGCTCAGGAGTGATCCGTCCCCACGTGCCCAAAGACAAGCCGGCGCGGAAGAAGACCGGCCTGGCTGAACAGAGAGTTGTGGCTTGAGCTTAGGAGAAAAAAGAGGGTTTATAATCTTTGGAAAAGAGGGCGGGCCACTCACGAGGACTATAAGGATGTTGTGAGGCTGTGCAGGGACAAAATTAGAAGGGCCAAAACTCATCTGGAGCTCAATCTGGCTACTGCTGTTAAAGACAACAGAAAATGTTTTTATAAATACATTAACACAAAAAGGAGGACTAAGGAGAATCTCCATCCTTTACTGGATGCGGGGGGAAACTTAGGTACAAGAGAAAAGGCTGAGGTACTTAATGCCTTCGTTGCCTCAGTCTTTAGCAGCAAGACCAGTTGTTCTCTAGATACCCAGTACCCTGAGCTGGTGGAAGGAGATGGGGAACAGATTGTGGCCCCCACAATCCACGAGGAAATGGCTGGTGACCTGCTACAGCACTTAGATGTACGCAAGTCGATGGGGCCGGATGGGATCCAACCAAGGGTGCTAAGAGAACTGGTGGAAGAACTGGCCAAGCCGCTTTCCATCATTTATCAGCAGTCCTGGCTATCAGGGGAGGTCCCAGTCAACTGGCGGCTAGCAAACGTGACACCCATCTACAAGAAGGGCCCGAAGGTTGACCCGGGAAACCATAGGCCTGTTAGTTTGACCTCAGTGCCAGGGAAGCTCATGGAGCAGATTATCTTGAGTGTTATCACTGGGCACTTGCAGGGTAAGCAGGCAATCAGGCCCAGTCAGCATGGGTTTATGAAGGGCAGGTCCTGCTTGACTAACCTGATCCCCTTCTTCGAAAAAGTGACACGCTTAGTGGATGAGGGAAAGGCTGTGGATGTGGTCTACCTTGACTTCAGTAAGGCTTTTCACACCGTTTCCCACAGCATTCGCCTCAAGAAACTGGCTGCACTGGGCCTGGACTGGCATATGCTTCTTTGGGCTAGAAACTGGCTGGGTAGCCGGGCCCAAAGAGTCGTGGTGAATGGAGTTAAATCCAGTTGGAGGCCAGTCACTAGTGGAGTCCCCCAGGGCTCAGTACTGGGGCCAGTTCTCTTTAACATCTTTATCGATGATCTGGATGAGGGGATCGAGTGCACCCTCAAGGGTAGGAAGGCTCTTGAGGAGGATCTGGATAGGCTGGACCGATGGGCTGAGGCCAACTGTATGAAGTTCAACAAGGCCAAGTGCCGGGTCCTGCACCTGGGGCACAACAACCCCAAGCAGCGCTACAGGCTGGGAGATGAGTGGTTAGAAAGCTGCCTGGCAGAGAAGGACCTGGGAGTATTGGTTGATAGTCGGCTGAATATGAGCCAGCAGTGTGCTCAGGTGGCCAAGAAGGCCAATAGCTTCCTGGCTTGCATAAGAAACAGTGTGGCCAGCAGGGCTAGGGAAGTGATTGTCACCCTGTACTCAGCTCTGGTGAGGCTGCACCTCGAGTACTGTGTTCAGTTTTGGGCCCCTCACAACAAGAAGGACATCGAGGTGCTCGAGCGAGTCCAGAGAAGGGCAATGAAGCTGGTGAGGGGTCTGGAGAACAAGTCTTACGAGGAGCGGCCGAGGGAGCTGGGATTATTCAGCCTGGAGAAGAGGAGGCTCAGGGGTGACCTTATCGCTCTCTATAGGTACCTTAAAGGAGACTGTAGCGAGGTGGGGGTTGGTCTATTCTCCCACGTGCCTGCTGACAGGACGAGGGGGAATGGGCTAAAGTTGCGCCGGGGCGGTTTAGGTTGGATATTAGGAAGAACTTCTTTACCGAAAGGGTTGTTAAGCATTGGAATAGGCTGCCCAGGGAAGGGGTTGAGTCACCATCCCTGGAGGTCTTTAAGAGACGTTTAGATGTAGAGCTTAGTGATATGGTTTAGTGGAGGACTTGTTAGTGTTAGGTCAGAGGTTGGACTTGGTGATCTTGGAGGTCTCTTCCAACCTAGATGATTCTGTGATTCTGGGAATAAGATGGATAAAATTCCTGGTGTTCGCCACTTAATCCCACCTACTGTCTTCCATAAAGAAACTGAAGAGGACAAGACACGCAGTATACCCTGCGTGCACAAGTACAATACACCAAGCACTTTCAGGTGGAATAATTTCCAACCATGGATTAGCAAAAACAACTCCCGTGTGGTTCTCTAACACAATCAAAAGCTAAGAGCTTGGTACAAAGCTTCCAAGAGATGGAAGAAGTACTGCACATTACTGAGCATTACCAAATGCATAAACACTAACACTGTAAAATATTGTCATTAAAACCTGAATTCCAGGTGGTGATCAGCTGTACTGGTCTATTGTGAGTATGCTGCATTGTGTAATTGACCCTTTCTAATGCAGTGGCATCACTTTAATGCTTTTTTTTTAATCCAAAGTCTCAATGCAGTTTATTAACTTTCAGAAATATGTGGCTTTTATTTATTTACTTATTTTTACTTTTTCAGGCACAGTCCTATTAACTGGCTTGCTGATAGCTTTTCAGTACATCAGTGGCAAAGGCAACAACTGTGCCAGTTGCAATTTACTAATCCAAACATCCTATCACTTTTTCTTTCACCTCTGTAAATGTTCTTGATTATATTTTATAGATAAACAAACTTAAAATAAAGTAACAGACTGTCATCATTTATAAACACTAGTAAAAAATGAGTACATTTTCGGAAACTTTTTTCACTTATGTACGCATACTTGCTAGTAAGTTTGTTTACAAGCAGATTTTGACTTCTGCTAACAAGCACCCTCTAAGAAGTTCCAGCTGTTTAAATTAGCAGCAAATTTAACTCCCAACTACATAGTGGATTTTAAGCAAACATCACTCTAATGCACCCTTCCAGGCCTAGTTTCATCCTCAGACATAAATAAAATTTATATTCTAATAAATCAGACCTGCCTCCATTTTTATTTAAAATTAGGATCTAAATTATAATAAATATCATTAATATAATAAAATAAAATATCATTAAGGTGCAAATTCTTTTCTTAAACAAAGATAAAAATTTTAACATTATTTTTTACTACACGGCAATAATAATAAATGGCTAAATAATTCAGTACTGATTTAATGATTATGCTATTAACACTGGACAATCGGGATTCAGACAGTGGAGCACCTCTCTAGTTTGCTTCAACATTGCATTAAAATTCCCTAAGGAAATAAATATACATGCATTGTATTTTCTAAGCTCTGTGAATTTCATTCATGTGGCATGTGCATACCAGAGATCTGTTTTAATCTACTCATAGTCAAAGTAATGGAAAAAAAAAATAATACAATTACATGTTTTTTTGCCCTCAGGTGATTTTTCTAACAGCTCATTTCATCTTGAATGTTGTATACCTGTACCATATCAGACAGAATGGAATCTGGTGCAAAGCCATGCTTCAATGACAGCCAATTACCTGTTGACAGTCCTACTGCTTTGCTAGCGAAGAGATACCTGTGCAAACAATGTATTCAGGCGATCACTGCACTACAGACAATGTACTTCACTATTTTCATTACATCTTAAGTTGGTACAAGAGTTTTAGGTTTATTCATGTTATTAATTATACCAACTTTTATGCAGAAATGTCTAAGACCGAAACATCCTCTAAAGCAAAGTACAATGGCATTATTTGAGATACTGTTTCCTGAGAGATATTTCCTATTCCTCCTGTTTAAAGGTAACCACTGGCTTCTTCCCAGTTCAGTACAGTCTTTGTATTGTTGCTGCTACATCACCAATACAGAAAACCTGTAACTTCCTTAAAACGCAGGTCAAATAATAGTTGTTTCTACGTTGCTTAAGAGGACAAATGGTAGCAAAGAAAGTACAGAAATGAGGATATGTTGGCATCTAGGATAAGATTATTATTGTTATTTTTTAAGAGCTGGTCACTGAAACCAGTTGAAGATAAAGTAACGTTCTGCACAAGGCCCTTATCTTGGCTGAACAGTAAAGGCAAAGCTGTAGAAAAGTTCCTTCCACAGGTATGAAGACCGGAAAAGCAACATACAAGCACAAACTACAAAAGCAAAGCCCATGTGCTGCCTTCTGTTCTAGAGATACGGCACTTAGGTTGTGCAGGGGAGGACACAGCAAAACCACACTGCCAATACCTGAAGAGAACACATTCCCAGTTGTTTTTTTCTCCTGACACTAGCTCTGCCTCAATTATCTGAAAATAATGTGCAGTCTGGTAAGGCACAGAAACACAGATATCGGCATCTGGTCAATCTACAGCACTTGAAGATTTCTAGGGATTTACAAAATAGAATTAAGATACATAAGATTAATCTATTTCTGCATAGATACAGGGCAACATTTGAAGCAAGAATGTGTACTGCTAAACTGACAGCCCATCATCATTCCTTTGAACATCTGGGGTACTAATGCTCTAAGCAAGCTCTACTGAAAAAAAATGAGAACCGTCTTTTGCACCTGCTACAGGAAATGACATCATATATAGTAGAAAAGTGTGATTAAGACCAAAAAAATATTTATGAAAATACATCTTTACTGTTCTCTTGTTAAATCTTGGACAATCTTTGCTCATCCCCAACAGTACAAAAAACAAAATACTAATTAATATGTCACAGAATATGGGGAAGAATGGGAATCTGAATTCTTTTGAGAAAGTTTTCTGGTCCAAGTATAAAATACTTTTGCTTTTCTTTTTTTTTTTTTTTTTTTTTTTTTTTAAAGTTAAGCTTATATAAAGTGAAATTGGCCGTATCACTTGCATCCACAGATGTTGGGCTAAAAATAAATAATTATTACAATAAATGTGAACTTCCACTCTGGATTTTTTATCATGTATATACTAAAATGTCAACAATATGTCATGCCTAAGAAACATCCCTTTATCCCATTTTAAAGCCAGCATTCAACTTAAATGGTAAGTCATATCTCTTGATCTTGTTTTGTAAAGGTTGTACTTGCTACAGGCTTAACACAACTGTGGGAGACGGTATGGAAAGGATCGATAAAGCAGTATTACCCTTTGTGATAGTGAATCTCTGCAGGACGTTCCAGCTTAACTCTGTAGCCTGCACTTATGCTTCATACCTTCCCACTGGGAGAATGGGCTAAAACATAGTAACGGACAAATAAGACAAGAAGAGGTGTGTAAAAATTCCCCTCTTGTTCCTTCCCTACAGTTGCTTGCTTCCTTTCTGTAAGCCAAAGAAGAAAAATAAAAATAATCTTAAAATATAGGGCTTATATATTCAGAAAAAAATATACTCACAAGCCCTGCTCAACACAGGTCCTGGCTTCATCACACACAGTGTAGATGCAATAGGTTATGAGTTTAGTGCCAGAAAGCTGTATATTATCTCTCTGACATGTAACACATGGAAACTCTTTTTGATATTGTGCAAGCATATAAGATTAGCTTGCTTCAGCACAAAGTGGGGTGTTGGAAACCATGCGCAGGTGATTATAGTGAGTCCAATAGTCTGTATTGATGACAAGTTCTCTACAGGAAAATCTGACTTGTAGGGAGGGAGGGTTCTTGTCTGAAAAAAAGACAAAGACGGGCACAAAGTGAAGTAAACAGCTTCAGTTGTAAGTAGCAGCATGGAAAAAGTCAAAGGCACTTAAGTGGGTCAGACATAAGATGAAGTCAAGAGAAAAGAAAAGCAGAGGATGCTAAAAACAAAGTTTTAAAAAAAGTTTAGAAGGAAAGTTTCAGAAATTAGGACAAGTGTTTTAAACTTGCGTCAGACGTGAAGGGTCTGAGAGGTAGAGGATACAAAGGCGGGGATGACAGCTAGTGCATCAGAAAAGGAACTTTCTTTTAACACAGATACACATACAGATGGGTACAGTCACATCACAAAGCATTAAAATACACTGGTACAAAGACTAACAAAGGAGCCAAGAGGCAGTTCTATAATCACACTACATCAAATGTGCTAGAAGTACATACATACAGAAACAAAATCAACTATCAAAATCTGTGTGCTCTTGAAATCTGAAGTGTTCTAGGACCGATTACATGGAGCCTCTCATACACTGTGTCCTTGACAAGTGGCACGAAATATGTGTCAAATATTCTCTCGCTCAGACTATTTGGAGTTTGAGATAAGAAGCTTCTGAGTTTCTCTAAAACAGTGCAGACTAATAACGAATGAAATGTGGAAGTGAGGTAGGCATGAAATTGCAAGAGTTAAAAAACAGGTGACAGCAGTGTCTTGAAAAACAGCAGCGGGTGGGAGCAGTAAACGACCTATTGGGAGGCAGAGAGAGGCAAATGCCAAGCTGAGTGAAAGGAGGCATGGAACTAACACTGATTAATTAAGAGGCCCTAAACCCACTGAACTTGCTGGGAAATCTATCATCTAAGTATGCATGTCTGCTCTCACCAGCTGGAGGAGATGCTGTTTCCCTTTTGTATCTTCTTTTTCCTCCTCCGTCGTCAAATCAATCACCTGCATCTCTTCACCTTCCCTTTTCCACCTTCACTTGCAGCTAAATCCCCTGAGGTTGTGTGTCTGAACGCAATGGGTACACACCTCTGAGCACCAACCTCTGGACAGTTACTGCAGTCAGAGTCTGATTTGGGGAGAAAGGGAAGCACGTGTGGGGAATGACTACAGGGCACTTATTTTCTTCCCGTGATTCATTATGGTGCCTTCTACAAAAGCTTTCAAACAGCAGAATGACAGCGTGCAGCCTCCTAATCGGAGCTTATAAAACGCACAAGTGACAACATGCAAATGCTGCAACATGAACAGCCTAAGGATGGGACAAACTGCCTTGCAACAGAGTTTAGTTATAAGTATTAATTACAATGAAATAAAAAAAAATGTATTCTGATTTTTTTTTCAAATGAACTCTCAAGAACAATTAAGGAAGATGACTGTTTTCATAACTTCTCATTATGTATGCAATAATACATGTATACATTGTATACGTTATTATGCATACAATAATAATTTCACAATTGTGAGAGGTTACCTGCTGCAAGTACACCCTCTGTCTGGACTTAAGAACTGCACCCTTTTTGTGTGCTGTTTCCTTTGGGAACAGGTTCTCCCTGACTTTTAAACAGCAGCTGTCTGTGAGTCTGAGTAATGTGGAAGCTACACCCAGCACTTACATTCTTGGCAGGAAAAGCCATGTTAATAATCATTTGACACGGAAACCCGTGTTAAAGAACCCTATATGCTGCAGACATGGTGTATTTTTTCACGATAGAGATAACGCACACAGCTTTTGGAATTTTCTGAATATTAGGTGGAATGTGTTCTTCTTTTAAGATTTCACATATATCCAAATATATTATTAAAACAAGCAAACAAAAAATCCCATAAATGTCTTTCATCTGCATCCACCATTAGAGAAACAAGCACTCTCCTTTACCAGGGCCCCATAGAGAAACTGACTGCAACCAACAAACAGGGTGCTCACCCTGCAAGCGCTTCTTCCCCCAGGCCACAAAAGGGACAAACTCTTGTCCCCAGACAACGGGACAGATGGGTTACACTGGAGCACATCCCTGCCCTGTTTACAAGCCACCCCGCATGGCGAAGGCCTAATCCCAAAGCCCCAGGGCCTGCCACTGATGCTGTCAGGCTGGGAATCAGCCTCCAGCCTTGGGCTCTCAGAGAAGGAACTCAGCCAGTGCCAAGGGGGGCCAGCACCAGGGGACAAGGCCAAATGGTCTCCAAGAGAACTGCAGACTTCCCAGCCTCGGTTCCCACTACATCCGGTGCTCCTGCCAACCATTTGGTCATTCCATAAACAAAGCCGATGAAGAAGAAAATACTGTGTCTTATACTCAACAATCCTGTAAGAAGTCTTCATTGCCTGGTGCTTCTGCTCTAAGGAGTTAATTAAAAACTTCAGAATATAGATTTATTAACACAAATTTGCAGTAGTTACACAAAGTAACAGGTGGGTAACTTGACCAGGTCAAGTAAGGGTAATTACAGGTAAGCTCTCACATATCATTAACATAAGAACTTCTCTTACCCGGGGTAAGAAAGGATAGGGTATAAGATGATGATTTCTGGTCATGCTTTAAGTGCTTTTAATATATGGCTCCCCTTCACTCCGTTTCAGTGCATACACCCCACTGCAACAAAGGATAGTGGAAATTATTTTTCATCCCAGCTCTTTTGGCAGGTGTTAGAAACAGCTACTACATTCCTTCTCTTGTTGGCTGGGAAATAAATTATGATATTACACACATGAAAAAATGTTGTCCTGTTTAACATGCTCAATGGCTTCTTATATATGCTGTCAGATCACTAGAGAATATTTTGCCATTTACTGATAAGCAGAACTCTCAGTTTATGAGCCAACTAATACATTTTCCATCCAACTTAAGACAGGTGGCTATTACAGAAATTGTATTTGTGATATACTTCACATATGGAATTGAGCGTCTTGGTCTCTCTGAAGACAAACTGTTATAGGTAAAATTAGGCTAGACATACAAGTTCAATTCTTTACAAAGTGGAACCAATTAAAATAACAAAGTTACCTGAAAATGTTGATGACTGACGTAAGTTCATAACGATGGTAGTCAGCACCAAAACGATTAGACTTCAGAACTAGTCTATTATTTTTTTTAGTACTAAACAATGCAGAAATATACCTGTATTTTTTTAATTTAACTACAGTGCTACATATAAAAATATATCCATATTTAATAGAAATATAAAAATATAGAAGTTTGTACAGAGATTAATAAATTAGGATCTATTCTACATTTACTTGAAAAAAGTGATCCTAAAATAATCTCATCGGTCCTTAATCAATGAAGATTTAAGTGAATAATTTCTCATTTCCTAATAGTAAGTCTGATGAAATTTTGGCAAAAAAATGGTTAAAATTCATCATAGCTTCTCATTGCAGAATTGAATTTCATTTTATCAGAAAACTTTCAAATGCAATATTACTTTTCCTTACATATACAGCCTGCAACTTACCTAGGGCGCTATTTATCATTCAGACAACTTAAGTACAACAAAAAAAATCACCTTGAGACAAAGAAATTCTCTCTTGGGAAACCCAAAACTGTATTAATATGATAAGCAGTAGAGCTTTACTTTTCCTTCATTAACTCTAGCAGACATTTTTGATATTTGCCAAAAAGGAAGTTAAAAAAAAAAGCTTAAAAAAATAAAAACAAAAAACTTTCAACGTTCAAACACCCTCCTCCTGGTCATATCAATCATTTTCAGCTTCTCCAGCTCAACCAAGCTTATTCATTGTTTCAAAACCTTTAAAATCAAGATGAAAATCAGCTGAAAAATTCAATGCCCAGAGGGAACCCAATGCTTAGATAATGTAATCCACTTGGGAAATGAAAAGTTCATGTCAGGTATTTAGTAACCAAAGCAATTATCAGAAGCTGACTATTGAAATTGGACTGAGTAATATTTCATCAGATTTCAGCAACCCTCCCTGGAACAAAGAAAAATTAAGTTAGAAATGTTGGTTATGAAGCTGAGATAAATAAAAATAAACTGAAACAACCGTGCCTATTATAGCTGTTTTCTTTCTGTTACTATTTCCCCACTATATTGTTCAATATATACTACTGCTAATATTTTTAAACCACTGAAACACACTAGGCAGCGTAGTCTGTCATTTGAATATCTGTATCTGCAGTTTGCATATGTTATTGGAAGCTCTACTTGCGTTGTGACTGTGCACATCTTTTGCTGTTCCCAGTCTCCTATTTAAAACAGGAGAAAGACCTACCCCTGTGAGAGAAAGCAGAAGGTGTAACATGCAAGTATCAGTAGTGTTATGACCCATATATTGAACAGTTTGTAGGAAATCAGTCTGTTTCATGTAACTGGAAGTTTCCAAAGCAATGTACACCCACAGTATTATCAGTGTGCTAGAGAAGTTTTTAAAAAGTGACATTTCAACTAAGGATTCTTTACGTTGAGATTCTGGAAATAGCTTCACTGAATGAAACTCTCAAAAATTCCAGTTTTAGAACACTTGGCTTGAAAACGTGTTGTTGTTGTTTTTTTTTTTTTTTTTTTTTTTCTCCATGAAGAAAATAAGTTTTAAAAGAAATGTCTACCCCAAGCACGAAATGGCATCCATGCAAATGTGCTTTATGCCTACAATATGGATCATACTGGGCATTTCATTTTGATTAAATCTTTTTATACTCATGGTTTAAGGTAGCTTTGCATTCAGTTCAAAATAAAACACATCATCTTACAGGATCATCAAATATGCCTTGAACACGCTGACATTGTGCAAATGCTGGTTAACAGAACTGTATGTGTATATGGGTGAGTATTATACACATTTGCTTTGGAAATTTACAGCGTCATACTTCAAAAATTGGAAAAAATTGCACACAAGATAAAAGAAAAAATCTTTGGTACAGTACGATTCCAGCAGCAGAATGCAAGTTTTGACAGGGAACCATATGCTGAGGACCAGTGCTGACTCACTCAGCATCAGCTAACCTTACAGCTCTGCCTAAATGAAGTGAACAGGAAATTCAGGGCCTGAGAGAAGCCCACTGGTGCTACAACGGCCCGCCACCAAGCCCCTGTCTCAGTACCTAGATGCATCTCAGGTGCCATGACAGCTTTTCTTACCTAACTGATAACTGTACACAGGAGACTCCAAGGGACTTTTCAGCAAACAGCATAACCCATTAGCTATGCAGAAACACCCATAAAATATCATTTTGTAAGCAGCATTCATTTGCAACACCTGCTGCTTATTGAATGATTAGCATCCAATACATTGGAAACATCTTAGATAAATCGTAAAAAAACAAACAAACAAACAAACAAAAAAACTAAAAACAAAAACCACAAAAATACAAAATCCTCCCATAAGAATAAAATTAACAGCATGGACTCCAGTGCTCAGTTTGTATGACTTGTTTGTCTATGTAAACCATATTTTTATGCTTGATAGAAAAGCCTTGTGCCAGTTTTGTCCCCAAGATGCACCTAGCTGTATTCCTGGTAAAAAAAAAAAAAAAAAAAAAAGTTCTTTTCCTGGAGTCACCAACATATGCAAGTACAACTGCTGTAATCCTCTGCCTTTGCACGTCTTCTCCTTCCAAAGGATTCTGAGTCTCTGATTTGCCAGTGTTAACTACTCTGTTCATCATTTTCAACAGCCAGGAATTACAGTATTCTAAGGACAATTAGTTATATTACAGTTCTTCACATGACAAATGCTTGCACAGACCATATGTGCAAAGCTGCCACACTTCCGTGAGTCAGTATAGGTATCAGAACATCAAAACATTTTAGGTAAAACAGTAGGTTACTGGGTATTGCCAACGGGAAAGGATCATCACCTTCATATCTAAAACTTTCTTGTAGAGTAATTCTTAGCCTGTGACTCACAATGTCTGAAGAAAATACTGAAACATACCAACTAATAAAAAAACAATATCAGGATATTCATGACTTACTAACAAGCCTAGCAGGATGGACGGAAGTAATTTAACTCTGCCCTGCTGAGTCACTTTTGCTGTCCATCTACACAGAACAAACCTAATTAGCTGGAATCAAAAACGCCACAGCTTGAGCAGTGGGCAAAATGTATGAGGGGAAAAAAATAACAATCAGCATGAGACACCCTCATTTCCATTTACTAAATACTAAGTGCAGTATTTTAGCCCAAATTAACTAACAGCTTGAAGGGCTTATTTACCAGTACTCTTCAATACTCTCAGAATGGAAGAAAGATTATTTCTGAGTACCCAAGCTTATCCATCCATTTCAAATTCTTCCAGAACACACTGTATCACATTGTATTTCAACTTGTATTTGTAACTGAACATTCAACCACAGAACACTATATTAAAATAACATTAATGGTCTGTCTTAAACTCTTAAACAGATAAAAGAAGGAACAAAAATTCATGCTGACACTTTATTATGGACTTGTACTGCTGTGCAATACAGCCCTTCACCTGCCACCCCCACCAGCCTCAACAGCTTAGATCAGAACGAGCATCTGTCCGGACAGGTAACATATACACAAACTGCTCTTGCTGTGCTGCGTTGGCACAAGCACCTAACGCCTTAACGTCTTCTGTAGGTGCCTGTCTGTCTTCAAGAAGCAGATCTGGATATAAAGAGGAGACACGTAATTTTCTCTTTTTAGCTGTATTAAACAACACATTCACATAACAGCACAACACCTACTAAAAATGTAAAGATTTTAGTTCATATATATATCCCATCGGTTAATGGACTCATCAAAACGAACACACAATATGCAATGTGAGGCTCTATTTAGCACACATTTCATTTCACTTTGTTCTTCAATTTTTACACGGGTTTTAGCTGACATTTCCACCTCGTCCATGCAGAAGCATTTTGACCTTGCTTTTAGAGGCTCTTCAGCATAAAATAATTTTTGTGGTTAGAGTTTGTAACTTATGCTGAATTATGGATACTTTACAGTAAGGAAATAGAAAAGCATAGACAAATGCTGACAGTACTCTAATCCTTTTCCCACAAGCCCTCTGAAGAACCAGCCAATTACCCTGCAATTGACACAAATGACTGAAAAAAGCATCCTCATTTCTAGCATTCGTAAATTTATTTGCAAGTAGCTCATCAAAATTAAATATATACTTATTACAGACACAAAGGGATGTTTAAATTACATTAAAGCGATCGTTTTATCATACTCCTCCCCCCCCATATTTTTTTCTGTGCTGTTTGTAGTAATCCTTTCCAAGCTTTAAACTTATATCTGTTTCTTTACTAAACTGTTTTCTTGCAGTGTATGTGAATACCAGTTTGCTATAATAGGATTGCACATGAGCATCAGGCTTCTGGCATTGATCTCTATAATAAAAAAGGAACACTGAAACATTTGCTCCTGCGGGTGAGAAAAACACACCGAAAGGACTGCATGGTGTTCTAGGAAAAATTTACAAGAAAGGAACCAGATAAAATTGTGACTAAATCAAAGATGGTTGCATTCCTTTTGGATTCGTGACAAACTGTCAAACGCTATTGACATTAAAGAGTTCTATCTAATAATAAATCATTAAGATTTGGTACTAGGTACCCAACGTTTCTGTCAGAGGACGAAAGAAGGAACATAAAAGGCAGTGTGAAAGGAATAACGGTAGAAGTCTTGACTGTGATCTTAAGCTTCACTTAGAATTTTACTCACAATGCTTTTCACAACTTTATCTGCGTCCGTATATTTATGGACACGGACAAATTTCCTCCTCCTTTTCCCTGCAAATGTGAGAAAGCTTTTATTTCTCTAAGTGAAAATATGAATTTACCGATACAGAAATGTGTGGCAGAGAACACCCTGTGTAACAACAGTTCCATGATTCTTGCTCCTCTAGTCTATATTATTACTTCAATTACGAGGGTATTGTACTTCCTTTTAGACACCGTACCTTACTCTCTGACAAATGAAACTGCATTAGGGACTGAAAGCATAGCATGCTTTTAAAAGGCAAGGTACTGAACAATAAAGGAAAAAATAAAATCAAGAATTAACATTTAAGTTAACATATGAAAACAGTCTGTTCCATCCTTCTAAAAAGAAAATCACATTTAAAAGCAAGAAAAAATAAACAATCCAGGAAAGGCATGTATTTAGAAAATCTCCAGTCCCAAAAAACATTCCAATAATTTTTTTGAACTTGGCTTTGCTCTTCCTCAGTAACAACACACAGACATCAGGTACTTGTTATATTCACCTCGATTAGATTTTTTCAAGCTTATTTCTAATCAAAAATGTAGCAAATTCAAAGCTTTAACATTCAAGCCAAAACCAGCTGTGATCCTGGGTTTTCTGCTTTTATAACTCACAAACTCCTCAGTGCTTACCACAACCCTCATCATCCAGTTCTGAGCCTAGTCATCTTCCAATGAGTTGACACCTCTTTCTGATTGAGGCTACCTTTCGTAAGCCCACACACATCAAAAATATCCTGAGTACAAATTCAGACTGTGCTACATTCTTAACCTAGTAAGCTTTATGTTTTATTTCCCAGAAAGTGGTTAATTTGCATTGATCTGCTACCACAACCTACTTCAAAGCTCCTAAATCAAACATCTCTCTTCGAGAATCTGGACATGAGCTGTTCTGAGTGTCCCTCAAAGTAGGGAACAGAAGATAATACTGGTTTCACAATTTCTGTGCATAGAAATGAGAAGGCTCTAGTCCTCGTGCAATAAGCTTATTTTTAAATATTTTTCTGTCATCATAGATTTAGTTGCTGGTGTTTTATTTTTATGTTTGCCTCATACAAGAAAAAAATGGGATTATGTTTCGTAGTTAAGTAGAGAAGAATTGTAATCAAGCTTCAAGTTGTGACATGGCTACAGTAACTCCTGATTGTTATGGTTTACTATATATAAACCATCTAAATTTAATTTTAATCTATTCTTTGTGAATACGTGGTGAGTCTTTCATTTGCAAAAACAAGACATCTGAAACAAGGAGTAGCACCCACACTATGAAGGGCACATTGTGTGATGTACCACAGCCACTGGGGTGAGCAGAGGAGATTTTTTCCTAGCACCACAGATCATCACATTATCACAGTGGGGTAATGAATCCACACCTAACAGTTCTGCAACGTTAGGCCCCTAGACATCTGCTGGAAGGGCAGTGTCTTCAGCCGAGGGGGAAAAGCACACTGAGGACAAAGTTACTAATCACTGACTCATGCAGAGCTAAAGCTTTGTGGAAGAAGAGCAGATTCCACAGGGCTCCACCCCAAACACGAGTGCTAGCTAGCGTGCGAATCCTGCAGGGAAAATGGACAAGTGTCAGCACTAGCCTTACTATTGGAATCACAGGGGCATTGCAATGCTACTTAGCAGTACATCTTAATCAAAGGTGAAAAGATAAATACTAACTCTACAAATCTAGTCTAATTCCTCACCCAATGACTGATCACTTGAGGTATACGCAGAAAGAGTAAATTTAATCTCTCATCTTAGTTTGAGCAGCTAGATAAATTACAGAAGCCCACATAAAATTGACCTTCAGCTACCACTTTCTGATAACAGAGAGGAGTTTCTCACCTTTTCTTTTATCAGATCTGTCTTAAAGTTCCTGCAGCAAGATTTCCCTATATTTAGAAACCAATCAGTGGCAGCAGCTGCAGGAAGATTTGTCCTTTAAGCAATCAAGGCTAGGAAGTACATAAGCAGAGAGATCCAGTGAGGCAGAAATTTGTGATCAGACTTTAAAGGAAGCTCTTGGGAATCTACATTCAACTAAAAATTAACAAGCGAAACCTCGTCTCTTGCAAAGCACACCACTCTGAGCCACGGTTCTGAGGCCGTAAGTTTTCAGGCTAAGTTTCACAAGAGCAGTTTGGATGAGTGGCGTGAACCTCTCAGGACTGTCAAGAACAGCTAAGCAGCTGAAAAGGTACACGATCACCAGAATCCACAGAAACAACTATGATGGCAGCACAGAGGGGAATGTGAAGCTGTTCTGAAGAACCATACCACTGTCATTACCTGTCAGGATATAAGGTGTTTGATCCAGCAGTGGATCCAAAGCACTGGATGACAGTATCTCCTAACACCGCGTGTTCTGAAGACTCTAGAGACTTTTTACCACCAGCATGATGCAGAAAGAGATGTTGCTAGAAGGAGATGAAATAACTTTTGTCCAGCATGATTACGTCATCTCATGTTCTTCTGGAGATCAGAAGATGGTCCAACAGAAAGCAGTTCTGCACAAAACAGACGTTATGATGTTGCCGCAGGAATTCAAAATTCCCCTCAGGCAAAATTATTGGATTTCAGAACTGCGCTTAGGCCAGAGAAAGGGTAAGACCTAATAAGCAGGGGACATCATAGCAGTCAAGTTAAAGATTGAGTACATGTTACACTTTCTTATCAGCACAAAAGCACGTATTTATCTTGTTTCCCTCAGTGACAGCACAATATAAACTAAGGGCATGCCTATCACTTCCTCTGTTCATGGCACTAAACGCTCCAGCTTCACCAGTTAGTAAGATACAAGGTACAGCCTCAAACTTGCAATTGCCTGCATGCTGTTTCTGCACTAAAAACAAACGTTTAAGAAGTAATAAAGCTTTCTCAGGATAGATGCAATCAGGTTAACATTGTATTTCATGCCTTAACTATCAGAATTATGATTTTCAAGGTTCTCCTGTTAAACACAAGGAGAAATAAAGGTTAAGAAAATATCTTATTACGTATTTGATATTTGTAAATGATGCAGAATGCATGCTTCAACTGAGAGGTGTTATCAAAGAAAAGTATGCAACAAAGATGCACAAACTCCACTTGAAATACTGTCTGATGAGACTGCTGTTATGTTACATTAGATATCGTTAGCATTTTGTACAGATTTAAAGATGGAACAATATTTAATAATTGCAGCCTGTGACCTCCTGTTATTGCCTTTTTTCAAAGTCTATGATTTTTAATTTTATATTTTTACAAAATAGGGTATTACACAACTATTTTATCTGCAAACTGCTTTAAGGAAACTATAATCATGAAAACCAGGACAATTCTCTTCCCTTCGGAAAAAAAAAATATACTAATATGAAACTACGCTTGCTTCTCATTCCTTAACACTTAGCTCCCAATCGAGACTTTGATATTGACAAGCCGTGCCTGGTTTAGACATAACAAAAACCAAACAACTCTAAAAAGAAGTAATCACTGTTCATTCTCAGAAAATCAGAAACCTTCTCTTCATATTTTAAAATTTTAGAAGTCATTTTCCTTTGATTTTGAATTCCACTGAATTTAAGTTTCCAAATCGTTGTCAGAAAAGCAGAACATTTCCATAGACAAAAACATCCACCCAAAAACTAACAGCTTTTCAGTGTAAACACCTAATGAATCTGCTCTTCACAGCTTCTCTCACAGAAACTTCAGACTATAAACTGGAAAGATCAAACTTTCTAGAAATTTTAACAGCTGTATTTCACCATAGTTTCTTTTTTTTCCTGCCGGACATACAAAGTTCTCTCAGCAGTAAGGGCAAGGGGTCAACAGAAAAATAAATAAATAGAGAAAAATACAGAAAGAAGATATAATCTTCTACCTTAGCAATTATGTTAGGTCATAACTGACAAGAGCCTGAAAATACATAAATCTGTAATGAAGCCTTAAAAAAAAATTAATGAAGCCTTAAAAACATTTTAATACATCTCATAATACATCTATCACCGCCAAAAAAAAGGAATGGAAATCTTCAGTTTATTGGCAAAACCCCACAATGAGTTGGGCAACTGATGATGCTTGTTTTAATTTAATTTAATTAAAATAGAAGTCAACTATAATTGTAGCCACTTGATACATCTACAAAAGGCTTTTTTTTTTTTTTTTTACAACTGTAATGCTGTAGTCATACCACAGACCCTGTTTATATCTAGCAATAAAAATATATCATATTCTTAAAAATATGATAGGTGCTCAAGTAATATTGTATTCAATAGTTCTTACAGCTTTAGCAACATATCTTTCCATAAGAAGCACAAGATGGGCTACATCTGATATTTTGGAGATAAAACCTCAAATGTTGCACAGTAACTTCAAAAACACAACTCAGTGTGGAATTGCACTTTTACAGGAATGAGCCAGAACATTCTGTGATTCTTCTTTTTTGACATGTTAATTGTTCTTCCATACACAAGGAGAACAAAAGCAGCAGCATGCCATATTTATTCAATGAAAGTTGAGCCACAGGGGTTATGGTACATTCTTTCTCCAACATCAGCCAAATTATCTCAGTGCCCAACTTTTAAGAGGCTGCAATAATACTCCATCATTTGAGAATGCTGGTAGGCTTATGCATCATTTTAACAGCATGAAGGCAGATTGAGATCATCTCCCTGTTATAGGAACCTGGAGACAAGCGGCAGCCCTGTTGAATCATTTTCATATATTCTTACTGTTAACAATAACCTTAAAGAGAAACTAGCATACTAGTCAATCTTCACTCAGCATATACAGTAACTTTTTTTTTTTTAAGGATTGAAAATAAGTTTATGCTGTGCCTATAAGGATGTCTGTTATTTTCTTATTTCTTTCTTTTGTATTCAGAAAGCTCCAAAATAAGGTCATTCTAGCTACCTAGAGAACCCAAGTTCCTTGAAACTAGTTTTGGGGAAAAAAAAATAATATATATATATATATATAAAAACATAAATAATCTTTGTAGGTATGAGAAAATGCATGATACACAAATATTAACTTGAGTACATTTGATTGTAATACCCCAGAAAGAAAAAAAAAGAAAATTATCTTGAACATTTCTAGGTAAAGTTATTACTAAAGGAATTAGGTGACCACACATGCAATGTAAGTAAATATGCATGCAAACCTTCACATACACATCGATATTATTCATAATAAAATGAGAGAACCTTACATACACCAGTAGTGAGTTAGGGTGAAAATAAAGCTGATAATTCTTAATAAGAAAGCTCATAGCCCTTAGGAAATCAGTTTATCTGAATACAAGATGTTAGCCCTTGTTCTTCCCAGAAACCTAGCCCTTGAAAAAGCAGACTTCTTTCTCCCCTCCATATCCCCTCTTCAGAAGCAATTTTAATTAGAAAGAACGGACCAAAAATTCCCTTTCAGAGAACAATATGTATTCAAATACAGCAAAGCCACTGAAGTTCAGTTGAAGTCTCATCTTTGTGGATATTTGTAAGAAAATGCCTCAATTTTTATTTTCAGTTTGACTTCAAGAGAGACAGACTTAAAATATAGCAACAAAATACTGCCAATTTTTATTCGGTAAGCAATCCTTATGCTTCTTCCATATACTTGTCACAACAGCAAGTATAACTATTTCTAATTATGCCACAGAGGTTACTACTTCACTGTGTCTTGCATTAAAAAACAAAACCAACCAACCAAGCTAGAAACAATGCACATATTACCAAAGTATTTAGGGAGGGTAAGGTACTCTATCCAAGTGGCAGTTCAGGGAAGAATATTATCCTCAGTTTTAAAATCCACCATGTTTTTTTCTCAGAGCACGAGCCATCAACACTACCTTGGGCCCTCTGTGAATTCACACAGGGAAGGCTGAATGGTGGGCGAGAGAATGTACCCTGACTACAGCAACTACTTGAGTTAAGAAAAAAGGATGAGGACCACCCTGTGTGAGGCGTGCTGTAGTGCATGAGCACCTCCTAATTCTTAACACTTTAAAAATAATGTTCATTTTCTTTGAATATGCAGCAGTGCTCTATAAGCTCTGATGGACACAGCAGACTGCGGAAGACAGGTGACCAATGCAGGCTGATGAATGGCACAGAGCAGGAGCTGCTGGCTGAGCCAAACACAGCGAGCCACCTCTGCTGCACTAGGAACCAAGCACAGTGGTGCTGTGCCCAGTGCTGCAGGGCGTCTGAGCTTGGGAAACCCAGGTCAATAATGGCCCAGAGAGGTGAGGGAGTATGGCAGGCTCACCCAGGTGGCACCTCAGGGAAAAGCAAATAGAAGAGTCATCAATGAAACCTGGCAATTCAGAGGCTAAATCCCAAATACTTTTTTTAAATTGTATTTATTGGTAGAGCATCGTATTTACGAAGTACAGACTCAATCCATTCTGAATGGATTGTCTCATGTTAGAGACTTCTTTTCATCCCAGTGGGGGAAACTGAGGTCCAAGGTCTCATCCAAACCAGACTACAGGGTGCCACAGATACACAATGAACTTCAAAAGCCATTGCCCCTCTTACCACCCAGACGCTCCCAGCGTACAGCTTCGGGCACAGGCTCCTGCGCCGTGTTCTGTCACAGGAAGTGACAGCAGTGGTCAGAGCGAGATTACAGCAGGTAGCTCATTATTCAACAATACTCTCTTCATCAGCCAGCAAACTGGCAAATCTGACAGTCTCTCAGTCGTCAGGATTGGAATAAATGCAGCAGAAGGTTCATTAATAAAAATACCCAACAGAATATGCTGAATAACATACTCTAATTTAGGACTCAAGCTATACACCAGGCTAAACGCCCTTTGCTTTCTCTCAGGATAAGAGATATTCTTTGGTTCTTGAATTAAGAGGTAAAAGAAGCTTCAAAAATCATGTTCAGACAACCACAGACATTTAGAGCAACTGCCCCAGGTAAATTTTTAATGCTAACAGAAGCCACTGCTGCCAGGGAGGAAGCATGTCACTATATGAGAACGACTAGCACTGGGAGAAAGGAGGTGTGGGATCCTCTCGTGGACCACTTTAAAGGGATGTCAGTGTGCTCTTCAGATTGCAACACACAGTAGCATTAAAGGCTTGGCAGGATACGCCTGAGGGCTTCTACTTGATCCTTCTTTTAAAGAAGAGCCAACAAGCCCAGAACCACAGAAGGAAGCAGGCATTACAAAATAGGTATCTTGATCAGAATTCTTCACCAACCTAGGAACAAATATAGTTGGAGGATGTTCAGAAAAGATTTTATATGTAAGCTAATTTATGGTGTGACAAGCAGTGTAGTAGTACATATAATCAAAAGGAAAACAGTCAAGTCCCCAGAGGGCCATATGGTCAGAGAAGGCTTTTGTGCTTCCCTGGCCATGATATAATGTTCTGGTTTTTGTGCTGTGCATAAGCTTCTCCTGAAAAACAGCAGAGCAGATAATCTGCTCTGCTTTCAGATAACAGAGTTGGAAAGCTGGCACTCATGGGTTCCTGTGAGTCCGCAATCGAGCATGTCCAGCATTAGAAACTGGGAAATTTATGTCCTCCTCTAAGGTAGAAGAGTGTTTTCATTAAAAAAGAAAAAATTTACTCCAGATGCAGAGCCTCCTATCATTTTGCTCAGTAATTCACATAATCATTTTGCATGTTTAAATGGCACAACTCCCGACGAGAAGGGTGAGGATGACTTCCTTTATATGCAGCTCAAACAGAGAAGCTATCTCATTTCATGTAGTCTTCCTCACTTCCTTCTTGAAAATTTCAGAGTAAGTGCATTTGTCTCAACATATTTTAAAAATAAGTTCAGCAAGATCCATTGGTTAGTCACTTGGAAAAAATTAACAGAAACGATGAAGATTTTGCTCACTTAACTCATTAACCGGTTTTTAGCCGATAGCAAAAAGACAGCTTTTAGTTTAAAGAATGTCACTATCGACTCTTTTGCATCAGGACAATTTCTCTTTGCCTTCTATATCAGATATGACTCAAAATCAAAATCTGTTGATCAGAAAAAAACAAAAAACAAACAATGTTGACCCTAAAAATAATCAGCAGCTATTTCATAATTCAGACCTGATTTCTAGTTTTTTTTTTTCCTTTGTTCCTTCCATTGGATCATGCACTTTGTGACTTTTTTATTGCAGATCTATGTGAAAATGGTAGTGAGGATACATGAACACTTGCTAATTCAATCAACTCGCAAAATAGCAGAAAGAAGACAGAAGTCAATTATACCTAGGGTTATCAATAGTGTTAAGACTTACTGTAGTAGCTCATCAAAGGTAGACATATTTGAGAAGAGTGCATACCGCTGATTTTAGCTTCATAAAGATGCTAGGAACCAGGAATCACTTGACATTGTTACTGCTTAACTAGGAGAAGACAACCTAAGGACAACTCTGACCTAGTTTTCCGAATTTACGTATAGAAAACTGAGGTTTATGTTGCCAAACATGCATTGTTTGCTTGATGAAATATCTCTATAAGAAGGAACCTAGTCAAATCGAAGCAAACACAATTACCAAGATGAAAGAATAGTTCTGGACACTAACCATTTGGTATTTAAACATGTATTGAACAACACATTCATTCACAGCTTTTCAGGTACCTACTAATGAAGTAAAAGATAGATCATGTGGCTGGACTCAACAGCAGGCACTGACCAAATACTGCCTCTTGAACATGTCATACTTAGTGACATCTGACATCTAATTGCAAAAGGTTGAGCATCAATTACATCCATGCCCAAGGCTCAGCAAGAAGTGATGCTAAGCAGACAGGGCAAGCCTGTTGTAGGGGGAGGATGGGGGGGAAACAACAACAACAAAAAAAACAACCTATGGGAGCTAATCCCATCAAAATAGGGTTTGGTAGACAGACCACAAACTTATTTAGGCATAGTTTCTTCTCTTCTGTCATTTTATTCAACACGGACAGAATACCACCAGAGTTGCTAGAGACACAGTTTACATGGCTGAAATGTCAAGCTTACAACCAGAATACAGTTTATATCCCCCCCAAAATTGAGACCTGCCTTCACACATGTGAATTCTTTGATACATGTATCATCCTTTAAGCTGTTGTGGGTCCTTCGGCCTACATCTCTATGCTAGGACCAAGCAAATCCTGCTGCGAATACAGAATTGATATTTTCAGCCTTCATTCACAGCCTGCTTATCCCTAGTGAGAAGGATTATGAAAAATAAAGTATTAAATGTCTTGGCTCAAAAAATAAAATAAATAAAAAAATACCTAATGTTAAAACCAATATCCACCATTAAAGATTATCTCCTTTGTTGCAGCACAACTAAAGAAGAATGAACCACTATCAATTTGCAAAACATTATACACAAAATTAATATCCCTCTCAACATCATGGCAGGGAGCCTAACCCAAGCTATCAGTACTACCGAAGAAAGTCCATAATTACATACAAGAAAGGTGTAGGAAACTCAAACAAAAACTTCGTGTTCTAGTATTACTAAAATACCTGAACTGTTCATATATCAGACAATGAAGTACTCTGTTGCCAATGTCTCAGTGTAAGGTTTTTCAATTGCCATTATCAGTGTAGGGAAAGGCAACACTTCGCCAACATAGATTGATATCCCTTCTCCAGTTGTCACAAAATAAATGATCTCCATTTGATTCCTTCAAATATGACAGTGATTGCCACTGCATCCATTCAGTCTGAGACTATTTTTCCCCCTCTATATACTTCCATTATTATTTACCCATACAGCACCAGCTCACTAAAAAACATATCCATTTGTTACAAATTTTAACAAATTGTCCTTATATTACACTCTATTCAGCATTAGAAGAACAGTTAACAACAGAGCGATGCCCTGCTGAAAACAAGGCTGGATTTCAGGGTTCTGGAGAGTACAGGAATGTCTGCCAGTTTTGAAGCACCTACTTGAATACTTTGTTAAATTCAGGCTGCAGCTATGCCAAAGGCCACAATGTTTCACAAGTCATTGAAATGTGAGGGCTGAAGAAAATTATGAAGGAACCATATATTTTGTATTATTTCTCATCTTTGTGCACTTGGCAACTGGGAGTGTGAACACAGGTCTGGAAAAGGCAATGGTGAAGCTACTATCAGCTTATGGAGAGACTTGCTAAAAAGCTTATAAAAGTCAAAGAGTTGGTTTGTCTAAAAACAAAAAAACAACAAACCAAAACAAATAGGAATCAAACACAATACATACAAGTGCAACATGCTGTTTAAAAGCTACCCCATAAAAACTAGAAGTACAATTTTTTTAAACTGAACTGTGAGTGTTCCTGGACAGAGTGAGTTAATGACAGTTTGCTTTTGACAATTTGTTCAATTCAAACTCAATTCTAAGTCTGCTACTTTGATATTATCTACTTAGAAGCTACTGAGCTAGTATTCAAAAGTTTGACATTTAGAGATGCTAATCACGTGACTGACAGACCTTGACCAAAATGTAATTAAATCATTATATAGACACATATTCCTATAAAATAATTGTGTAAGATACCTTTACTGGTCAAGCGATTACCATTAAGCAGCTCTGTGTGGTTCACCTATACTCACAGATGTGCAAAACCAGAGAACAAGTGTTCTGAAACAACTGCAGACTGCATTCGCCTTTCACATAACAAGAACTATACAAACATTGAAACTCGCTCAGGTAATAAATGTAAAAAGTAAACAGCAATTTCAGATACCAGGCTGAACTAAAGCATGTGAGTTAAGGAAGATACATGATCAGAGTTGTTGTACAAGAGATCCTTGTAACTTGTACAAGAGTTACCTTGTAACTTGTACAAGAGATCCATAAGGAAAAAGCGTGGGCATTAAGAACTCCATTACTCTGCCTCAGTGTACCCCAACTCCTGCTCTAACAAGCCAAAAGCATAAAATGAATCCCAAGAACAACTGTAACTTGACCTCAGATTTTACTCATTTTTTTTTCCCTTTCTCTTCTGGCAATACATTTCGAAACGTTAAAATTTCTAGCAAAAAGCAGTTTTAGCAAGACAGCTGCGCTACAACTGAATTCTCTGCAATGCTTAGTCTGACTGCAGTCCCTGGAAAAGTTATGGAGATTATCCTGGGGGATACTGAAAGGCATTTAAAGAACAAAGCTATTAATTAGATGTAGTCAACATGGGTTCATCAAGGGCAAGTCCTGCCTTAGTAAATTCATCTCCTCCTATGGTAAGGTCACCCGCTGGGTGTAGGAAGGGAAGGCAGTGGGTGTAATCTTTCTGGATTTTAGTAAGGCCTTGGCCATCCCTCACAGCGTCCCTCTGGACCAATTGTCTGACTGTGAGAGGAACATGTCCATGCTATGCTAGGTGATGAATGGGATCCATGGCGGAGCTCGAAGGGTCACAGCGAACAGGGGTACACCAGGCTCGCTGCCGGTCACCAATGGTGCTCCTCAGGGCTCAGTCCTAGGCCAGGCCAGCTCAGTGTTTTTTATCTCTGGTCTGGATGCAGGATTTGAATAAAACTTTAGTGAGTTCACTGACACTAAACTGAGCAGTGCTGCTGACTCCCTGAAGGGACAAGAGGCCTTGTAGAGGGACCTACCGGTACAAGGGGTGATCAGCAAGTGCACAAAGCCCAACAAAAGTAAGTGCTCGACACAGGCACAGATGGGGAGCCAGGTGCCTTAGAGCAGCTCAGCAGCAGGGACCTGGGGGTGTTGGCTGACAGCAGGCTCACCGTGAGCCAGCAGCATGCCCTGGCAGCCAAGGGGGCAAACTGCATGTTTGGGAGCGTTCAGCACAGCATAGCCATCTGGTCAAAGGAGGTGCTGCTATATTTAGCATTGGTGAGGCCTCACCTCAGCTACTGCATGCAAGTCTGAGCTCCCCAATATAAAAAGGATATTAAGATCCTTGAAAACATCCAGAGGAGGACTACAAAGCTGGCACAAGGGCTGGAAGGTCCGTCCTGTGAGGAGAGGCTGAGGACACTTGGGCTGTCTAGTCTTGAGGCAAGGAGGCCAAGAGGTGGCCTCATCCCTCTCTGCAACTCCCTGAGGAGGGCAAGCGCAGAGGAGGTGCCGGCCTCTTCTCCCTGTGAACCGATGGCAGGATGCAGGAAACAGCACCGAACTGGGCTAGGGGAGGGGCAGACTGGACATCTGGGAAAATTTCTGAGGGTGGTCAAAATTATGGTCAAAACCAGGCAAAATTATGCTAGTCTTACCTCAAGCTTGTAGGATCTTCTGTCTTACAGTTTAGCATAATTTAAGTATCTTTAAGACTTTTACTTTGTTCAAATTTGATCAAATTTGGAAGAGGTCAGTGTAATGATTAAAAGTGAGTGGGAGGAAGAAGGGAGAGACAGAAGCAGGGGAAACAGGGATAGACAGGCAGCATCATCATATCAAGACACAAGGCTAAAAATCCTTAGGCAAACAAACATCCCTCTCTCTCTTTCTGGTGTCAAAAACTCCCTAGCTACAACATTGAGCAAAACGTATATAGAGTATTCCTAGTGGGGAGACTGTAAAATTCCTTGTCCCTTCAAGTCAGCGTAGATTCTATTTGTCTAATGATCATTACTTTCAGAAATTCTAGTGTATTAGCTTCCTTCACAGTCTGCTAATCTACCTATCGTGTTTTCTACCATACTCAGAAGAAATTTATTTTTCTTTTTACTGTTGCAGTCCTGGAAGATGTAATTATATCTGGGCTCTGAATTTTCAAGCCTCCAGTTCCAAAACTTCATGTTCCCAAATGTTAAAAACACAAACCCAGACAAAACAACCCACACCTCCCAGCTCTTCTTAGCATTCTGTTGTGTTACGCCATTCTTCCATGCCACTTGTATATGCTCCTCATTATTATATGCTCTGAAAGCTATACATCTGAAACAAATAAAGAGAGAACGTATGGGGCATCAAGGTCACTTATTTAGTGAAAAGTCCTGCCATGAGAAGGGACTGCTGCTTTGAGAATGCCAGTGTGAGGGATGACCTTCGAGATGATAAATGCTGCTGTTCTTCACTGTGCGTGTCACAGATTAATTCACTTGATCTGATCTGATGGTTCCACAGAGTGCTAACAAGAGCTAAGTGCTACTGGCAATAGGAACTGATTGGTTCAAGAGATGTCATTATCTCTGAATAAATGTGTTGATAAAAGAGAATCATTTCAGACCAAGAGCTGAAGGAAGTAACCGATATATCACCATAAATTTTCCCCGTTCATATAATTTCCAATGATGCGCATATACAAGCATGTTTTGTCACTTTTGTTGCTTCACTTTTCTGAGAGCTTCCTTTCCCTTGCATAAGTATTTCTATTGAAATTCACATCTATGATACACTACTCAAATAAGCACAATTTATTTTGTAACAACAGCCTTCTCTTGCACTTACATGGCTAAGTTAAAGAAGGCGTGCTAAAATCCATGCTCCATAGCAGTCTAACCGTGGAAGTAAATAAACATCCCCACTAGCTCTTTCCTATTCATCTGCTCTGCCTAAACGTTTCATGCATGCATGGCAGCACTTTGCTTATACCTAAGTTTCACAGAGGCTACTGTACACGGCAAGAGTGTGGGTGCCTACACGCAGAACATGTGCAGTGCCTCTGTGCAGCAGCGAATCCAGCACAAACCGGGCACAAACAGTTAGTTCTCCATAAACAGGCAGAGTAAATAAGAAAATTGTAATGAACGCCATTCTGATCTTTCACACAGGAAAATATAAACTTATGAGATGACTACACCTTTGTTCTTCAGTTGGCAGATGCATCTTGAAGTTTGTATTCAGCCATGTATGTTCTGAAATGGGGTGAGAGTCTAAGAATATTCATCTGCCCAGCAATTGTGAAAATGGCGGCAGGCTAGAGAGGCATCAGCTGGCTTTATGCTCAGCATTGACAGCCCTCAGAGGTACAGTTCACTTTATCTGTACAGAAAACCTAGGCATCTAAACTGAAGTATAAAGAGCCCACTTGACGTCTTCAAAAGTATCTGAATAGTACTTTATCTGCCAGCTGATTTTACTGACCGAAGAAAGCACTTCAGGTTCATATCCTGCAAAGACTTCTACATATTTGTGATTATTCTCCGTTTACTTCTGAATATCCACAGAACACACGCACGTCACCACAACACAAACTCACTGTTGTAACGATGAGTCATAATCTTTAAAATCAATCCTCCTAAATGTATCAGTAATGTCTCTCAATTCTTGCATAAGAACTTCTATACAAAAATCTAAAAGTAAGATGGCTTTCATAATCCAAATTATAAAGTCTTGCATCTTAAGAGAAATCTTCATAACTTAACCATCGGAATGTGTTTTCATGATTATCAAATACTTTTTCAAAATCTCACAGCATAGTATGTATAAATACTAACTTAATGCTATTTATTCTTTTCACCATGAACATAAGCTTGGAACTACGTTTTCATAATGGTTGCTATTATAACACAATGCTATCTATAGCACAGTTTTGATTCTTAATGACATTAAGCCCCAGCGGAGTACCCCTAAAAGAACCACCCAAAATTCTCATTTTTCCAAATCAATAGTTCCAAAATATGTGAAAATTATGCGTCATAACATGCTAACTATTCTAACTTAGAAAATATAGTTTAGCTTTGATTCATTTTGGATATACACAAAACTTCAATTTCAAGCAAGTAGAATTTACACTGTCAGAGAGAAAAATCATTTTTCTAATCACATGGAGAAAGTGTCATCTTAATTAGGACTGCCGTTCTTTCCCATTTGCCCATCTATGCAGCTCTTCTAGGGTTGCACAGACTCCGGCAGCCCTAAAGTTATGCAGTTGAACACTTCGTATTTATAGTAATTCAAATTATATTTTGTTTTTAACTTGAAAATTCATTTAAATACATTAAAAACACAGAAAACATAGATGCTTGGTACAACACACAAACTTTGTGAACCTTCTTAGAAACTGTATCTTCAGCAGCATGTTAATAACTAACATGATTAATAAATGATTCCTTAGTTACTTAAGTACAATGATTGACACAATTTATTACGAGCCATAAATGTATTTCCTCAAAGTTAGGGGCTAATCTACAAAGCCCAGACCTTCACAGAATCTTTTCTGATATTTTTCTTCAAACCTTTCAGAATAAAGTCAATTTTTAATTGCTTAGGCAAGCAGGTTACCAAATTACAATCATATATTAAGACTCCTCAGAAAGAAATAACTTACACCTTCTTTTTGCTGCCTTCAATTCGGTGTTTAAAAGGTACACCAACAATAATGTGAGTGCAAATCATCTATAAGTTTAGTTTATTTTTTTATGGCCTTGTCTACATGCACAATGGGATCTACAAAAGAACTTACCTAGATGTGGAAATTCCATACTGAGATTGTTAAATATGTTAAATCTATTAATTATTTGCACATCCCGCACGTCTGATGTGAGAAAAACAAACAAAAACAGAACAAGAACACAAAAAAAAATTCACAGAACCCAGATGCTTAAACTTCCGAAGAAATTTAGGCATGACATAATGCTTTTATGGAGCTAATTTAAAATAATTAAGATGTAATAACAATGTAGGGCACATGCAAACTCACTGCACACAAAGGATAATGCCATGTTTTCCTAGCTTCAGTAATTTCCCTCATTTTCCTCCATTGTACATGCTAGACATAATGCTTATAGTCTGAAAAACGACTAGAAGATTGTACCTTTTATCATCTCTTATTGTTTCCCAGTCATTCCATATTGCATTTGTTTATCAAAGCAACTCTCATACCATATTCACACAACAACTCTAGCATTTCTTTTGTCCCCTTTCTGCCTCATTAGAGGATATTTAACAATATCAACTATCAATTTCCTTGTCAAGTTTAAATTAGGATAGTTATTACCTGATCAGTCAATTACTCATTCACGTCAATAGCTACTTCACATCTCCTGCTTTCAAGACTTCAAGCTACCTTCTCGTCTATTACACAGGCCAGCTGTTATTGCATTGCTTCCTTTTACTATGACAGTATTTTAGATATTCTATGTTCATTACTGTATCGTGGTAGTCCAGTATTTCTCAGCTGTAACCATGCACTTAATCGCACATATTACATGGACAAATCACCCATTTAGAATGGACAAAATTTCTTTTTAAATAAGGGATGCAAACTGAAAGCCTCACCTCATCCACTGTACTACATAGGAGACACGTCTGGACTTGTATTTAATCCTCTACAATCCTACAAATATTGACTAGGTTTATGTCTTAAAAATGGAACAAAAATGCAAATACTGTTACATATCTCTGTTCTTTGGTATGCTTAGATAGGATAGTTATAATACAACATTTGAGAAATATAAATTTTATCTACTTGATAGGAAGTCCCGTGTCCCCCCCCCCCCCCCCCAAAAAAAAAAAAAAAAAGCATCTCCATAAAAAATTATTTCCTTCTTTGAATAATCACACAATTATTGCATCACTTGAAAGCTTTTACCCTACTATGGCCCTCGATGGAAGCAGAAGAATCACACAAGAATTTTTAAGCCCATCATACAGACAAGAAACGTCTTCCACTCTGTGACCCAGAGAATCTTGATTGTGATGCCGTGGATAAATCTGATCTAAGTGACATCTATGAATTAGGCAATGCTTTACCCTAATTTGACTATAAATCTTGAACATACTTTTAACTATTCTCTAACATAGAACAGAATTCTGCTGTACACTCTGCACTGAAACATATCAGAACAGTCAGATGAATTTGGTGTTTTACCGGCTTAAGAATAAACTGGCACCTACTGCTAACTTGTTCCTCCAGTTTGAAAATGAACTACTAAAGTTCTTGCTTAGTTTAACAATTTGTTTTCTTAAGAAATTAACAGCAGGCTTGCATCAGGTTGCTAGTACACTCTCACTTTAAAGGAATACAACAGGCAATAAATTAGGACATAAGGTCAATGAAAATTCTTCAGATCAGATTTATTTATTTATAGTAAATAATTGTATGTACTAATCACTATATATAGTCTCATATAAATATAATATAACAAGCAACCTCATGTTAAATTAATTATTTTCACTCCTATGTACTTAAGTTTTTCCTCTTCCTAATTAGCTTATTTTCTGGTTGTTCTTTGTAAGCCCCCAACTTAATTTTCAGGTTACGTTTTAGTCTTTCTGCAGTTATATTCATATTGTACCAAACTGCATAGAGATTACTGGATTCTTTTTCCAGGTGATATATTAACTCCTAGATGAAGGTTTGCACATTACTCAACTCAAACAGCATTCATAATGCTCACTTCAAAATAATTTGTCAAAACACATTTGTATAAAGCTTTTTAACCTGATAAATTGTACACATTGCTTTTTGAATCCTCCTTAGACAGTTGCTTTTATTCAACTTATCAATACTGCAATTCTCATTTAGAGCTTCATTTAAAATCACACTTCTTTTTTTTATTATTATGTCAATGTTTTTTCCTATATTTTGTTCCTCTGCAAAACTAATTAAATGAACATTTATTGTAACTTTCTCTTGCAAATTCTTCTTCTTTTTATGCTTATGGATTAAGACCGCAGTTGCCCATCCCAGGAACTGATTCCACCCAGCTCTATCAAGGATCATTTGATTACCACAAATACTTCACGTTTTCTCTGATTACAACCTACCACTTCACATTAACAATATTTATATAAAACAAATTTCAACACTAACGTGTTGTCTACTAACACTTGTTCTAAGGTTTATATTAGGAAACTATCTCGTATTTTTATGCCAGTGTAGTTAGAGCCCCATAACTGACAGAAGTTTGATTTCCCACCTATCTCAGTTGCGTCATCTATAATTTCTAGTTTGGGTAGATCTTCCCAAATCAACTCTGACTCTAATGTTGAGTAATAAAGGAACTCATGGAAGTTCACATACATAAGACAGAGCTCTCGAGGTCCCCCCACCCCATATGCACAGCTGCACAGAAAAGAAAAACACAAAATGGCCATTTGAAAAGAGCAGCCATCTAAGTACACTGCAGAACATTTCTTCAAAAACTGCAACAACTGAAATGAAGCACGGCACATATGAAATGAAAAGACAATGTCAAAAAGCACGCGCCATCACTGTGCCAGTTTGATGGCATATAATTCCTGTATCCACAATGGATACTGGAAGCCTGTTCAGAGAAAGCAGCAACTTCATCACTTAGGGGACCACTGGTCCCTGATGATTTTTGTGACAAAAAAGTGATCAGAGACACAGGAAACAAGAAAATTTTGAATTCACAGGGAAAATTACAGGATAAGGTGCTTTCCACATTTTGCCATTGTTTGGTCTCTGTTGTTGAGCCAATATGGTCTTGCGACACAAAAGCAGCTTGTCCACGTCAACACAGTTCACATCTAAACAAGCTGCAAAACCACCCTTGTGAAATGCTCAGATAAAAACAGCTGACTAAAGCCTTTAGGAAGAGGAAAACTGAAAGGCAACGTAATAAAGCAAGGAGAAACTCTACTCAAAAGAGTAATTGGCAGACTTGTTTAACTGACTCAAGTGACTCCGGCACTTAAGGTAATGAAAAATGCACTAAAAATCACAGATTTATAGATCATTTAGGTTGTAAAAGACCTCTAAGATCATCTAGTCCAACCTTTAACCTAGCAACAGAAATATTAGAAAACATAGAAATATATCCACCGTACCTTCCATTACCAAAATCTTTGCAGGATCCTACTCAAGTTTTTGAGGAACTAGCTTTCTTTAAATTAACTGCAAAATTTGATTCAAGTCCATCTAGAAATTTTATTATTCCTATGTTAATAAAACCAAATTCAGTAATTGAATAATAATGGAAAATAAGGCATTTTTGTTAATATGTGAATGGCAGCTCCAAGAAAGAACTAACTGCTTGCTCAACAACCCTGTCTTCTCTACTAAAAACCACAGAATTCAAGGTATGTTTTATCCACAAAACACAGTTACATGCCTCAGTAGTAACGATGAATCTTCATATTTCATTCTTTTTCCATCAGTTAATCTATATAAGTGCAAAAAAGGTCAAGAGACAGATACTTTAGCAAGTATGTTATACTTCAAAACTACAAGCATGAACAAAATACTATTTAATTCCAATAATTCCCACAAGTAGGGGTGGGTGGGTGAATCACAGGAACATTTTTACCCTTAAAATTGACTTACTGTGCAAGTTTAACCCAATGCTTGTGCACGAGAGAAACACAAGCCAAACCTAGATGGTTTATTTCCATTGCTCCAGTGCTCATCTGACTGCTGCATTTCTAGCTTACTACATCCTAAACAGCGGGCAGGTCAACAACAAAAACAAGAGGAGATGCAAAACCTGAACTGCAAAGGGAATGACAGCAGTGCATTTGAACAGAAACTAAAGAACAAAAATGGCTTCTATCCCTTGTAAACAAATGCAAGATCCTGGTTCACTTAGCAAACAATATTTGTAAAGCAACCTTTTTTTAGTTAAAGGAGGCCCAAAAAGGTTTTGGAGTGGCTGAGGATGGTCGAGGAGAGCATGCAATATGATGCAGGAGGCCACAATTGAAAGGCACTGCCTGCTCCCTGCTTTTTTCTCTCTCAGCAATGACACTCAGGACCAGCACTTCTGAACACTACAATTCCCGGCATTGTTATCAGTGATCAACAGAAGATATAGCTAGTTATCACTCGGAGAAAGGCTGGTTCCTTTCCTTCAAAGAAAATAACCTAAGTGTAAGAAGCTTGCTGCAAGGAAGCAACTGAAAGCAAAAGCATCAAGACAGCACAGCAAACAGAATGAACCCTAGCGAACATGCGCGTTTCCTGTCTTTGAAAAACTATTAGAGTGCTTAAATCAGGAGCACACAACATGACCTTGAAAAACTGCAGCACTTTCTATATACTCTGAACATTGGGATTAAAATGTTGTTCAACTTTGGCTTCCAATTATTAAACTTCTTTAAAAATAATTAAGCATAAATATTGCTTATGTTCAATCATTGTAAGTACTTTGAGAAAGAAACAGATACTTTATTTCTTTTTCTAACTTGAAATATCTAGCACAGTCTACAAGAGTACAATCAATTAGGAAACTGAAATAATGTACAGCTGCACTATACCCTCACCAAACATTATCAGTTGCGTACACCGTAACTTAATTTTTGCTGTATTTATATTGACATGAGTCAACCATTTTGAGAGATTTTCTATTACAATATCTAGAAACATGATATGTAAACTATTAAAGAAACAATAATATTTTTTAATGCCTGATGATGAAACCTCGCACTATTTATTTCTCAACAGATTTGCGTGTGCGCACTCATTCACTTGCATGCCTTTTTTTAAAAAAACAAACAAACAAAGAAACTTTCGTACCTTAGAAAGCACATTCACTGATGGGCACTTTAATTCCTCTTTTCCAAGGGCTCCCCAAAATACAAGCATTTTCGACCTCTCTGTCACCTGATCTGCAGCAGTCCTCATGCATCAGTATTGGGACTGGTGCTGTTTAACATGTCTGTCGGTGACACGGACAGCGGGATCGAGCGCACCCTCAGCATGTTTGCCAATGACACTGAGCTGTGCAGTGCAGTCAGCACGCAGGAGGGAAGGGATGGCATCCAGAAGGGCCTGGGCAGGCCTGAGAGGTGGGACTGTGCGAACCTCATGGGGTTCAGCAAGGCCAAGGGCAAGGTCCTGCAGCTGGGCTGGGGCAATCCCAAGCACAGACACAGGCTGGGCCAAGAATGGGTTGAGAGCAGCCCTGAGAAGAAGGACCTGGGGTGTTGGTTGATGAGAAGCTTGACACGAGCCAGCAGTGTGGGCTTGCAGCCCAGGAAGTCACCTGTACCCTAAGCTGCACCAGCAGCAGCGTGGGCAGCAGGTGAGGGAGGGGACTGTGCCCCTCTGCTCTGCTCTCATGGGACCCCACCTGCAGCCTGCGCTCAGCTCTGGGGCCCCCAGCACAAGTAGGCCACAGAGATAATCATAGCGGCCTTCCAATGCCTGAAGGGGGACTACAGAAAAGCTGGGGAGGAACTCTTTGTCAGGAAGCATAGTGATAGAACCAGGGGAAAGTGGTTTTAAACTAAAAGAGGGTAGATTTACATTAGATATTAGGAGGAAATTCTTTACTGTGAGGGCGGTGAGGCCCTGGCCCAGGCTGCCCAGAAAAGCTGTGGGTGCCTCATTCCTGGCAGTGCTCAAGGCCAGGCTGGATGGGGCTGGTGGCAGCCTGGTACGGTGGGAGGTGTCCCCACCCCCTGCAGGGGGCTTGGAAGTAGATGATCTTGATGGTCCTTTCCAACCCAAGCCATTTTATAATTCTATGATGTTGCAGGAAGTTAATTATCTTTCAAATCTCTTGGCCTTTCAAAGTCAGTGGACATGGTGAACAAGTTTAAACTTTAGGTTGATGAATTTAACAGAGGAGAAAGAATCATCTCGTAAGCTTTGTTACCACAAGCAGCAGCTAAAACACCTCAAGAGCTACTTTCCAGCCCTAATCTTTGTTAGTACCATCTTCAGAATTCATATAGAACAATATGAATCAGGCTATGTAAGACTAGCCTACGTCTTGCTAAGCTTTCCAATGTCACAAGCTAATGTGTACCTGATAGTGTATGATGATTGTGTCATCTGAGAAACGCGCCAGCAAAAAGAGAAAGGAACGGGAAATAACATCCCCCAGATTAAGGTAAAAATATCTGAAGAGAATCACTTAGTTCAGGTAGGCACACTTCATTCAAGTAATGTTAACAACAGAAGCATAGTGGCTTGAAGGGGAAAGGAGGGAGGCAAGTACTTCCTATAATGCAACACAATATTCAGGTAATATTAACAGTCCAATTTGCCCATTTCTATATGCATGTGGGGTTTCATAGTTACAGAGTTTCTACTTGATTGTAAATGAAAGAAACATTTTACAACAAAACTAATTTTTACTTCCTTACACATTATAAAAGTCTACGTATTTATATCCATACAGTTCTTCCTGAAGTGTCTGGGAAGCTGTTTGTACAGAAAGCTGAAGCAACCAGGCCTGGAAAGAGTATTCCACTTGCAACATCGTGTATTTTTGCTTCTGCAGGATGCAAAGGTTAGCATTCATTTCTATTTAGCCAAATACATTAATTTTTAACACACCTCTATGGCCTACACCTCAACTTCTCTCCAAATTTCTGATTTCATTCTCATCTAAAACATCCTAGTGCAAAGCTAACTTCTGAGTTGACACTCAAGTGTTTTTGCTGAAGTCTTTACAATCCTCAGCCTTTTCTATTAATCTTCTTATAATCAGCAGTGACAAGAATGATCTTGTTAACTTGTAAGTAAAAACAACCTTCAACCACTAATTCAGGAGATACTTCACATCCTGGTTGGAAACTTCTGCTTTGCTTTCACTGTTGTTTCTATATTTCCAAATTACAGCTGAACAATTTGCACATTTACTTACTGTCACAAGTGGTATTTGGACTGGCACAAAGATAGTCACATAGAGGCTTAACTTTTAATGATTTACATTAAACTTTGGAGTAATCAAATGTCCTTTTAACTTTAGCAAGCACTGTGAAATAAGCAACTCCACAGTCCTTTTTCTGAAAATTGTTACACAACTGAACTCTAGGCCCTGCAGTACCAATTTCAACATAAGTCAGTTTTTGAAAACTCGATGGAACATTTCTATTTCTTTGCAGAGATTTAAGTTTTTGGCAACCTCTTCCAAAGAAGAATTACATCTTTCTTGATGGCTGCATCTTTACATACGCACAATGAAGATGTTTTTAAAGTTTCAAGATCAGTAAGGAGCTGTTTCATTGAAAAATTAGTTCTGTCTTCTATAACAATAATGCAAAGACTTTCAATTAATTAGAAATTGAACAGCTTAGTCATACATCTGGTATGACTCCAGTAAGTCAGGGAAAGGCTTAGCTGAGGACCCACGGCTGACACGTAGATATAGGTAACGCCAGATACGTGACTGACAGCTCATGGGAAATTTGAACAAATACTGACATTTTTGTCTATTGGCCAAACAGTTGGGCATTTCACTTTAGTACAGTGTGCAATTCAGAGATTATTCATCAGAAGGAAACTAAATACATCTAAGACAGCACAACAGTAGCTGAACTAGAAACTACAGAACCATTATATTGTAAGCACAGTGAGGAACAGAAGTGAGCCTCTCACCCCACAAACAATGGATGTCTGCAGTTTACCATTTCTGTTAAACCAACACCAGTTTAAGGTATCCTATCAAATGTCTACCTTCAAATTAAATGTATTTTATCACTATATAATAAAATATAGTTGATATACCGTGTCTGACAAAAGAACACTTTATCTAAAGATTCTGATAGACAGAAAATCAAAATAATTCAAGCAACAAAATGCACTTTGTGGAAGTAGCGTATTTCACAGGGTAGGCTAAATGTATTTTGAGGAAGGATTATATTTTGTTTGGCAATTTATTTTATTGACAAAGCGTATTTCATCAGATACTGCTTCGCATTTTGTAGACAAATGCATGTTGTCATATACCCTATTTCCTTTGGTCGATGAAGAGAATTTTTCCACAAATTCTAAACTTCTCTGGATTGCACAATGCACTCCACACAACAGTAGGTTCTACAGATGTCAGTATTAAAATTTATTTAAAATAGTACTTTTTTTTTTTAAGAGTATACCTAATTATATATATACATATATATATATATATATATAAAGTGTCTTTTAGTATCGATGCATGTGTGCACTTGTGATCTCTCATAGTAATGAATAATCATTCTAGTAAGGTCAAAATCAATATCTAAGTAATTTTGGGTTCCGTAATTCTAATTTATGCAGTAGTTTTACTGAAAATTTACCCTCAACTCAAAATAAACATATGACAAGTAGAGTGGTAACTGCCAAACACATGCATTCCTACCTTTTCTGAAGACAATTATTCTCACTGGTTTTTCTGAAATTTTCCGTAGATTACAGAAGTAAAGTGTCAATTCATCAGATAAATAAAAGGTTCTAAAATTATGCCAGAATCTAGATCCAACTTAAAGTGTTTAATTCAGATTGCTCTTAGGCTTTTTTTAATTGAAAAAAGTAATGAAAAAACAAAACCAAACACGCACACAAAACCCCTCTGTAAAGTACATATTTTAACACCTATAATCTATCACCTACTTCAAATATATTATTATCATTACGCATATATTTTCTGCCCTCTGTTACCAACTGTAGCAATTTCAAATTGAAATAGAATTAAACTCGAAACATGAAGAATTATGTCTTATTCACATTAGCAGTAAACTAACCAACTGTGATTAATTCTTCAAATATCATAGAAGTGGTCTTCATGAGAAGTCTGTCTTTAAAAATAGCTTGTGGACAGACATCAAGAAGAGCTGCAGAATTACCAGCTATTACCCTTAGCAGTAAATTACTGAGAGAGTTAGAAAGACACCCATTTTCTGTGGAGCATTTGAAGAATTCAATCCATTAAATATATGTAGAACCACTGTTACTGAGTACACTAACTTCATCAACTGACCTGGCTTCCTATCTCTACCTTTAACCAGTGTTACTCTTTCACTCCAGTTCACTGATAAAAGAATTAGTCATTGTCATTTCCTTCTAAATAAACTCCATCCTAAGCAAGTAAGCACACCCACAGATAGCAGCAAATAGCTTGCATTTGAAGCCTAAACACACAGAGAGCATAAAAGAAAACTTGAAATTCTGAAATACTCTAAGAATCATCTATATTTATTTAGAAAGAAGACCAATATATAAGCTATGATTTTCCAAAATCCAGGAAACATTCAGACAGGGGAATGTCTGAATCCTTCCCTGTGTCTAGGGAACTGCAGCCTTTCAGTGAAGGGTAAAATATGAGGAAACAAATGAAAAAAAATTGTTTCATTCTTGAAATGGCTGGATGGTCAGCAGGGGAGACATCAAGCAACTGAAGTTCCTGTTTTTCTTATCTCAAACCAACTTACTTTTTTTCCACCTTGCAGCCATAAGCTTTCTTGCAAACAACCACACTGGTAACTCTTACTTTTCCAAATGACTTCATGTGTTTTCTCACTGCCTGATTTGCAGCTACCATGAAAGAATTTACACCATTTCCTTCTTCCAAAAGAAGGCTTCCTACTCCAACAATTCAACTAGAAGAAAGAAGGTAACCTAACTAACCACGGGCAAGTTCCCATGAAATGCATAACCACAGATTTCATATACTTATTCTAATAATATTTATAGATGATGACATTGGTAGTAAGATTTCAATTATTTAGCTACTCGCATTTTATAGGATCAATATTTATTTCACATTGATTAAACCTATAGGAGTAACTATCCACTTCAGCAGCCTGCATCAGACAGAAGAACGTGCCTATGACGAAGGAGAAATCAACTGCAGAAGCCTCTGTTTCCTCCCTGCCTACACTACACAGCAAGACACCAGTTTGGTACTGGCGTAAGGGCTCTTCCTTGTAATGACATTTTCTGTCATTTCTGTAATGCTGTTTCTGCCCATAACTGATGCAAGTCCCCTCTTCTGAGGTCCTCTGTCAGATGCCTTGCCTCTTGCCCATGCACAGGGGTTACAGTGGACAATTATACCTATCCTGCCCCAAACTCTCCCCTCCCAGCCTTCCCCAAAAGCCCTTTCTTTACCTGCCTGTAGTCATCTCATCCCTGTGGAAAACTGATAACCAGCTCCGCTTCTAGCATATGATATGAAGACTGTGCATTTACTGCATCATCAGGAATGCAGTAATTCTATTTCAGACTACTCTGTGTGTCTAACTTGAATGCAAACGGTTTCCAATACTGCTTTATGAGCATGAGTGAAACTTAAGGAGGAGACCAGAGTATGGCCTGCTACCCAAAGCTCCCAGGGAAAAGGCATTTGGGCACCTGCCCATCTGTCTGATGTGCTAGTCAGTTAAAACCATTACAGCCATAGTTTACTGCTCAGTGCTCCACCCAGCTCTTCCGTTCTTCTACAGAGGGAAGTTCTCAGTGTTCTTGGCCCTCATACAGGCTGCAGATGGTCCTTTGGTAAAGCTTCTCAAAGCCATTTCTTGACGCCCACATGTGCCAGGAGGTAGAATTATGTAAAATTATTATTTTCAGGGTTGGAGAGAGAGACAAAGAAAAAAAAAAGCATTGGGAAAAGTACAAATGGGATTAAAGGTGGTAGCATAGCAGTAATCCTCTTATTTTTTTTCCTTCTCTAATTCAAAGTTTTGCTGGTCCTTGGAGTGAAAGTCAAGCTAAAGCCTTCATTTTGTTTTTCCTGCTGTAATGCTGTCTGATTGCAGCATGTGTACAAGCAGTAGGACAGAACACCTCTCCACCAAAAAAAGCAAAACAAAAAAACAACCAACAACACAAGACATATAGTCCCTGGCAGCTCCCAGCTGCTGTGCCCGTGTGCTGCTGCAGCTCAGCATAGAATCATAGATTGGTTTGGGTTGGAAAGGACCTTCAAGACAATCCAGTTTCAACCCCCTGCCATGGGCAGGGACACCTCCCACCACACCAGACTGCCCAAAGCCCCATCCAGGCTGGCCTTGAGCACTGCCAGGGATGGGGCACCCACAGCTTCTCTGGACAGCCTGGGCCAGGGCCTCACCAGCCTAATAGTGAAGAGTTTCTTCGTTATATCTAATGTAAACCTACCCTCTTTTAGTTTAAAACTATTACTCCTTGTCTATCAAATCTATTGTATGGCTTCAATGTGCAAGTGCACTGAAAAAAAAGAACAAAAAGATACTGAAATGTGTAAAAGGATTGACATAGCCACTCGTTTTGTTGCAGAAGGTAATCAAATCAGTGAAAAACGAGCAGCCCTTTAGTGAACCCATACTCCTACTGATTTTATTCTGAGGCTTCACCTGTTTGCAAGTAGATCTCATACCTATAAACATGATCTTTGCAGGGACAGCAATGAGGCTGGTCATCATATGTACAAATGGTATAACTTAGCTTTTTACCACTCTGCCTACTGGATGCATTTCTCATTCCCAACCTGGGACAATGAAACACACCAACCCGTGTGGAAATAGACTTAGCTTGTGAAAAACAAGGCAAAACTGGCATCAAGTACTTCAGCTTTTTTCACAACAGATGGATGAATATCTAGAAATTCCTTTTGCAATAACCTTACACACCTATAGGATTCCTTCTCGTTACTTTTGCTATCCCTTGCTACTTGAGCTCCAGTTGAGCTTAAGCCTTCCCAATTTTGCCAATCTTAAAATACTCTTCCCCAATGACATTACTAACCTCTGTGTTATAAACTAACTAGTTCACAATACCTAGAGGTAAGTTAAATGTTATGCACTAGTTTTCAAGCATGTGCGCAGGTCCATCCATGTGCAGTTAGCTCTAAATAACAGTCACTCGAGACTACGGTAATAGCAAAGGTCCTTCTGTTTCACTGCTGCAGAGCAAGTCTGTTTCTTCTCTTGGTTTAAAGAGATTTGTTCCGATCCCGGTCTGGCACCCCTCGCTCATTCCTTTATATCTCTCCCTGACATGTGCCAGTATCTTGTGATTTAGGAGTGAATTCTTGGCCCTACATGGTGCAATTATAGATCAAGAAGCCCTTTTGAAATGAAATAATTTTAAATTATAAAATTCTCCAGAAAAATGCATAGTAATTTGACTAAGACAAAGAGATCACAAAGTCCATATTTATATTAATTCTACATTTCATATTCTAGATTGACACACAAAAATATGTATTTGTAAGGACATGCATATTCTCTGTCTTCAAGGCAAATTCTCTGACGATCTGTTTCCAAGTTGCAAATTAAACAAAACATTAGGTGCAAAAAGCAATCCACAGTGGTGAGGCCTTGACACAGGCTGCCCAGAGAAGCTGTGGATGCCCCATCCCTGGCAGTGCTCAAGGCCAGCCTGGATGGGGCTTTGGGCAGTCTGGTGTGGTGGGAGGTGTCCCTGCCCATGGCAGGGGCTTGGAACTGGATTGTCTTGAAAGTCCTTTCCAACCCAAGCCGTTCTAAGATTCAGTGAAACCAGAAATAGTCATACTTACTCTTGTCTCTGTTGCATAAAAAGATCACACAATAAATGCATTGTAAGAGCTGATGGGTTATAGCTCACCTAACCAGCACAGGTTAACTAGATAGCTGTATTTCAATATAAAAAAATGCCAATTGTTGCATGTCCTGTTATTATAATAAAAGATCTTGGCAACAATTAATAGCTACCCAATCCACAGAAATTGCTTTCATTATATTTGAAGCAGCTACTTTCTTTGAATGTAATGACTAAGAGAAAAGAAACAGATGTTTCTGTTGCTAAGGAGATTGAAAAAAAAAATGAGATAAAGCAAATATTTAAAATATTTTTAAAAGGAAAATTTGTTCCGCTTGGATTTAACTACTTGCTTTATAACCAGCAGCACAGTCAGCTATCATATAACAAAACATCAGTGTGCTTCTTTTTTTGCATTGTGATTGTTCTACTGCAATATATTCTGCATATTTATTCTGGGATAACATAGCATAACAAATGAAGATGCCTGCACACATACACCACCATATCCACGTCTTGAGTAGCTGCAGATGCTCATTGTCAAAAGCGGATATCTGCATAATAAGCTAGATTTCTGCTAAAGTGAGGGAAGCTTCAACTGTCCGTGAAATGTGCCACATTACAGTTATAATATAGCTAACAATAAAAAATAAGAAGATGCAATCTTGTAAAACAAAAACAATTTAATACTATGCAAATTGTTTTAATATATATATTCACATTATTATCATTAACATTGTCTTATACAAGCACGGAACTGATTGCCAGGGGCTATAAAAAGCTAGGTCAGTAAAGACTTGTATGAAGTAAAACTCCTTCTACTAGCACATTTAGTTAAGCACGTGCAGCACTTCTCTCTTAAGGAAGAGGTAGAACAACGAGGAAGTAGGGAGTGACGAAGTTTGTAATCTTAAATCAAAGAAGCCTTTACTAATCTTAAAAACAAATGAATAGATGGCTACATTTTAAGCAATCAAAAACCTTCCATGTCTGAAACCTTGAACTAAATTTTCCATTTTAAAAGTTTATGTCACACATTTAAAAACCACAACTGTAAAACTACCTGTAATTTTTTGGAGATAACCTCTTTATTTGTGTACAGAACACATGTTTAACACCATTATAATCACAAAAGGGTTCTCACCAGGATTAATTCACTACATCTGTGGCAATCAGCAATAAACCCATACTGAGATTTTGTACTCTACCTCCAAAATGAACTGAGCAAGTAAAACTAGACAGGCCTCAAGAAGACAAGATTATATCCATCTGCCAGTAAAACAGATGCTCCTAAAGGAGCTAACTAACTAAAATATAAATCCAGTTATATTGAGCTTATCCTAAAAAAAAAAAAAAAAAACTGCTGAAAACCAGTTTGAAGATTAGGTATATTTTATTGTGTTTTTTTTTTGTTGTTGTTTCTGAGCATGTAAAACAATGGAAGTCATAGCATTCCTTCCACTTCAAGTCACTGTAAATGTACTAACATAATGAGAAAGATTTATGTAAGTGACAGACTTGTATAGGGCACAGTGAAACAGAATAAGTAATTGCTTGAGGACAACCAGCAAACCACAATCTTCCCTGCATTCAACTTCAAATTTAAAAGAAGAGAAGTACAGAACACAAATTATTTGTGTTATGAATCACCTCGCCTCATATACCTATTGGAATCGCAGCACTGCTACAGTGCAGCAGAATCGTGTCACTCTCCAGTGCCCTACTGACATGTTTTTCTTGTGCATTATTAGCACCCTTGGAGGACTCCCTATTACTCAAAACTGATTTATTCTTGAAAGGTATCTCGCTCACTCTAATATCTCCTTTCCTGCAGTCAATAGCAGCCATCTCCTGGATGACATCTGAGCCTGTTTTCAGGCTTATTGTAACTGATTCATGTCCCAGCTTCAGTGGCAAATATATACAGCTGTCAGATGGAGTACTGATGGTGGTAGCTCTTCCTGATACCAAAATGTCCGTAAGCATTGAACATTTTGATTTCTCACTGTGATGGCAGTTTAGCTCTACATACTTTCTTTCTAGAAAACCTGATTTTTGGAGATCGTTTCCAAGCCAATATAGCTTGCCTACAAAACCTGAACTTGTAATTCGGTGCCAGAAAGATTCAGAACTGGAGTGAACTTTATAAAAGGCATTCAAAGCTTAATGAACCAGTTTATACCTGCAACTTCTATAAACACAAACAGATCAATGAAAAACAAAGGAAAATTGTGGACAGAAAATTTCTACTTAAAAAGTTTTGCTTCTCCTTTTTTTTCATTTTTATTTTTTTTTCATTAAATACACAAAAATAAGCTGCTCATGAGGGCGAAGGCCTGGACCAGAATGAATGCAACTGAAAAGCAGCTTTATCCACTCATTCCTCACACGTTTGCTCTATTCCACCAAAAACATTTATTAGACACCTACACAGTCATACCACCTCAAACTCTAGTCAAAAAGTAATTACAGAGGTTTCCTTCCAAGAAAACATGCTGACTGCAAACCTTTTCCTTTACATAAGCTAGCTCAGATCAGGATTCAGCATCACGCATGAAGGGTTACATCACCCTCAAGCATGCAGAATTTCTGAAATTGCACTGAGTTTCCAGTGAGACTTAGAATCGGTTCCACAAAAATCTACAATTCCTGTACTGACAATTCAGCACTGGCAAGGAACAGACAAAATCGTACATAAAGGAGAGAAGAAGAGTTAGCCAAGGAACACCACAACTAGAATTTGATACTCTTCTTCCTGCCAGATGCTTGTAGCAGGTTACACAGAAGAATTTATTAAGCATCATCTGTAATGAGCTATAACATTTCTTTGAGCTCTCCAAGGACAGCCACGCAGTCATTTCTGAGTTTGTAGTCAAGATCTGTCCATGTTGGCTTCTCTTCAAGAAGTAGTCAGATAGTTACTCTAGTATTTTTCTCAAGCTTGCATTTTAGGTCAGCCTGAATAGCTACAGCATTTTTCCACCATGTTTTCACCCACAGTCCCACATTCCCATTGAAGCAAAGATGCATTTTCTTTTCTTACCTTCTGACAGATATGACAACCTGCCTTTAGTTTTGTAAGTCAAAGCTTATATTTTTTTGCAAAGGAAAAAAAATCTTAAAGCTCAAATCCACCTAAGTATATATAAAAACCTACAAATTATAAACCTTCATGGAACAGAATGCAAATATTTCTATTAAAATCTGTACTTAACTCCAAAGGTAATCCGTACAAAATACTGAATACTATCAGCATCTTTTTATCAACATTCAACTTTGCATGTGTCCTGGTTTCAGGTAGGACAGAGTTAATTTTCCTCCTAGTAGCTGGCAGGGTGCTATGTTTTGGATTAGAATGAGAAGAGCGCTGATAACATGCTGATGTTTTAATTGTTGTAGAGCAGTGCTTACACCAAGCCAAGGACTTTTCAGCTTCTCGCTCTGTCCTGCTAGCGAGCAGGCTGGGGGTGCAGCAGGAGCTGGGAGGGGACAGACCCAGGACAGCTGACCCAAACTGGCCAAAGGGGTATTCCATACCATCTGACGTCATGCTGAACAATATATAGGGGTGGCTAGCCGGGGTGGGGGGCCGGCTGCTCGGGGATAGGCTGGGCATCGGTCAACGAGTGGTGAGCAATTGCATTGTGCATCACTTATTTCGTACACATTATTACTATTAATACTATTATTATTATTATTGTTATTATTTTCCCTGTCTTAATAAACTGTCTTTATCTCAACTCACAGGCTTCACTTTCCCGTTTCTCTCCCCCATCCCGGAGAGGGAGGGGGGAGGGTGAGCGAACGGCTGTGTGGTGTTTGGCTGCCAGCCGGGCTAAACCACAACAGCATGTTACATAGTAATCAATCAAAAATCCAGAGTTTCAACATCATTATCTTATTCTTATTTAACATTTAGTGATAATTTTGTATTTTTATAGTTTTCGTATCACAGCCTTTTCAGCCCACATACTCCTATCTACAGTCCACTAAAATGTTTTAAGATACAGTAATCCCTGTCTTTATCTTGTTTAAAAATCATTCTAAACCTACTGTTTTGCATGACTTATTCCCATTTCTCATTTATTTGATGGAAGCCTGAATCTATCCAAAATAAGATTCCATTCCTCATCTTTTCATGCAGGAGTTGAGAAACTATACTGTTTCATTTATTTCTTCAAACCAAATATTGTGTCTTCAGAAATGCTTATAACTGAAGTTCTCTCCTAACAAGTATTTTTGCAGTGCTAAGGTCAATGTGTGCTCAGTGTGTGTCCTAATACATTTAAAGTTATTCCTAACACTAAACAGGTTAAACCTCACTAGCATCCCACTAAAACTTCACACCAAAGAAATCTAAGAAAATAGTACCTTTTTTATTCTTTGGAAAATGTTTTTCTAGAAGAGATAATTGGTGATCTGCAAATGACTTACAAAACCTTGGGTAACATCTTAATTCTACTTCTGTAATCATTATTCATATTACAATGATTCATTTTAATTGAATGTATACCCTTGTTCTTCCACCATGCCGAAGTACTGCTGATAATTAAAGGAAATGTCCATTTTACTTTATTCATTTAAATAAAAATTAAAAAAAATCCCATGCATTGCTTCTTATTAGAGATGCAGATCTTAGGCTGAGGGGGAGCAGAAATGGGAGAATAATGCTGAAGCAATACTGATTTACTGGTTAGTTTATAATTTAGAATAATTTGCTCTAAATATTTTTTATGCCTACACAGGATGGAATTTTCTCTTCACTGCCAGAAGAGTAGCACAGAAAAAAAGATCAATAACAGAAGTTACATTGGTTTTGTGGTTCCATTTCTGAGTGCAAATATTTTATTTATCAAGTTGTGATTGTGAGCTTGCTGATTAGGAAATAAAAGACAGAGCTACTCAAAAACCCAAGTATAAAAAAATCAATTGAAAGGAAATAATTCTCATATGGGAAGGATAAGAGCATACTTAAAAATAAAACTGTTTACAAGACTACATATTTAAAGAATAAAAGCTTTTTTCCCCAAACCTATTAACTAGTATTTCAGCAAAACGATACATCTTTAAAAGATCCAAAGAACTGCATTTATACAATCTTGTAAAATACCTAACTGAACATTAAGTGTAAATTTGGAGCACAAGCATCTTCAAAACTATGTCTGTATTACCAGGAATACCAAAAATGATCATATGCAAAGCTCTATTAGCTCTGTTTAAATTCTCACTATGTAAATTCTGGCAAATAACTTTGATACTAGCGGAGCTTGGGGTTGGGGAAGGTGTTTTTTTTTTTTTTTTTTTTTTTTTTGGGGGGGGGGGGGGGAGGGGAGGGCGGGAGGACATGACATATGTTTCTCCCCTCTTCCCCCAGGAGCCTGAAGATTTAACCATTATGCAAAGAAGTAATCCAAGCACACTACGGATGAGTAACATCTCTCTCAGAAGGTACCTCCCAGTAAGCGGCCAAACCTGCTCCAAGATAGGAAGGTGCCTGCCTCAGGCAGAAGTGGCCCGGACCTCAGCAGAAGTCATGCAGGCATGACTGCGACCCACAGGCTCAACGTAGAGCGCTGATGTCACTCTGAGGGATGCTGTCACTCAGACAATCCACAGACATTTCACTTTGTTCACATACTTTTGTTCCTTTTACAAGTCATTGGAAACTAACAAATCAAACATGGTAAAGAGAGACATGTAAGCCTGATAGTAAAAAGAGGGCTATTCTCAGATACTTTTTGTTACTCATACCACTGTGAGTTTACAGAACGTTTTTAAACCACACAGAATAGTCTCTTAGCAACAGCCCTACAAGTGCAAAAACTCTTGCACTCTCCAGGCCCTGGACTGAGAAAAGCACTGAAGCTGTCAGTGACTGAGAGGCTGTTTGCTTCCCACTCCCACGGAAGAAGGGAATTTATAGTCAAGAGGCATAAAGCTAACAAACAGAATCCCCCTGTGAGAAGAAATCCAGTAGGGTTTTGTTCAAGAAGTTGCACTTCTTTTTTCTTTAATGTAGCTACTTTCTAAAGGCTTTGATCCACCACGATGGGATGATAGCAGCCTTTGTTGAGTAATAACAAAAATAAAAAACAACCCACAAACCTAACAAACATGCTGAAACATTGATGTCCCAGCAATAGCCTCTGAGTAACACAGAAGATGCCAGAGAAGGACACAACAGAGGGAAATGAGTCCCAAGATTTGTTTGGGAAGTCATGGAGAGATAATAAAGCCCCAAACCCACTGAAGTGATACACTGTGCAATCCACCTGTGGTACTTAGATTTTTTCCCCCCATCCTGGGGGCCCATGAGTCATGTTCTCTAAGCTGGAAGAATTGATGAAAATCCTCTTAAGCAACTATTTCACAAGGAAAATACTCTGCTCCTCACAACCATCACAACATTAAGCTCACTTGCCCTAGCATTTGTCTCAACTCAAATCAAACCCATAGCAAAAAACACAGCCATGCCATCGAGAGCACTGGGAAGGAAATTCTTTTTCCTCATTAACAGAAAATCCATTCCAAAGCAAAGCACAAAGCAGCATGCAGGATCTAGCCACCATTTGGAAAGGTTTAAATGGACACATTCACATCTTTGATTACTACAGGGAATTATGAATGTGATTTCACATTCAGCTTTACTCATTCACATTCAGCTTTACTCATGACCTGCTTCATGACCTTGGGAGATTACTTGGTGTTATTTAGGTTTCCTCATAAAAACAAACAGACAAAAAAAACCACAAAGGCAACAAACCAACCAGCCTTACCTACACAAAATGACAGCAGGGGGATTTTGAGATTGAGTTATCGGGTGTTTTGAAATTTTCACAGATGACCTACTTCTGAGGACCTATTTCTGCAACCTTTTCCAGATAAACCGCAGTTGAGTCAAGAAACACAGAGCTTCTGGACCAATATCCTTTATCACTTAGTGTTTGTTCTCTAGGAATTTGGTATGAGAAGTATTTGTCAATTTGTATCTGAAGATGGGCTAAGAAGATCTCTTAAAACAAACATATGAGATTTTACGAGTATGTAGATTTTACAATAAGTATGTAGATACATTTGCAATAGTAAAAACAATTTTGGCAATTACCTATTTCATTTTTCTAATTATACAGCACTGGCAGAAAACTGTCATGAAACTCAGACTTGCTAAAACAGAAAAAATAGAAAAATAAAACCCAAAACCCCACCAGATTTTTTTTCTTATTCGTATTCATACACTGAAGCTTTTCAGTTTCTCATTTTAATTTTCTTTTGCAATATTATTTTTTTAGAATTCAGAGACACAGGCTCTTAGAATAATTTACTTTGTAAGTAGGGAGCATGAATCTTAATAGTGTAAAAATTGAAGAAATACAGACATGGAGTCAGAAAATAATCTTTCAGCAGAACATATATGACAACCAACTCATCTATAGCAAACAACATAAAAATCTGTTTTTTCCATGCTTTGAAAGAGATGTGATAGAATGAAAAACATTATATTAAATGAACTCCAACTAAAAGGTTTATTTTTTAAGAGGCATAGCTTAAAAGCAGTTTCTTAAGCAACACTGCCACTGAATTAAATGGCCTGAATAAGAATTGTCAGGCGTATTACAAAAATAAAAAGAAAAAGAAAACTACCTTGGTAAAATTAAAACCACAAGAGAATAAAGACCTCAAAAAAAAAAAAAAAGGCAGCTTTAACTTTTTATGGGAATCAATCAACTGAAGGTTATATTTCTTTTCCTCTTGAGGCTATCATAAGCAAGATAGCCTTCTGTCTCTGCAGGACACATTGGGATAGTTTGTTACTGTATGTAATTATATGAATTCCCAGAGCATATGTACAACATAATTAAATTATAGGGTGTCTTGTGAGCATTGTGTCCAACAGTTACAGACACCACAAAGTAACAGACAATTTGAAAGATCCTTCTTTCTTGATCTTTTCCTTATACAACACATATTACAGGATATACAGATTTACAACTTGATGATATGCAGTCATTTATCAAGACAGAATAGTTTTTGTTGTGTTAGGAATCTGAATAAAATACACACTCAAATGAAGAAAAATTTGTTTGATGCCAGGAGCAATAAATTCCTAACATCCTCATTTGATCCTCAATTTGTCAGGATGGGCAACTCCCGCAAATGTAAATCTAGGTAGGTAGGAAAAATGTGTATTCCTTCTTCTGAAGCATCCTTAAGTAATTCAGTTGGGCTGGGAAAGACTGAAGTAGATTCTGTACAGGAAAAGTGCTGGGACAAATTGCTTTCCTCTACAACAAAAACACTTTCCTGCAGAGATCTAGAAAGGCGTTTTTCAAGCATAGATGGAAGCACTTTGGTCAACAATATAAACACATCTCAGAGCAAAACAACATACAAAATTGAAGTTACGACTACTCACTGAAAGGAGAGATCAGCAATGCTCTGTTTTGCGGTTGTTCTGGGTGGTGTCTTCAGCTGACCAGGTGAGAGACACTTCTTAATTCACTTGCCAATGAAAAGCAAGAAGGATCTGTCAGAAGAGGAAAAAAAAAAAGTTGAATACTAGTGATAAGCAAAGACTTCAGAAGTATTTTGGTACTTATGTCTCAGTTTTTAAATACTAAAAGGGCAACAAAATCTACCTACATAGGGATATCAAAATTCATCTTTTAGAAATAACTTTTCCTTATGCCTCTCATTCTCCCTCTTCCCCCCCCGCTCCAATCCACATAGACACACAAGTAATCGGTTTGCTTAGTCTTTTAAATTTTACATTGGTAAAACGAACTGGTAAGAATTGATCATTTCCTCTCAACTCCCAAAAGAGAAAAAGGCATGATAATCCTGTCAGTAGTCCTCAAACCTTTAAGATCAAGACATTTTTTTCTTCGGGTATCTTTACAGTGTAAAGTTTAATGTAAAGAACTCTTAAGATGACACGACTCCACAGACCACTTGTTGCTTCCACTGTCAATTCATGCTTTTCTTTTTCAGTCTGCAACCCCTTATACCACCTGTTGGTTCCCACATTTTGTTCAGAACTTTCATTATCCTCAAAAAGTATTTCTGGAAAAGAGAAATTACCTAACATGTCCACAGCCTCAGCAATTGCTTTATTTTTCATCTGGTCAGTTGGAGCCACAACTACTTGTAAGATTACTTGGAAAAAATATGTTTCACCTTTTATTATGAAATCAAGCAATAAGTAATGGTGAAGAAATGATTGGTCATTCTGCCTAATAAACTCAAACAGTTGATAAATACCCATTCAAAAACTGTAACAACACCACTGGCTGCAGGTGGGAACAGACATGCAAACCATCAACGAAAGAGCCAAATATTTCATAAATACATACAAAAACCTATAAAGACAAGCTAATCCTTCCAACTATTATGCATGCAATTTTCTTTTAACATTGAGAGTATTTAACACTGCCAGCTTTATCTATTGCTTTCACTGAATTTAAATTAATGGTACTTATTTTTGGTTAAAATAGAAGCTTGATGTACTAGCACTACTTAACTGCTGAGGTCTATCTCCCTGGAAATGAATAGGCATAATTGTATTTCAGGCCAACAGCTTTCCATAAAGCATCAATTATTTAAATAAGACAAAGAATTCGATACACTTTGTACATTAGTATCATGTAGAATCTTTAAGGCCAGAATCACGGCATAAGATCCTCTAAGAATATGAATCAATGTGAAACAAACAGTGCTTTTAATTTGCAAATGCAAAAGCTGAAATATAGATAACCTTACTAATTAGGGGTTGGAAGGCAGTCTTTACTTTCATAATCTCCTTATTTTCACTATTATGCTTACTTTCTTTTGTGCAATCCCATGAACCTATGCCTCAATGCAAATTATACTGCTATTACATACCTACTGCATTGGTAATTCTGTGCTATTTGGAGTATTTGCTTATACTTTCCAATCCATTTATACCTTCCCTGTTTGGGTATCACTATTTCAGTGACTGTTGACTTTGGAACAGAAACATTTGTAAGAGCAGCATCAGGTTACACTGAGATACAAACGCTAATAATCTACCGAAAAAGTAAATAAATAGTGAGCATTAAAATCCATCATTAGTCAGATTTGAGCAAAAACTGTCAAAAGGATGAGTAGGATCATGTTTTAATCCTCAAGAAAGACAACATTATATGGACTGAACGCTCCTTATGACCAGGTGTCAACTCACAGAAAGACACACGGCCACTGCCAGCTATGCAGGAAGCATTTTGACTTGGAAGGCCAAAAGGAATCAGTACGGGCAGCACTGCCCAGTTGGCCCAGGAGGCAGCGGTGCTGCTAAGCCAGTGCCTTCAGTGATCAGCAGCCACCAGGTCCTCGCGGCTCCATGGCGCCCGGCGGCGGCCACCAGGCCCTCACGGCTCCATGGTGCCCAGTGGTGGCCAACAGGTCCTCACGGCTCCATGGTGCCCAGTGGTGGCCAACAGGTCCTCACGGCTCCATGGTGCCCAGCAGCAGCCACCAGGCTCTCATGGCTCCATGGTGCTCAGTGGCAGCCACTGGGCCCTCACAGTTCCATGGCACCCAGTGGTAGCAACCCGGAGCCTGTGGGCACACTGGGCTTAGCTGCTGCTGTCACATCTGCTCTTGAAGAGAACAACAGCCGTGGGATAAAAAAAAAAGGGTTAAAACTCTCTGAAATAAGACTAAATCAAGTGCAGATTTTTTTCCAGAACATCCACCGTCTTGCAGGAGATTTAAAAGCATTTGACTTGTTCTTTTTCCTGCATTGACACTGTAAAAACCTTCAGTAGTGCCGCAACTGTTATTTTCAATTTCTCCTTTGGCTTGTTTAGCATGTGAGAGGTCAAAAGAAAGATGAAACAGTCTTGCTATAACTGAATAAGCAAACAACAAAAAAGCCATTCAAAATCTATGTAGTAAATTAATCAGGTACAAAAATAAAAGCAAGTTCCTTGTTTGATTATATTTTTTTTTGGTCAGCGACTTGTTGCCAAGACTAAGTAAGAACGCACTCTGACAAGTTCAAATGCATCTCTAAATTCTAACAAATACTTTTTTTTACCTTGATGTTCCTTCTGTAAGAGAAGAAGCAAGAAATATTTGTGTACAGCTACCAGCATGTGCAAATAAACAAGACCAAGCAAACGAAGCAACAAAAATCGAAAGGATGGAGATGTTACTTTCAAGCTTCTCTTAAAGTAATAGTAATAGTAGTCTTAAAAAATAATTTCAGATACTGTACGTATACTAGCATTACAAAAAATATTTAAAATAAATAAAATAAAATAAATAAATAAATAAAATAAATTTAAGAACGGGTAATTTTGTCAACTACCATTCTTTGTAACTGTCAGTGCCCAGGTGCAAGAATGTCTGTGAGGAGAGGCCAGGGCTGTCCTGAGCTGGGCACCACCAGCTCTGGAACATTCCAGGTGGATTTGGAACGTTCTGGGCAGTTCTGAAAATGTTCCAGAATCTTCTAGAATGTCCCAGCCTGTGCCTAAATATTCCAGAACGTTCCCGCCAGTTCTGGCCTATTCCAAAATGTTCCAGAAAGTTCCGTCTGGTTCTGGTCTATTCCAGAACGTTCTAGCCATTTCCAGATGGTTCTGCAAAGGCCCCACTGCAGGACTCTACTACAGTGGCGTTTCCACATGAACATAATCCTTCACTGTTTTAGTGAAAATCAAGAACATGCTAAGATTTATACATGCAGTTTGCTGCCTTTTTGTACTGGTAAACATACAAATATTTACCACACTTTGGCTACTTCCCTCTCTCATTTATGTTTCAGCTAATACGAACGGTGCTAGCTCCCACAGTAACAATCCACCTCATACGAGTGCAAGAAAGGTTAATTAAAGACAGTTTTTAAATTACTCTGAGTGCCACTGGAGTAAGTGATATAAAAATCCATACATTTACTACAGGCTGCAAGATCTGATGATCCTTTTAAAATAACCCAGCAGTACTATTGAGATGGTATTTGGCATACTTCATACTGTTGCTTTTCTTGCCCTTGTTTATGATTAATTAATGAGTTGTGTTTCTTAGATGAAGTTTAGAGATTACACACTCAATAATGACAGAAAGGGAATAGCACAGCCGCAAGCATGTAAAAGCCAGGTAATTGCAAAATCTACACTAACACACAAAATTTGTATTTGGTCCTGGCTGGTACATACTTAACGCTGCAGTATTGTATTATTTATTTATTTAAGTCACCGGATCACTTAGTGCAAGGCACTCACCCACTGAGCATCACTAAAGCATTTTTCTGCTCATTTTGGAAGTCGCTGGCCCCACGCCAGGCAGCTGCCTCCATGACTCATCGCTCCCCTGCCTCCAACCACTAACGACTCCATTTGCGCAGCACCTGAGAGGCGACCATTCCCATTTAATTGGCTGGGAACTTGGCACAGAAAGATTGAAGGCAAAGTGTACAATAACACCATGTGCCCAATTTTTGTAGTATTTAGCATTATACAGCATTTTGCATGCTATAGAACAGCTCTAGGTGCCTTCAGCCGTAGCTGATAACAATAAATATATTTATAAATTAAGGTATCCATATCTGGCCAAAAAGGAACAAGTAAGCATTTAGTGACTACACCACAGTTTGTTTAATGCAGTATCTACCACCACTCAGAAGGCTGTGGGATGCAGATTCCAGCTCACCTCGCCCCTTAATGCTGCAGCCACATGAACCCAGCAGCAGCGGCACTGCTAGGACAGGCAGCTCTCACTTCTCCCCAGCCACCTGCTTGCAACATCTCCCCTTCAGGGGATGGGGCCGGGATGGGAGCTGCTCCAGTTACTCACTGAACCCCATTGAGCATTTGATCAAAAAGCTCTGGTTTCTTTTGTTTCCTCTCCCCACTGTTTTAGTCTTTTATCAATTCTTTACTCTAGCTCAGTGCATTGCCATGAAAATACATACACCAGAAGACAGGGCTGGGGTCAGGAATGAGTATATAGGAACGTCCTGGCCAGGCACTGATCCTTGGACTGCAGAGCAAGACAACCAACATCCAACCACTTACATGTAACATCATCCCCTTCCTGAATACTTCTTTCACTTCACCCCAGCAGCCAACAACAACAACAAAGTGATCTCACAAACAGCTTTGCAAGTCTAATTAATTCTTAGAGAGCATCTGCTCAGAACGCTGAATAAAGCAAGTGTCCTGAGGAAAAGGACTGTATCATCATCAGACTTCAGCCAAAGGCCAGGACAAATTCAAGTTACGGATTTTAGTTTCGGCTATTCTTTGAGTCTCTTATTTTTCATCCACTTTTTTGTTCTTTTTGGCAACTTGAATAATAGCATTCTAATATAGTCTATATTTCAATAAAGACAGATGACTGCAGAGCCTACTAATAAGTAAAAATGTTACACAACATTTAAAAAATGAAGTCTAGTACTTCTGTGTGAATTTACTTTGAATGCACGGTGCAATCTTCATATTGAGCATAAAGCATTATCATCCTTAAGAAATGGATATAAACTCATGCTTTATTAACTACCAAGCATTCAAGTAAATCAAGTAATAACTAGAATTTGTATTACATTTGATAGTTAACAAAAATGCTAGTTACTGAAAGTAATATTGATCAAAACCTAATGCTGTCGACAAATGATAATAAAACTTTCAAGATATGCTTTCTCTCACCATGATATCAACACATATTTCAAAAACTAGGGGTATAAGCTTTAGGCCAAACTTAAAAGAATAAATATGATTTCTTCTTCCTACTAGCCAACCAAACATATGAGAGTGGAAAATTAGTAAATGGAAATTAACTGCCTTTTTTGCTAATGAATAATCATAATAATAAATAAGCTTTTAAGAGCCATGAAATTATAAACACAAGTGTTTCAATACATTACAGCTGTAGAACAAAAAAGGAAATTTAAAAAAAAAGAAATTATGGATTTATCAAGTACATAAGTTCTGTACCACTTCATAATTGACATTTTTACAAACTTCCATTTGAAAAAAAAATCTTTTTTTCTATTGAATATTATGAATAGTCAATGGCAGCACTTTGAATCTTAAAGAGAAACAGTGACCAAACTCAGTTAGAATGGGAATCCAGTGCTTTACAGTAACAGGAAAGATCATGGCAAAAATCTAATAGTACCGCTCACAAGAGGCAGAGAACGGAAACCACAGCCGAATCACAGCAGAATACAAAACAATGCACCAGAAAAGTAGCTTTGCTCACATCTTTGGAGACACAACAGCCTTCCTCCAAAAAAAAATTAAAAGCAGTAAAAATTAAAAATATGATAGCCTTCATATGTGTCTACTGAAATATGTATCCAGAAGAGCACAGAGGAAGAATGCAGAAGCTGAACTGAAGCAGTATGGCTGCCCAAAACATGAAGCAGACCAGCATTCTACAAATAAATTAAAGTGCTACAATGGAGTAACACTAAAAGTTGGTGCTTAACAAGCAGCAGCTGTGGTACCATCACTGCAGGAAGAAGCCTCTTCTAGCATACGAATCAGGAGATCAGACACTAATAAAGTAAAATTATGCTCAGTGGATAAAAAGTTCACCACCACTGCTGGATGTATTATGCGTGGTCTGTATCTAGTTATATAACAGTGGTTTAGATAGATTACAGCCCCCTGGAAAACCTCTAATATTCCATCCTGTTCCCAAGTATCAGAAGTTCCTAAAACTAAGAAGGGAAGAACTTCAAAGAAAAACACCCAAAAACCCTAGAGAATAAATTACCAAATTAAATACTTTTACTGTGAATTGAAGTATTCAAACCCTCCCTCAGCCCTCCCAAAACAAAACATTTACTAAAATTTTCTCTTCCTTACAGTAATGTGCTAGCGTAAGAAACCACCGGAGAGAACTGCATTAGCATCAAGTACCGAGAGGTGCCTACCACAGTCTGTGACTCAGTAAAGCTTCTATCTGTATGAAAACTGAGAAAACCACAACTGATATTTAGTTTTGTTGGTTTTTTCTTTTATTTTTTTTTTTAAAGTAGCTCAACTCAGCAAAACATTAATTAGTGTCAGAGGAAATCACACCATTGTAGAGTTCAGCCTACAAGATATATCTGAGAAATTAGTAAAAGGTCCATACATGCACACACAAACGCCACAACCAGCAGCCTCACTCACCTGAGTCCAGGGGAGTCAGTGAAATGATGTAAACAAACAGCCAAGCAGATAATAACCAGAGCAAATGAATCAGGAGCTTCACTTGTAAGCATGAAAATAAATATAAGACTATTTACCATTACTTTACACTGAGAGTTTCCAATTACAAAGGGTAAAAAAAAAAAAAAGTGCAGAAAATAATAAAACTTACCATAAAAATGTCAGATTATTATTAACTTTCAAAACAATTACAAAGCTTGAGAGGTGTACTTCATGGTAACTAGATTCAAGCACCAACAAAGTTACTTCAGGAAAGCTGCGAACGTCAGGGAAGGAGAAGAGGAAACAGAAGAGGTGGGTAATGCTGTCAGTCCAAACACAGCTCACCTAAGGATGAAAGGAACTGGGGCCAGCAGAAAGCGAAGGGGACAGCAGCAGGGGAAGTAGAAGACGTCTCTATCAGCTGGGCAGTGCTGCTCGGAGCAGCAGCTGGCGCACAGTTAAGGCTGGACAACACCTCAAATGGACCTAGAGCCCTGAGCTGTTAACACACTGTGTAAAGAAAAGTCCCGGTCCTCCCTTTTTTTGTGCTGCACTAGTCGCTAACGCGGAGGCACCCCAAGTAGCCTTAAACATTTAGAAGCATTCTTTCATTGGACTGAAGGCAACTCTGAAACCATTCACAGCATCATCACCAGACACCACCGGAAGTGCAAAGAAGTGAAATTTGATCTGGACGTGAGCACAAATTTAAAACTCGAATAAATGAAGAGCTAATCCAACAGTATTTTACAAATAAATAAATAAATAAATAAATAGAAATGGCAATTCCAAGTACTACCTTGGATGAGTTATTTACACACACACATAGATAACTGGTATATTGTCTCTTAAAAAAAAAAAAATTAGAGAGATGAATAAAGTAATACAAGGGCAGTCTCTCCCTTGCCAAGATAAACATGCATATATATATATATTTTTTTTTTTCAGAGGGATACACACACACCCACCCCTCTATCTACAAGGAGCAGCTGAACTGAGCTGCTGAAGGTATGTGCATCTGGTACCCTTAGAAAGAGCACCTCTGTAGGTTACCTCGTCTTGCACAGGTATGCCTCCCTACGAACTGCCTAAGCCACAACAAGAATACCGTAGTCCGCAGCTCTTTCCATTAAACGGTCAAATTCCCAGTGGGCTTTGATCGGATGAGAAGAGAATGTGCAGTACAGCAGTGACAGAGCAAGTCTTCCCTTCCCTGCCAGGGTGGCGAGGAGGAACGCTTCCCCTCCGAAAGGCACAGGGTAGCACCTCCTCATCCCACCCGTGAACACTGAAAATAGCAGTGCGCCGCGTGTAATGCACTCAGTGGGCCTCCCTGGCTCTCCCCTCACAAAATCATACCCCTCAGAAAAAAAAAAGGCCACAGAGACAGCTGAGGGCATGGAATCCCAACCTTCCTGTCTCTTTCAGTACAAGAACCAGGGGACACTGAGTAGCACTAGCAGGAGTCTGGTTCAAAGTAAGCTTCCTTCGCCTTCTCAGAAAACGCGGTTGTTTTTTTTGTTTTGTTTTCTTTCTTTTTTTCACCTTTACACAGCAAACGTGCATTTGCAGGAGGATGCTAGGGAGGCCACAAGTTTACCAAGATTTAAGCAAAGACAGGAAAGATTCACAGAAGAGAATCCCAGTGAGGTTTCCTAAGTGGCTGAGACCACTTCCAGCTCAGGGAGTCCTGGGACCAAACGGGCTGAAAGTCTGGGAAAAAATAAGCTGAGTTTCAACTATGATTGCCTCTTTTACTGTCCCCAGGTGTCCACTTCTGGCCATCCAGCTGAACCAGTACAGGCTATATTCTATTTCTTCCTCTCTTTACCTCTAGACAGACAAGAAAGATTTACTTGTCTTGATACCTACTAGCTTACCTTCATAATGCCTTTTGCGCTGGCAAATGAAGACAAGAGGATGTATTTTCACCCTTCCCAGACTGTTAGCCCAATTCCAGAATAGTAAGTAGGTGCAAACTCTCTATATTATGTTATTTATTTAGACTCAAAACATAGCATGACCTAGAGACACAGAATATCACAAAAAAGGGCATCAGCATCAGGACATTCAGCAAACAGCAGATTCTGCCCTGCCACCCCCCCCCAAAAAAAAAAAAAAAAAAAAACTACACAGGTTGCAGACACTTTTTGTCACGATTTTAGTAGGCATTTTCTTCAGTTATAGATTGCAGACATTCTCTTTTATAAGGTGTCACAAACACCACACATTTTCAAGAACTGCTTCACCCGTGAATACATTCCCTACCGCATACAACATTAGCCACCCATTATCAGCAGCGGCTGCTCAAGAGCAGGGTAGCATCACAACGGCTACACTGCTCCTAATGAGCAGCAACTGCACTTCGCACTTAACTGTGTTGTTCTGAAGTGTGGAAAAGGAGAATGAAATTTTCTCTCCTCTATATTTATCCATATTTAAAATATCTAAATACAGCCTGAATTTTCTTTTTACTCTAATCTTTTTTTTTCCCAAATGTGAGTTGTATTCTAACAAAACTACTCTAAAGAAATTAGATAAACAATTTAATTAAAAAAAAATCTTTAAGTAAAGCACTGCTCTAATGAAACAGTGACATAAAACCACATGGTTGGTTAATCTGTGACACAAATAAAAGGCCAACTGAGTGGCAAGCCAGAACTGTCATTTGAAATTAGGGCATACAACAACACTAATGTGATCTGAAATTCTGATTTATATTAGGCCTCATTAGGCAGTTCAGAGAAATTCATAAATCTTTCTACAGGGTCATTTTTTTTCCTAATTACCTCTACAGAATGATATACACAAATACATTAAAATACGGTATTTATAAATCATTATATATATATACACATATATTTATTTATTCAAGTCCTATTGTCTCTCAGCTATGAAACTGGGCAAGGCAAGAGCCTTCACAGATCCATAAGAAAACTGAAACAAAAAGAAGAATCTGGCATACGTACTTAAATGTTGATTCCAAAATGTTTTCAAATTAAGCAGTACCAAATATTCAGAGAATTAGAGAGAGAGTTGCCAACGGCCTTTTAGGTAAAGGTTATTATAGTTACTGTTATATGTTGTATATATAAATACGTATATATTTATTGACTGAAGTCAGCTTAACTTTCCAAGTTGTAATTTACAGACAGATTTGATTATGATAGGTAGGTTCTGTTTCAGTTTATAATTTTTAGTCCTTGCCTCTTACAATATCTGTTAACTCCTCAGCTTTGTGCTTAAACCAAGACCTTGATAAAACGCAGCAATAAAACATGCATGTCTGTAGCATGCTGATGGCTTATAGTCCCTCATTAATGGAAATAATTTCATTTGTTCATTAGTCCCTCATGAGCCACACATACATTCTTTTGCCAGCTTAGGATTCACTAACAGTGGTTTACTCCTTTACATTAAATTTCTGCTCAGTATGTTTTTATGCTAACTATTAAGGCCTAAAAATAACCTCAGATTTTTTTTTTTATTATTACTATTTACTGAGATCTGAGATTTTTTTAATTTTTTTTTTTTTTTAAATATGCCTTTGGAAAGTAATGCATAGAGAAATCAGCTTTACATTCACCAATATATGAGATATGGTGCTGTGATGCTAATGACATACTGACAAGCATAGCATAATTCTTCTGCTCCTGGACATTTCTATTGCCAGCACTCTGCACTGAGCAAATTCAACAATTTTAAAACTTGCAGACATTTTCATTAAATACATATTGATAAAAAATACTGTGCATGTTTTCATTTTACAAAACACAGAAATGACTCAATGGAACAGAAGAGCTTAAAGGCCTCAACTGAAAGCTAAGGCATTTGGATATCGAACGGAGGATAGCACCCTAAGTGAGCATAAATATACTTAGATAGGATTTCCAAGTATTAAAAGCTAAGACGGTGAATCTATATATAGCCACTGATAAAAGTAGAGCTTAAAAGGACACTGATTGGTCCTTGCTTTGCTAACTTAAAACAATAACAGGCAAGAAGTTTGAACAGTTTCCCCTTTACAATGAAAACAGTAACCTTAGATGTCTGTAAATACCTGGGCAGGTCAACTTTAAGCTAGCAAGACTTTGGAAAGCATAATTATTATCTGAATTTCAAGATACAGAATTTCAAGTGACCTTTTGAAAACTACTTTGAGGAGGAATACCATGAACTGCAGCCAGGCATTCAGTTATCCAAAAGGAATACTGCTGACATCAAAAGACATGATACACAAAGTTTTATAAACTAAATGGCCAAACACACATAATCCAATGAACAAAGATACCAGCAGGTCATTTAGCTATGGCTAACAAATGGTCTGAATACCTCTGGATTTTACGTGCTCTACGTATTTTCTAGTTTACCAGAGAACTTGTAATAACAACCAAACAAAAAAGAAACCAAGTTAGGGACAGACTGCCATCAAACTTTTATTCTCAAGTAGTGATGCTCAGCTCTCAATTTTTTTACTCCTTTTTTTTGCTCTTATCAGAAATACAGATATTCACACATAGCCTGTTACTTAGAACTTGGTTTCTCAAGTAATAATCTTTATTCTCCGACATGTGCTCCTTAATACTAAGGTAGTCAAATTACAGTCAGGACACATTTGTGCTTCACATGCACAGATGAGGAAAGGTTGTCCAGCCTGGAGAAGAAAGGGCTCAGGGGGATCTCAACCACGTGCACAACGACACAAGGGGAGGATGTCATGTAAATGGAGCCAGGCTCTTGGGCACGAACTGAAACACACTAAGTTCTGGTAAAAAAAAAAAACAAAAAAAAAACACAAAGAGTACAGGTGGTCAAACACTGGAACAGGTTGACCAGAGAGTTTGTTGTGTCTCCATCTGTGGGAACATTCAAAATCTGACTGGACATGGTGCTGAGCAACAGTTCTGGTGGACCCTGCTTGAGAGCAGATGGCTGGACTAAAAGTCCACAGGGACTCCAAAAGTAGGACTGGACTCCAACTGGTAGGACTCCAGAAGTCCTTTCCAATCTCAGTCATTCTACTGTTATTTACAACTGAGTATCATTTATATTCTCTAGTCATATTTTTTTATTTTTCAAAGTTAGATGAATTCTGAAAATCTTTTTCTCTTTGGCATTTCATACTGTCCTCAAATGCAAGATCTAGAAGTTTATTAATGGAAGTTACACATGTAACATGTGTAAATTTTAAAAATAAGGGACTAAGTGCTCCTTTCTTGATCTTTGCTTGTTTTCAATCCAGATGATATCACTACAAGGGTGGTACCATTACACTTGATTTGCGAAACAGGAAGAGAGCAAGAAAGGAGAAACAAGAAAGGAGAAACAAGAGCAACAGTTTAGCAAAAACAAACTGAAATTGGTCTGACAAAGACCCACCCCCGGAACAAGGAGGAAGGAATAAAGACACACTTCTATTATCTGTTGATCCATTTCTAACAATTTAACCCCCAAGAGCTCTGACAAAAATCAGTCCGATAGTAAAATAAGACACTCAACTTCGCATCACCTCTGCTAAAAGAAACATGAGGCTTCTAGCTATTAGCTGACAGCCAGCCTGTGTCACCCAGGGCCAGGCACGTGTTGCTGGTGGTTATAAGGGGCAGGAAGAACCAAAGGTATTGCAGGAAGGTTTAAAGGATAGAGGAAAACAGGCGCTGAAGTTATTATAGGGGAAAAAGGACAAGGGGAAGATCACAGGGAATATTAGTAGAGAGAAGCAGGTAATCCTTCTGGTGGGAGGGATGCTGAGGGGATCAGGGATGAAGGACAGAAATCTGTAGGCAGTGAAGCTTCATTAGTTCCACTAATCACAGAACAATTTGTTTACAGGAAAGTATTTTGGTTTGTTTGTTGTTTGCCTTACAAGGATGAACAGGTGTCTTAATATATTCTGTGTGTGGAGTAAAAGAGGAACAGCCAATACTGAGAGCACTCCGTTCAGGCTCAATTTATAAATGGAAAAGTGATTCTGCATGCAACAGGAAGGATAAAAATGGTATCCTGCTGTTCACAGTGGGAGACAGAATTTAAATATCCTGTAATATAATTTGGTACATCACCACATATCAGGCTTGACTTTCCTAATTTACACCAGTAAGTTCTTACGCAAGAACCCATCTTTTCATTTCAAGGCAGTGACTTCTGATTTACACCAGGGCAAAAGGAAGAGCACGCAGCCCTCCCTATCTTCATAAAATTGGCCATCTGCTGTTAAATGCATTAATGGCAGATATAATCATACGTTAGTATTGTATTACAAGATAGTATCAGCACTGGACTGAAAGGGGGAAACAGAATACTATTTGGTGTTAAGTCATTTACACCACCATTCACAAAAAAAAAACAATTAGTAGGTTACAGTGTTCTCCAATTTCAGCTACTTTATAATTAGAAGAATAAATCAAATCATAACGAAAAAGAAATCAGAAGCACTCACTTTGGGGAAAAAGTTTCTAAAGGAGGGCTTTAATATAAGCAATTATGTTCACTTTTAGACAATGCAAAGTCACAACACGAAGGCACAATTTCTTTCAGTAAAGTCACACCTAAAACTACATTGAGAGCAGTTTGTCCTCCTATAATTCCCATATTTTTCCATGATACAGCGGTGTTTAGCCACAGGTACACAGTTCGTAGAAGAGAATGCCAATGAAATACCAATGCAAATGCCACTTGACAAAACGATTTTCATTAACTTTTTTTTTTTTTAACTACTCCATTTTTAAACAAAGATACCCATTTTAACGGGGGCTTAGCCTACAGCTTTCAGCACCATTTGCATTTTCAAGCTCAAGTGCCACCTGCTGGCCCCACTGCTCACCCATAAGGACATGATTCCAGATGGCTTTTCTCATCCATTTTGTAATTTTTTTTGGTTCTGTTTTTTTAACATGAAACTTCATTAGAAGAGGGCATACAGACTACTACAAAGACACATAATTTAACCACTGGAAATTATTTTCCTTTTGCTAGATCTTGTGTCCTTTTCTGGAATACATTAAAGTTTCCACTAAAAAGGAGGCTGTTCATTAGCACTGCTAATGCACCTCTCATCTTTAATTTCTCATTATTACAATATTTCTCACAAGATATTTTACATCACCCAGAACCCTGCCACGTGGAGCTCCTAATCTAACTATATGCAGACTTGTAGATGCACATTAGAGAAAAGAATGTGATAAATAGGAGCAGTTTACAGCAACAGGATCTGCACGAGGGGAAATTCTAAGGGAGATTTAAACTTTGCACCAGGAGTTGAAAATTTGTTGGCATTGCTCAGCTGCTCTAAACACACTGTGCAAAGGTGACAGGCAGATGAATGAGCAAGAAAACACTGAAATAGGTGGACCAATGCTGAAGAACACCAAGAGAGCAGGTAGCAACAAACATGGAGAAGATGAATTTATAGGAACATACACAGAAACTGCAGAAGAGGTTCAGTAGTGAGATTCAAGGAGAGAGATCATACAAAATCAATTTGGTGAAGTAAAGTAAATCATTAAGCAGCTACATCCTTCCCCTTATCCGTATTTCAAAATGTAGCTGCTAAAGGCTTTAGGCTGCTTCTGGCTCTTGCCGCACTGAGAATGAAAAAAAGGAGAAAAACAGAAATGTACAGAAAAAAGAGTTAAGACAGATTTTGGAGAATAAAGTATACCTTGGATTAGTGGAGAAAAAGATAAAGAATACCCGTGATCTCTGAATTTGAGTCAAAGATGCTACTGGGAAGGGAAATTAGACATCATTTGAAAGGAAAGAATTAAACAAATCAAGAAAGACTTTCCATTTGGCTAAATTAGATTTCAGCCTTGAACTTAACTAGGACTATCAAGTCAGATTTCTCCACATCATGTATATGATCAGGAGATGTTTAGGTCATCCTTTATTTCTCCTTCTGAATCTCCTCTGAATCCACAGATGCCTGTGGACTGCAGAGCTGCCTCCCTTGATTCCCTTCGGCTTTGCAGCAATCCATTTCTGCAGCTCAGCAGCAGTAACAGAAGATCTGGCTGCCTTTGGGAAGGAGGACAGTTCCAGCCCAAGAACATTTGTTATTCGAAGCAGCATCCAACTCCTGAGAGATACCCACCTGGGCCTGCGAAAGAGCAGGTTACTTCAAAGCTGCTCCATTTTTTCCCGCTCTTAATTTGTCATCTAAACCCTTCGTGAAGAAAACATGCAGAAGAAGAAATTTAATTCCCTTAAAGGTTACAAGTCAAAAATGTGCCTTTTTTCAAGGTGGTGTGCTTCTCTAGTAGAGATGAACAACAGGACTGAGGTACTAAGAAGGAACAGTAATCACAGAATCATAAAATCATTCAGGTTGGAAAAGACCTCTAAGATCATCTGGTCCAACCTTCAACCTAGTACTAAAGTCCACCTCTAAACCATGCTACTAAGTTCTACATCTACATGTTTCTTGAAGACGTGCAGGGATGGCGACTCAACCACTTCCCTGGGCAGCCTACTCCAATGCCGCACAACTCTTTCAGTAAAGAAATTTCACCTCATGTCCAACCTAAACCTCCACTGGTGCAGCTTGAGGTCACTTCCCCTCATCTTATCACTTGGTGCTTGGGAGAAGAGCCTGATCCCCACCTTGCAAACTTGGTAATGCTAAGAATCACAATTAAAACTTGAAGTTGATCACAGGTTGCCCCTGTAAATATTTTATTTTTCTTACCATTAGCATTAGACTTCTATAATAAAACAAGTATCATTCTTCAAAGGGCAGCTGGAGAAATGATGCTTGCCAACGGAAGAATTGATGAAGGATACTAAGTATTAAGATACATCCAGATCATTACATCTTGGTCTTCATCACTTGAAATTTAATCAGACTTAATAAGCTTAGCCAAAACATAGCCACTGGCATTCAGTCACGTGCCACCCGTCACAAGTCTTCATGAACAGAAGCCCACTGTAACATCTCTGGTGTTACTGTATGATAAATCCAGTATTTTTCTAATGTAGCCCTGAACTTAGCAAGGACAATGAAGTCAGCCATAAAATAGCCATAAAACAACGTCAACTTTATATCTACAAAGCAAAAATGACCTTGGAAGGATTTAAAGATGAACAGGTACCATTCATTTTTCTGCTTCATTTAGACGTGTAAAAATACTCATTTCATTTCTACTTTTCTAGCAATAGGTGGCACTCTCAAATGCCACTTTCCTAAGAACCTATTGTGTACCATATTGTTCTATATTCAAGTAGGATATATTCAAGGAAGTATAGGTGAAGTTATTTTCCTTTCTGCTTCCACTAAACAGAACAGAAAATACATCTCACAGTTATTTTGTTTTCTGTTTTCAACTGTAGTAATGCTTAAGCACATTTTTACAACAGCTAGAAACTTGAGAGCAACATGCTGTTATTGTTTGCGAGACTACACTACTTTAGATAAGTGGCAAGCGGATAAACATGCTACATGCTCCAGCAATCTGAACGACAACATTAATATAAAAATCACAGTTTTAAAATAGGTATTGTCTCAGCACCTCCAGCTGCCTTTTTAGTGACCTGTTAAAATACATAGTCATTTCTATTTTTCCCTGTTTTCCCAGATTTGTAGATAACATGCATGTTTAGTAAATAACATGTCCTCTTGGCTTGCAAAATAAGCACTTTGCTACTCTCCCCTTCAACCTGCTGACCACCTTTCTCTTCCTTCCTAATTCACCAGCTTTGTTATGTGCAGCATTCCCTCTAAGTGCTGCTATCTTTTCTTCACCCACTAGTGGTATGCTGGCTCTGCAGTTCTAATTTCAGAAGGATGCTTAACAGCTGCGACAGTCAGAATCCTGAGCTCAGTACTTACAAGGAAGATCATGCACATAATATTGTTTTTGAGATTTGCCACTTCTCCAGTGTAATTTTTGAAGTCCCAACTCCAATATAACACGCTTCTCACCTAAGCTGTTTACATAAGGGATATGCTTTACAGGAAAGAAAAGTATACCAGACTAAGTCCCCTCTGTATTTTAATTTCTTTTGTTTCAAAGTAAAATGCTCTGGAAGCCTGGAAACAACTTCAGTTTGTCTCAAAGCAAGGAAGGAATTAAACACCAAAGCTGTTTTCTTACGTCTTTTGGTTATTACGGCAAAAGCATTAAATCTGTCTTAAAATTACTACATGCCATTAGGCAACCTGCTACTCTTTCTCCACAGATCAGGCACATCCCTGCAATTTCACAGCACTTGCTAATGCAAAGCATGCTCAGACTCCATTGACAGCGTGCCGACATGACATGCTTCACTTTCCATTGTCCACTGTCCTTAGCCGTTCATTATCCTGACTGCTGTTCCTACAGGATAATGATACGCTTGGCCTCTGCCTGTGACTAACACATTTTGCTACAGGGCTTCTTTTAATTGCAACACATAGCATATACTTTTGTTTTGGAGCAACAGACAAACATTTAGTAGAGAACTTGTTCGCTCCCCCGCTTGGTAGAGGATCAAAATTAAATATATTTTGAAGCAGGGGGCATGCAGCCCAAGTAAGATTGCACCTCCCCTGATGTACCAAACGGGGATTCTCACTGCAGCCGAAGGAACATCCCTCCAAATTGTGCTGTGCTGAAAGACACCAGCTACCAAGAAATCCCCCGACTATAAACTGCTTAAATAAGAATGAAACATGTATGAAATTGCTAGAAAGTTTTCTCACCTTTCAAAGAACTGCTTTATGACTTGGTGCCTGTATCAGGATTTCAATTAGAAAACAACCAGACCAGATTCTTCTAAGTACAGAATGATTTAAAGCTGAGCGCAGCCAAAAGCTAGCAATCAGCTCACAACTACAGCAGATGTTTCCCCAGCTGAAGTCACTCAGTCTAATTCTCTTACCCGGTGACAAGAAACAGGACATCCAAGACTCAGGAACTTTCATATTTAGGTCCTCAGTGATAAGAAATTACTACTAAAAAAGCTATCAGGCATGAACCTGTCACACATTTAAACAAGATGATCGCTTTTAATAAAAAAAATTCCCCCCAGAAGGGCAGCAGATTTGTTTTGAAAGGTTCTATTAGAAAGAAAAAGTCTGAACTGCAGAAATACTTGGTTCGTTTCAACTCCAGTTGAACAGAGGAAAACAAATCATCACGACATCTCCCTGTCTGGCAAACAGAGCAGCAATGGTCAAGGGGCACAGAAGAAAACAACAAACAAGCCTATATAGTACCTAGATGGACTAGACAGAAAGTTATTTTTAATTTAAGATAAAATTATTAAGTTCTGATATTAACCACATCAATGTTTTTTTTCACTGAGTTCTCAGTTACATTATCCATGACATCAACAATAAATGCCACTAATGAATACATCTGCAGAACTCCGGTTTATATTTTCATAGCACTGCCACGTATATATTTAATGTGTGTCTTCATAGCACATTCTAACTCATTTATTTGCCTTGGCCCCAGATGTACCTTGAGAGTGCCTCATTTAGTGCAGGAAGTAAAATAACCTTGACACAGGAGGATGAAAACAGGAAACCACTGACAACAGCACCCAGTCTGCAACTAGTTGAAGTACTCCAGTGACTGAGACTCCATCTGCAAGCAGGCAATACTCATCTGCAGCAGGTGGATCCGACCAGCATTTGGGGGTTGAATTCAGCACGGGAAGCCAAAACAGACTGATTCTGACCCATGGAAAGAGACAGACTGGTCCTGAGCCACAGAAGAAACATATGCCAAGCAGTGAAAGCTGTGGTAGTGCAGTGACAAACCCTTTGATTCCAGCTCCTCATCAACAAGTTCTTGAGCCTGGACATTTCAACTTCAGCAATCACCACAGCCAACACAGCATAATGTGCCTAAGGCTTGCTTGACCAATATTTGTAGTTACTGACTGCTTCTCATTGCCACCAGATAGATTGCCCAATAGCTGTAAATGCATGGTTGTTTTAAGAAATTTCCTGAATGGAAAACTGAAATGGTGTCTCAGTCTCTTGGAATACTCCCAGCACAGTGATCCTCAGTCCCCTAACAATAACAGGCACCCCATCTCCCACCCCACTGACTCATAATGCTGTACACACGTAGATGGTGCAGTGCCTCAAAACTGAGAAAGCAATGACTCAAAGTGGTATAGTTTAATTTACTACCAAGAACATGGTAGGTTAAGATGGAAAATGCAAATTTCTGTGCAAGAGAACTGTTACAGGAGATACAACAGGTGCAGTCTATAATAATTTTTAAATTGTGGTCTTGTTTTATATCCAATATCAGCATGTAGAGCATTACATGTCCTGAATGATTACATTTATTCACATGTAGATTGTCAAGGTTTAACTATTAAGGGCAATAAATGTTTCACTGATCATTGCTGCAAAGCCAACTAATCCAGACACCTGCTTCTCAAAAACCAGTAAACTAAAAGACATACATTATCTTCACTGAGCAATTAAAACAAAATTTTATTTATGAAAGGTAATGGGTTATTCCAATTTGTTTTTAAAAATAGCAAGAGTAGACTGCATAAGCGATAGCCTTTTAGAGGACTTCTGAAAATAAGCTACTAGTAAATCTTCCCTGCATGTGGAACAATATTAAATTTAGCCCTGTCTCTAGCATAATTAAGTACCCACGACAGTATAAAACCTTCATTAAATTACGGTGTTTGGAGTGAAATGTAAATTTGTCTTCAGATACAAGGTTGATATTTCAACCCCTTCACTGCCAGAATATCATTATGGGGTAGAGAAGCCACAGAGCAAGCAGAACAGTTCGTGAGCACTCCTCTTCTCTGGATACTGCACAATCAGAAAAGATATCAATTAAGCGCCTGTGTCTCTGCTGCCTCCCCCCAAGAAAAAAAAAAAAGAACAAGTGAGGAATGCCTTTTAACTACTGCCTCACTGGAAAAACCAATTAACTGCATTACTTCTTATGACATTCACGTTATTTTTGTTCCATCACCGCCAACCCTTCTTGATGGAAAGCAAAAACAAAACAAAAATGCCTTTTACAAAATAACAATAATAAAAAAATCAACACAAAAGCTCAACTATGCACCCACTCAAAGTCTCTAGTCCGGCTGCTGGCAGAGCAGAGCCCAGCGCTGGCTGGTTGTGGCTGGGACCTGCTGGACGTTTCTAAACGCATGAGCATGACAACACGTAACCTAACAGAAGACTTGAAGCATAGGATTGTTTTCAATGAGCAAACAAGATTAATTCATTTTTTGAGAACAACCAGTCCAAACTGGCCTCAAGAAAAATCAAACTGTTTTTTCTTCATCTAGAAATAAATGAATAAACATGACATTGGATCAGGTTTACACTAAAACTGTCCTTATTTTAGATAACATTTAAACAAACCTTACATTTCCATGTATGCCTCCTGACTAACGAGCAAAACACAGAAAATATTTGACAATTTTTTTTTGGAAGGCCACGTACAGAAAGTAGGTATCAGCAATGACATTTAAACATATATTTGGGAGAAGAGCAAGGAAAATAGAGGAAGACTTGTACAATGGCACTTGGTAATTTTTTTTCTTATTTCCAGAGCTTTACAAATTAAAAATATTTGAAATATGAGATACTAAAGTGATTTTCCAATATTCTATAGTTTTTCAAAAAATAATAAAATTGAACCAAGTGCTTCTGGAATACACTTAATTCAGTATGTTTTTCATACAACAAAATACTTTCCTTAAACATTTGTGTGTCTATGTTATAAAAACACATTCATAAAGGTAGTAACTATATTAATGATTTTTTTAATAAAAAAACTTTAAACTTAGAAGTAACATAGATTTTGTAAAAAAAAAAAAAAAAAAAAATTGGCAATTTATCATGACTTCTGTAATACAACATATACTTTCCTCCCCTGTAATATTCAGAATTGTAACTGGTCTTGAACTGTTGCTCAGATTCAATGGCCAGAAACTGACCTCATGTATTTTTCCAGTCTATAAAAAAAAATCAAAATTTTTATTTCTCCTACTGCATGCCTGTATGTGTACATGTACAGTCTGCAGATGTGCCATTATAAAACACTTCACTTAAGCAAGTGTGATATAAACAATATTAAAAATTTAAAGTTTCCATATGTTGTAGGAGCTTAGAAAGATAAGACTACCTATGAATCTACCTTGTCCTTTCAACTACTTACAACTTAAGTTAGAACACAATTAGGTAGCTCCTTGGTTTGTCTACATATATGGTGCTTGAAGCCTCAAAAGACAGTTTACAGCAATCAGCATTTTAGGATATAAATCTTCATCTTCTGAATTCTATAAAGTGTGTACATTAAAAACAGGCTTGTTCTATTAAGTTGGAATAATAATTACTTTTCTGTATTTATCTCCCAATGTTATTACAGCCAAATAAGAAGAAAAGCAAACATTCAAGCACTCATTTACAGACATTCGCTTTATAATGGGAACAACAATAAAAGCTATTAGATGGTACACAGCTAAAGGCAAAAGCTTTTCCTTTAGGTCAAATATATCAGTACTAGCTTGTAATAACCAAAACAGAAAGATTATTCCTTTAAAACCCTTTAATTCTTGATATCCACAGTTCTAATCCTCAAGTCATTGTTGAAGGCCACTTTAATGTTACTGTTTAAAATTTTGGTGTCATTTTTTTTTCCTCCAATCCCAACTAAACTGCTCATGCTTCACTTTCATAATTTATGTCATTTTAGAAGCCCTTAATTTAATTAAAACCTTGTAAAATTAAGCAGGTTTGACTTCGTTTTCTATATGCAAAGGAAGAGAAGCACATTACTTGGATATTTTGTCTGAACAGCTCATTTCAAAATTTATTATAGGTTACTATCATACCAAGAATAATAAAGATATATTTTTAATTACTTTTCCTCACAAGAACAGGCTAATACATATTCCATCAATATTATGATCCCCTTGGATGGAGAGAAACTAAATGCTAACCCAAACAGATTTAAAAGCTATAATTACTTGGTAAACAAGGGAATCATACTAAATAATTACACATTGAGTTCTTATTAAATTAAAGTAAAAGAAGTTTTTAGGACTCTCTGTGTTGTATTTTTCTCTTTTGCTTTCTGCCTGCTGCAGTGTCATTGAGCATACCATTATCCAAATGACATTGCTCTCCAAACGTGTTTTACACAAAGCAGGCAGACTTTGTACAGCGTACAGTACTGTCTTTCTCTCTGGTGATGAAGTATAGATAAAGACACAATGCCAGCCCACGTACACCATATTAAAACAGCAAAACATTGCTCTGATGATGCAGTGCTGCCTCCTTCCACCTTCCCCCCCCCAAAAAAAAAAGGCAACATACCAGGTTGGTCACCTTGGGAAGGTCATGCAGAAAGATTATTTCTAATCTGCTTTAAAAATACTATTAGGGCTTTTTTGCTATGATGTCTGCAGAAGGGCTCTCTGGTTGGCTGAAAGATAAACACTGCTATCTCTAACATTAATAAAATAAATAAATATGTCCTGCTCTTTTACACTCATCCATTACAAAACTTCTCATTTACAAGGACTGGTGACCTCCTCTTGCTAATATTGAAATACTGAATTTTTCAGAAAAAAAATCTCCTGAAAAGACCATGCTAGAACACAGCACTGCATGCACGACAAAACTAAGTTTCTCAGAACAGTCTTTCAAGGAAAGAAACAGGCTGAAAGGACAATTATTAGCACTACAGCACTTAACCTCTTTTTTCTGCACATTGATCCCCAACCCCACAACCCTTCACTAATGAGCTCTGCTACACCCATAGGCATTACTGATAAAGGTCCTGAAGTCCCTGTTTCACAGTGAAATGACCTGGTAACGTCATACTTATTCAGAAGCAGCATTTATCACCTTGCCAGAACTAGAATTTACCAAGTTTCCAGAAAAGCAAAACATCCATTTGTTCTGAACACACAGCAACTTACCTGATTAACGGCTGTGCTTTTTGGACCCAACCCAAAACTTTCCAAGGTACTTAAAAGCTTTTCCAACAAGTTCATTGGGCTCATACACAGGACACTAAGACAGCCCTGTTACCAGGGAATTTGGCCTGAGAAAACCAGGAGCACTGCAGATCTAACCATGGGAAAGTACAGGGTCACCAGACTCATCCAAATCCCCCACTTAAAAGAAATGCCTGAAGATGCTTTTTAAGCTGCCACAAAATTATGGAATTGTAGAATGATGTTACAGTTTGGTATTCTGTTGCAGATTTTCAACCTTTAATTAAACTAGAGAATACTAAAGATGAATCACATTATATTAAAAAATTAAATTAAAAAAAATTAGATCTTGTCATTAAGCACCTTTCGCATGCTTAGCACACAGCACATTTTGTACAAAGAATACAGCAATGAACATTGGCATAATCCATTAAACAGCTCTAAAACACTTGGTCTATGTTAAACAAACCTGAATCCTGATTGGAAACGAGTTTGGTTATCTAGCCCAATGCCACCTTCAAAATCCATCTCTCACTCTCCTACAGTCTCAGAACCAAATCCTGGCTTAGGCTCTGACTCAGTCAGTCACAGCACACCCAGCCAAGTATCTTCTCGAATTATTAACTATTTTGGATAATTATTCCTGCAGTAAGAAAGCTGCATACTCGCAGCTCAAGCTGAAGCACATGTAATCACAGCTCTGCTTCTCCCTGCCTTCTTTCACACACATCCTGAAGAGCATGGATCAACCTGCCAAAGGCCAAACCCAGAAAAAATCAGGCAACTCTCAACTAATAGGCATTTGGTCAAAAAAAGGATGTGCATTTTCCCCAGATGTATTCCACCACACAGTAGGGATGTATAGCAATAACTGTTACCAATAGGTTTTTTGTTTGTTTGTTTGTTTTGGGGTGTGGGTGTTTTTTTTGTTTGTTTTCCCTGAAACGAACTGGCTTCTCCCAGCTTAGTGGTAGATGCAGCTGAAATTGCTTTATGTCTCAAAAAGTAAGAGCATGCCCTAAGAACGTGTAACTACCAACGAGGTACTGCTCTAAGGCAAAGTCAAATTAATAACCTACATTTATAAAATACTTACTTCTTGCACAGGTTACTTTAAGCTTCTGTTTAATTCTGAATTCAAGTAGCAGAATCTCACAATTTGACCTGCTACCTGGCAATAGAAGTGACAAGCTGACCAACCTAGTGAAGCTCTGTCTACTTACAAATGCAAGCCTAAAGGGAGAAAGCTATTTCCAGAATACTCCATTCCAGAATACAATAAGGGTCTCACAGTCAAAATACACGTATGTATTGTGTTGAGTTCCATAGGGACATGTGCAGGATCTGGTACAATGAAACACCTTAATTAAGAAGCTGAAGCAGGGGTTTGGACCAAATGACCTCCCAAGGTCCCTTCCCAAACTAAATTACACTATGATTCTACAGTCTAAAATTTAGAGTATTTAGAGTATTCAAATTTTGATACAACATAAAGATGTGAAAGCAGGTTGTTACCAGGCAGGATTCAAATTAAAATTTTGTTTGAGATATGGGCCAAATGTTTCTGGAAAAAAAAAAAAAAAGATCCGCACAGTGAGAACAAGTGCAAGCATCTTCATTCATGCAAAAATACCCAACTGCACACAGACAGATGAGGAACAAGCAATTCTGCAGTAAAAATGCTGTTGGCTGTGGTAGATCACAAGCTGCATGTGAATCAATGATATCATGCTGTTCCTTGCTCTCTCATATATTATGTTTTTATTTATATAGGGCTGGATAAACAAGAAAACAGAATGAAATAAGGCTTTCAACTCCACTCAGTTGCAGTTCTGCACCTAGTTTGTGGCATTGCACTTCAAGAATGTGGGAAGCCAGACAAAGGCCAGAAGGATACAAGGTCCACAAGGATAATCAGAACATGCATGACTTACAGAAAACCAGATGGAGAAAAATCAAGATTATTTCACCTCAAGAGGACTTGAAATGGTAGTGGAAAGGGATGGGACAAGATAACCCATCTTCAACTGCATATACCACACAAGACAGAAAGGACGAGTTCTACTCATATTCAGGTGGTTGTTAAATAGCAACAATAAGAAATCCAACTGCACAAAAGTTGAGGTTGAGATTAGGAAATAATTTTAAATGATAAAAACAGAAAACCACTTGGATAGGTGGGATAGAGACTTCATAGATTATTTGAGGCCATTTAAAATAGAATAGCCAAATACTTGATACAAATGATGTTGAGAACGTATCCTGTCCTGAGGCAAGAAGTGAACCAGAGTCCCTCTTAAAATCATCTCCAGTCCTATTTTTATATGATTCTATCATTTCTGCTTGGCTGGAGGTTGCAATGTTAGATAACATTGTATGTCTCTGAATACTGCAAACGTTACTTGCTTTTGCTGGCAACTCACTGCCCTTAAAACCCTTACCTCCAATAGTGGGTCTCGCGCCATCACTGTCAGTCCAGTACACCCTGAATCCCAGCAGAGCAGTGGCAGCCCTCCTGCAGACAGGTGAACAGGCGGTGGTGGGTGCAGAGAATGAGGGGACCCTACACTGTTGGCATCGGTGGAACTGCCCAACGCCCGCGGTCAGCACGAGGGCAACACGCCATTGCGAAGGCTTGAGGGGGGGGCACAAGTGCAGCAGGAGGTGAGATGGCAGGTCACGGTTACCCCTTGATTTGGAAGGGAATCACACAGAGTCTGGGTCTTCTATAGTCTTCATAAAATTATTTCAAAACTGAGGATAATAATTACGCTTTTTTTCCCTTAATTCTTGCAATGATTTGCATTAAAATGGTGTTTTCCAGTTTTGACAAGATTCATCTGAGACCAAACCTGTTCAGTTATAAGCATATCTGGCCAAGAGCTCAGCCTGCTACAAAGCATCAGCCCTCCTCGTGTGAGGTACGGTATTTCACAGAAATCCTATTTTTCTGCTAAGAAGTCTTTAGTTAATAAAAAAAAAAAAAAAAACAGAAGAAAAAAGGTACTATATCAATAACATCTACATATTGTTTCCCACTGATACTAATTCATTATTTGGCTTTAATCAGTGGAAAAATATATGATTTATTAATTCTTTTCAAAATCATTATAACTTGAATTCAATGGTACTAATTCCAAGATTGAAGTTAATTTCCCCACCCCCTTGATGTGGGAGCAGAGGAACACGAAGGCAGCTGTGTGCCAGCGCGGAGCTGTGTTCCGCTCTGCATTCAACCACATATTTCTGCAACAGTAAATACAACAGCATTGGGTGTGAATCACTGTTTTGTTTGTTTCTGCTTTATTTCTGATTTTCAAGTGGTCATGAGTGAAATATTGTGCTAAGCCTTTCAAGCATTATGTAAACTCTGAAATAAGAGACAGTTCACTGGTTAGGACTGCAGCTCGGCACACGTGCTGCAGCTGTACAGCTCTTATGTGCAAGCTCATTTGCTTCTTTCATCAGGGGTCTCCACATGTAGAACAAAGTTTCTTCCTGTTACTCACACTGCGTTTTATTTTCATACGTTCGGGTGTACTTGTCTTTCAAACACTCTAGGCTTGGGTGTAAATTTCAAAAATTTCTCAGTCTGGTCTCAGACTAGACTCCAAACAACTCCACAATGCTATGTTAGGCACAAGCACTCCAAGCACTATTTACTCGGTGCTGTTTACTGGAATAACGTGAAAACTCTCTTCCCAATGACATCCTTCTCACTTTCTTTTTTCCAATACGTTGTCTCTTTTTGCCCCAACTCACACAAAAGGGCCAAGAGCATTCCCCTGGCCTCTCCCACCCCATAAGCCATTCATCTACACCTTGATTCTGAACTTGGTGCTCCCGTGTTTCCCCACCTTAAAGAAAAAACTCAAGTATTTTTACATGTCTAGGTTAATATTAGCAGGCCTCACATGATATGACTACCAAGTGAGTCAGCAGAATCATCTGCCTGAGCCTGAATCCAGATAAAAGCTCTGTAGAGCCTTATTCTGTGAGAGCAGAAAATACTTGCTTGGCTCGGCTTTTCCATGGCTGTTACACAATCTCACACCGTGCCACTCCAGTTTTCCTGGGGGGAATTTATTTTTTGCTATCCCTCTGAACATAATGCCAATCTCATTGTCTATTTGTTATCTTACTTCTACGGTTTCCAATACTTTTTTGTGCACCCAAGCATTCTGTAGAAAACAAAGCATGTATTATTACTTACTGGAGATAACTTAAAGGCACCGACCTCTGCAATACTCCTCCTTTGGTTTTTGGCAGCAGGACACCCATGCTCTCCTAGTAGTCTTGCAATACACAGACACCACTTTGTTTTGCACAGTGGTGCAACTCATCACATTTACAGGAGATTTGCTTATACCAAAGGCTAAAATTAACACTCAAAAAAAATAGAGCACATCTCTCCCCACCCTGCTGCTCCCTCCCTCCACAAACTGCCACACACTCTCTGAAGAACTGAAATAAAACTAAACTTTTTTTGGAAGGTGAATTGAAAGAACACTGCAATTGAACTTTAAAAAGAAATTAAAATTTTGGCAGGGCTGGAAATCAAAAATCCAGGCTGCACTTCAAAATAAAACAACAAAGCAAATATGCAAAAAGGTGAATGCAAGAGCCTTTAATTTTGCTTTATTCAATGACTACAAAAAATTTCAAGTCTGAGATGAGAGCATTTTATCTTGGTATCTAAAAATATAACCCCTACTTTAATAGAAAACTTTACATACTGCATATAATGGTAACACAACTAGTAGGAGTTTAAAAATAGGACAAGACATAAGGCACTTAAAGTCCCTGCAAAATTTCTAGAGAATATTTCCTTAACCTTCATCCAACTCTGAATCATTATTGAAATATTTCAGTGACCACAGGAGAAACCGTAGCCCCTAAGCAAGGGCACTTAGGTTGGTAGCTTCTTCTTAGGGTGCATGAATGCCCCCCAGTACTAGGGATTACTAAGCAATGTGAGGGATCATAAACCTGAAGGACACCAGCAAAAATAACCATCAAAGAGGGGAAAGCACACTCTGTCTGTGCCCTTCAGAAGGTGGTTCTACGTTTACAAGACAGTGAGTGCAGCTGAGGTGGACTCGGCTGGGACTTGGTCCTTCAAGGGGTACCGCTGGGTCCCAAGTGGTGAGAATGCTCCATATGGGGACTGACAGCTCAGGGGTGCACAGAAAGTGCAAGATAAAGATGCAACACTCAACAGTAGGGACTGCAGAGCACTTCCACCACCAAAAAACGTTAGAAAAGAGCAGAAGGAGCCTTCATGTTTCCAGTGCTGCCACAACAGGAAAGGACAGAATTTCAGTCCCCGTGAACATGAACCAGCTAATTTTTTTTTGCTTTAACAAAACATGAACACCACAACAAAGCACTGTGTCACCCTACTTACAAGTTCACAGACGATTAATATAAGCCTGACAACAGGTGTTCAGGTTTCAACACTAAATCTGCTCTTAAAGCATTCTGAATTAAATATTCCATATACTTTCCATGTCTTGAAAGAAGTTCCCTCCCTATGCCAAAAATAAACCTCATTTTTAGGCCAAAACATCTTATCATCACAAGTCACAAAAGCAGTTTAAAAATAAAATTAAAAAAAAAACACATTTTGGGAAGCCTTTAATTTGTATACACATTTTGCCTCAAACTTAAAAGGAAAACAAGCAAAAAATATCCCTAGCATTCTAGACTAGCATGATACTGTGCCAGTAAAAATTGACAATTTAATTTGTCTAAATTTAGCAAGTGGGAAGAAGCACATTTTAGTTAAACCTAAAAATATGTCTTCAACCTTAATTAAAGGGACAAGTGATTTCCCGCAAGAAGTACAACAGCCTTTTCAAACAAGTTTGTCCAACAGTTTTGTGAGTCGACTTCGTATTTTCTAGAAATGCAGTTCAAGCTCAAGGGGCGATCCTTGTGCATACTGCCTGACCTCCTGATCACCAACCTGCTGTTACATTGCATCTGAGTACTTCTGGTTGGAGCCCAATAATTCACGTTGAACTATGGCAGAACTCCTCGTCTTGACGCAAAGATACAGAGAGATGGATAATTCATTTCTTCCTTTGGTCCTAAAGCACAGATCAATACATTGCTCACTATTTCTCTGTCTGCACAGGTGAAGATTGGGCCCTTACTCATATTGACAGAAAAGCAGTGCTGATTTCTTCGTTTCCTGAGTCCCAAAGTTACTCAATTCTCCCAGTTGTTATCAGCTACACTTAATATTTCTTTACTTCTTAGTCAGAACGCTTAGTATCTGACTTTATCAATACATTATTTTAGAATACAGTCAAGATCAGTATAGATAATTCTGTATGGCTCCCTGTCCTCCTTATTTATCACTTTGGTAATCTTTGTCATTTGCAAATTTTATCACAGTTCTACGTACTTCAGATCAATGACACAACCACTAAATGGTGTGTCAAGCACAGCGCTGAGCCCTATGGAGCTGCAATCTCTTATTATGACTTATTTTTCAGGTTTGTCAACTGTCCGGTTCTTTTAATTTGTGCTTCACTGATACAAGGTAGTGCTATTTTTCAAACTGGAATGTCATGCAATGCTAAGGACTGTCTTCCTAAAAGAGATGTTACAGCTACATCACCACCTTTATCAATCAAACCTTTGAACTTCTTTAAATACTGAAAGTAAGCTTGCTCAACAAGATTTATTTCCTGTAAAGCTACACATACTGAAAATTACATCCCTATTGTTTTTTTCTGTGGAAATCAGTATTCTGAAAGATTCACAGCATCCTTCCCAGGACTGATGTCTGGATATTCAACCTGTAGTTTCTCCAAGTCTCTCCACTTCTGTCTCCTGAACTGGAACAGACACGCTAGAACAGTTAATGCTGCAAGTGCTGATGCATAAACACAGTTAAGGACACAACTTTTTTAGACAAGTCAGGATTTTAAGACGTAGAAAAGAAATATTTCAAATTGATGGCCTCTGTAGACAAAAGGGGTTCTCCCTTCCTTTCTGAATGAACTTTATGAACTCCTAGAGAGGCAACTGTAAGACTTGAACATCTTCAGTTTGTCTTCAGAAGAGAGACTGATAAGTCAGCCATAAATTCTGCAAAAATCTGAATGCTCCTCGCTTTTCTGAGCTTCAGACGCTGAACAGCATCCAGGTACTGCCCTTTCATGTCTTTTTCCATGCACTCATTTCTACTCACTGTATTTCAGCCTATACTGGCACTACAGTGCCAATGAAGAGAACCACCAAAGCAAACACGTTCAATTAGGCTAAAGTCAAAAACTGATATAGAGAAGGAACATGTTAATTTAAAGAAAGGGCATAGATGTTACCTATGCATACTGACCACCCAAATGTTTAAGCATGTGCCAAAGCTACAGCAACATGGCCCAAGTACGTTCCACCTACCTAACTGTAGCTTAAGCTGAAGAAAACAAGGAAACCTTGACGAAATCAGGCAGATTGGTAGCCTTGAGCTAGCAGAAGCAAGGGAGATGAGGAATGAAAGCTAAAAAACAAGGAGAAAATCAGCTAAAGGACAATTCCAGACCCCCATGATTGTCCCCTGTAATGCACAATTCAGTAGAGAAAAGTTTGGCGAGCTAAAACAGCCAATCAAAAGTAGTCAGAGAGAGAGATTCACAAGTTTGCTTAATCATGGCGATTAAAGCCAGAGGTGTGCTTGCTTTGTGAGAGACCGCCAAGCGCCTGACTCTGCAGAGTTTTATAGTTAATAAATTAAAAGACCTTTGTGTGGATTCCAACTTTGTGCGCTTAATGGTGAGGCACACTGGGCACGATCCTACAGATAACATGCATAACATAACCACGTGAGCCCACTTAACCCTGCTGCCTGTGGCTACTAGACACGCTAAGTGTAAGAAAACACTGCCAGAAGTGATCCTGCAGTTAGTACTCATGTTTAAGAAAACAGCACAACAGAGCTCTCTTTGAAAACATTAATAAGTATGAAAACTAAAACTACTGTGAAGCTATCAATATTTGATTAATTTGATTGATTCTAACAGTTACAAGCAACTTTTCATTACCCAGTGCTGCTGAATTCTTAAACAATGAGCCCCAAACATGCTATCCCTCCTAATGCTGTGTTGCACCTTCCTCCCCTATAATCAATCCTAGACTAGACTACAGCTCAACGTGAGTGAAGGCAGCAGACTGAGCTGTATGTAATTACCCATTTGATCCTATTAAGACAACGAATTCTAAAATTACAAGGCTGAGGACTGTTCACTGGTACACTGCCATACACATAGGTACTCAAGCAACTTCAGCCTGAAAAGCAACCTACAGTTAGTAGTTCAACTCCTCTAAAATAAACAGACATGAATTACCTAACATAATGCACTGCAGTAAGAAGACTATTAAGCACAATTTCACTGCTTTTAACAAGGTTAATGCAGAGAACGATACATAGTGAAACTCTAGGAACATAAAACATCCAAATATAAAAATTATTTTTAATGTCATTAATGCATAGATATTAATTTGACAATAACATATAAAATACATGCGTGAATTAAACCTACTTTTGAGAAGATGCTTTTTCAGTATTAACTATCTGAAATCTCTACACAATCTCTTATAATGGAAAATGTAACACCATAACCCATGTTACAATACTGAAGGTTAGAGGAAAAATATTCAGCACCACAGAAGTGTATGATAAACTGTCAGAGCAGAATTTGGCACATTGTGTAAACACAGAAGTAGTATGATACTTAATCTACAAACACACAAAAAAGTGGTTGTTTATCTCAACTCACCAGGAAAAACAATTCTGGAAAAAAAAAAAAAGCAGCACATTACCACAACTTTCATATAAACACATCTATCAATCGTTTTATGCCCATTTATCATACTTACTTCTTTGCTACCTGATTAATAGATGCCAATAATCTTCTACTATTAACATAAAGTGCAGAATTATTAATTAACCTACATTTACTTCCTTTTCTGCCAACTTCAGTATATTTGTGCAAATACAAAATCACACTAAGAATAAAAGACAGGTACCTCAGTCATTTAAGAGCCAGAAAGTATTTCACCCCAGGTCTCACAAACTTGACCAAGCTCCATCCTCCTTCCCAGAAGACATCCAGGTCCCTCAGTAAAGGGGAAAGAAAGAGCTTGCAGTGAACTCTGAACTTCATGCTCTTGATCAAAGGACTTTGAATGAAGAGGACAAATAGGAGAGGGGACTGTACTCGGCTGCCAACAGCTGGAAATTTTGTAATGAATAACACCTTGGCTTCTGGAGAAGCAGACAAGGACCCAGATATGAGGAACTTGAGATCCTAACTGTTTATACTAAAGCCAGAGCTACACAGTAAAAAGTCAAGCATCTTACTCCTCCAGCTAACCACCTGCCCTGAAGTGAAATGCCTTGTGCTGGGAAAACACCCTCCATTAGTTGCTGCCCGTAATGCAAAAGTGAAGAATAAGCAACCAGGAAAAAATCAACTTGGCAACAGCAAACAATGAACGGTATTCTTGGTACCCACAGCTACCCGAACATCCAGCAACAGCTCAGAAACCAACCCCCTTGCTGGGCTGTCAGAGGCATGTCAAGTGGCGAATATTGCTCGAGTAGGTCTATAAGAAAAACGCTTTCCTGGGTGGTGCTTTGGGAGGGGGTGATGAGGGCTGGGGTGTAGCAAGTCAGTGTCTGCATCATGAAGGGAGGATTAATCTTGAATCTAACCTTAATTGAATAAATGTGGTTTGGGTTTGTTGTTTTTGAAAAAAATGAAAAACTGAAAATTTATATTAACTTGGAGTTTTGCTCTTAACTGCCAGTGACATTTTACATTTCATTTGGAGACCACATCATCCTTTTTAATTTTAACTAGAAATCACCATTTAAAATCAAGAAGAAAAAAGTGTTCATTATGACACAAATACTTTGCACTAACTGTAGAAGTAATAATGAAAATCCAGTCTTTGGTCTGAAAGCACTAGCTAAACTAATCTAGAAAGATATCTGAATGGAGGAAAAGCAGTGCAAATATACTTCTCTCTTAAAAACTACCCTAGAGACACATTTTGTTTCAGTGGTGAGAATTAAGCTCCATGCGTATTTGGCATTATGATGTTAATAATCAATTAGTATATTATTTTGGGGAGTGTTGTTAGACTGACAAATTACAACTTCACTTTTACAAAAGGGCAGCAGCAGCATGGAGTGAGGCGGGAACACGGACACACCAACCCTCCCAAATGCTGCTTTCACGAGTAGTCCCAGAAAACAGTCACCACAGCTTACAGCAGATGGTAAAACACCAGTGTTGAGGCACAAAACCCACTGCTTGCAGTATATTAAGCTAACAGTTTAAAAAGTGCACACAAAGAAAGTTGTTATCATCAAGGTCTATCCTTCCCTTAAAGTTATGACATAACTAAGAAAAAATGGCTTATCTAATAAAAACAGTAGTTAAGAAAATGTTTAGAAACATCTACTACAGCTATACTATTTTTGTACAATAGCCATCCACAAGGTTACACAGATGAACACATGAAAACTGACAATAAATGCTTTCTGCTAGTTGATACCAACTTGATTTCCAGTAGTTCGCATTTCCAGTGTGTTTATCCCTACTCAGGAAACTGAACAATGTCAGTGAATCTGCAATGCTACCGAACACAATATGGTATTATTTATGTTGATCGAAGAAAGCAAGCTGAAACAGAAAATGGGAACTTAAATTTTCAGGGCTTACTGCCCTGGGCTAAGGCAACTAGGTTTTTATTTATATAAAGTTGTATACACTGTTAAAATGCAGCTTGAGCAAAAAACGGTTTGTTTGAAACCTACATTAAAAGCTGAATAAGGTGTAAAATAAAGTGGCAATAAAGTATTTCCTGTCTTTCACATGCTGAAGCTAGGCCTGTAGATGAAGCTAGGCCTAGGAGATGAGGCTAATATTAGAAAGAGGCCGCAAGTATTCAGGGGAGCTTTCACAGAAGTCAGAATGGAGAAGGAGAGAGGGAGGGGAAACAAGGAACACAGACTGGAGAAACCCTACAAATCCCAAACAGTTTTATTTCTATCATATTCTCAGTGTAACAGCATGTATCTGCTGAGACTGTTAGATTGCAAGTCTCTTTACTTGTCAAACCAGCTCACTGAAAAATATATTCAGCTAAGTGTGACCTGCAGTATGTTACCATGTAAAATATACGAACTGTGAGATAAAAACACACGGAATGAGTTATAGGTCCATTTGTTTAACTATCATTACTAAACCTATTTTTCTTCCTTAAACATAACTGCATGTGTATCCCGTATTTGTTAAAGGGATCCCTCCCAGACGTTCTGTCTGAGGGCCGGAGCCTGGGTGGCACTCAACTGCCCAGCACCTCAGTGCTTGCCCGGGAGCCACATGAGGACGGAGGCACAAGGCCGAGGCCACCTTCCCGCAGTGAAAGCCTTGTCACACAACATGGCTAGGAATCCTACACCCTCATATGAGGCAAGGGCAGCTGGTCTGGGAGCCACCAGGCAATCTTTGGCATTTGTAAAGCCCGGCTTACTCATGCCAGGAGCATTCCTGAAAGTCTTACCAGGCTGCGAGCAGCGGCAATCCATACTGCCACACCTCAGCTCTGCAACGCACAATGCCTGAGCTCTGGATATAACGGTTTTGTAAAACTGGAAAGCTTGTCCCACTACTTCTCTGTATTTAGCATCTACGTGGAAAATGTGTAAGAATTAACTTTGCCATGCTTGTCTCAAAAATATTACTTGAAAAAAATAATTAGCAGTAATACTTTTATTAAAATGTCATCTTAATAACCTCTTGACTGAAAGGAAAAAAAGTAGAAAATACAGAAATCCAAAAATTAACTTGACCTAACACCATTTATAGGCTTGAAGCGTTTCTGCAGCATGGTCATTATTCATTTATTCATTCAACACTAGAATTTAGTACTCAAATATTTTATTGAAATAATAAGAGCAAAAAAATAAGTAAATCACATACAATTAACACCTTAACTTTATATTTGTTTTAGTACAGGTGACTTGTCAACAAAATTTAAAGAAAAACTCAATGTGTAGAAATTAGGCTAACAAACAACTGTGCACAATTGAACCTTTACATTCATAAATAAGATGCATAACCAATTTATGTTTTTTTTAGATATTGTAAACATTACATTATATTTAAAAATTGCTTTTACTTGAAGACTGAAAAATTTTCAAAGCTATAAAAATACAAACTTCTCAGTTTAATTAGTACAAAGATTAAAAGAGAACAAATTATCACCAACATTTAAATACAAATACATTTAAATCATGTGTTTACAAATATGCAAACATGGACTAATGCAAATCACTGCCAATATTTTAGTGAAAGAATATCCACATAGTCTAATATGATACTTGACAAGAGCCTTTGAAAAAAAAAGTCATAAAGTGAAGGAGGTGAGAAGCACCTTGGCAGAATTTAAGTGCTTTGATCTGTCAACTTGGCTTGAATTCTAGAAACTGCAACAGGATTTATGACCCATATAAAAGACTACAGCTCTCTTTGTACCAAGGATAATATTAATTTCTTTATTAATGAAACAGACAGTAGCACAGTACAATTGAAAAGCATAAAATCATGCAGAGAAGTATTACTGAGACTGCCAAAAGGAAGAAACTGAGAAAAATAAAGATTTGCCTATTCTCTTACACAAGTCCACCACGTAGAATAATACAGATCACAAATGATTTCCAGCCCTAACTCATCTTCAAATGCGTCCTTTTTCTTCTACAGTGGATGGCTAGGTATTTGTAATGGACATATCCCTGGGACCAGGAATGCCGGAAATAACCTCATCAGTGTCTGTAATTTTGAGGCACTAGTACTAACTTCACATTATCTACATCAAGTATTAGCTGCTTCCGAACACAGAAAAAGCCTCCTCCTCAAAGAAATAGTGGGAACTAACCCTCAAGGAGCTTCATGCTGTTATGCCTGGCAGGTGATGGGTTTCTACTTCCTTGCATCAAAAAGTCTTATTACAGGAATTTCTCCAGTGTCCCCATAATTCCCCCTATCTAACATTTCCCCACGCATTTAGCTGCCTACCTGAAAAGGTAAAATTGGAAAAATTAGAAACTGTGGTCCATCTGTTATACACAACTTCCATCCTGTTAGTCTTACAGCAGGGGCAGGAGAGAAAGACGTGGAGACTGGTGGCATAAAATGGACAGATGCTTTCTCTAGCTAGGTGGAGAACATCAAGACCTGATTCATTTTTTTCAAGAATTCTTTTCAGCAGCTATGCTCTTGACAGGTTTTTTTCTGAGCCAACAAATGGCCTTTTTTTGAAATGTAAAATTAATTTGCACTGTGTTGATAAAGTAGACTGAAGGACAGAATTTGCACAAAAACATCATCTTATAGTAAGCGTTCTGTTTTATATAATAAATCAATAAAGATGTCTGCCCAGAAATGGAACACTGAGCACTTGCAAAAAAGACATGTAGATGACCACATAGGGACACAAGCATGGATAAAGCATTGTATATTCTCTGCCAGAAAACAAAATAAAAAAAATAATATATTTGCACAGACATTCAGAGAGAGAAACTGTAAATGTATCAGGTCAGTGGAGAGGAGAAAACCATAAAGTCATTTGTCACATCTCTGTGCTGAGAAAGAATCTTTTTCTCAACTATCTACAACTATCCTGAACATTTATCTACTTAACAGTCTACAGCATTTTTAGCAAATGCATTTTACTATGTACTTATTGGTTCATTTTGTAATTTTCTAATAATGGCATTTCTAATAATTTCCATTTTAAGAAAGTACAAAAAGGCTTTATCACTATGTCAGTCTCTATCGTTGGTTTATAGCCTAAATATCCCAAAATAACTTGGTCTTTCTTCATGGGATGCCATTTATCTCTACTACTCTATGGCACATATCCTTTTCATTTTACTATCCAAAGAAAACTCCAGTTCTTTTTTCTGACAAAAGTTTTAATCATCTTTCTTACAACACTAACTAATTTGTAATTATGCTCAAGAAACTGTCAGTTCAACCTATTTATCAGAGCTCATTTTAGCTTTCTGAGGTTCTCTCTTTAAGACATTTCACCACAACAAGTCTCAAACATATCACCAACAGTGGAACAAGTAGGGTCCCAGCATCTGGTCATGTTATTCTCATGAGCAAAAACTTTGCAGCAAGTGTTTTCCGTAATTAAGGACAGCCCTGATAAGTAGATAACAACATCTGAGGAGCCATTCAGTGTATTTAAAAAAGGACAGCAATAAGACGTGAAGAAGTTAGACTGCAAGCATGTGACCTATAACCTTGAACTTAGTTTCTCCTATTTCCTAGCTCTGGGCAAACGCTTGGCTTCTTCTTTGAGTTCTTCAAGCCCAATTTAGACTTTTGTCCATGACCACGCACATGGAGGACTTCTGACCACTTGGATATATCACCAACACCAAAGTAGAGTTAGGCTACTCCCTCCCTTTCACAGAGAACCTCCACGTCTGTTGTTTCACGATGGATCCCCCAGCAATTTTAATGAAATGCAATATACCACAAACAGTGCAATGCAACTCCTCTAACAGGAAAGCAAGACTGAGACTTGCACACCATTTCTCTCACTTAATAAGAATCTCATGAACTGGGCTGAATGAAGCTGGACTATGCAGCGCTCTCGCTCATAGGTGAATGACCAAAAACTGGCTCTCCTTCCCAACATCCAACATGAAAAGAAGTGCTACATGACACAAAAGAAATTCATTCCACTATGTTTTCTTCATGCAGTACACAACATCCAAATCTAAGTAAACATAAATATCAGCTCCTAAAATCATGAGATAAACAGCACATCCTTGTGATCATTAAGGACTGGTAGCTGAATACATTAAGCTGCATGACACCAGAGCTTTGGCATTACCACTCAATTCAATTTTAAAAGAGGAAATAGTTGTAAAGTCTGAAAATATTTAACTAGTTCATACAAAAACAAGCATCTAAGAACTCATCCATATACATCATCAAAAGCAGTTCTATTCCAAATTCTTATAGACAAAATTAAAGACCTGTGTATTTTCAAACAATATATTAGAAACATTCTCTTTATTTTTATGCAGAAACCAACGCTTAGAGCATTCCATCTCTCTAGTAAGAGAGATTATCACTGTCACTTAAATCACCACAAGAAACACCGTTTCAATTCTACCAGTGATGCTACAGGTGTCAGTGACATCATCAGCTCTTACAAGAGAAAGAAAATTCACGTGTGGAGTTTGGCAAGCTTAAATTTTATTTATTTTTGCACTTGATTTTTAATATAAAGCAACAGACTTGATTTGATGCTTATTAATGGAACTGACTATGCTTCACACTCAGCTAAATCACAGTTAAAAGGCAGATAAGAAGATAGAGTTATGCTTACATTATAGAAATTCAAGCATTTTTGTCCAATTAACAACATCTTATTTGAACTTATCCACCACATACAAGAAATATTTATGTGCAAGTGGACTAACAATATGCAATAGTAAGGAAAACAAGTTGAAGGATAAAATGTTGAATTTCTGTAACATTTAATTGTGTAGCAGTATCTTCCAGTAGTTTCATGTCATTAACACAATCTTTTTCATCAGAATATGAAATTTTATGATGAAAGCCTTTATGTAATACTAATCTTTCTATTATGACCTGAGGGAATATAATGTAATAATATTAAAAATCTTCATTTGTTTCTTCATTCAGTGATTCAAAAGTGATGTCCTGGTTTAAACAGAATTAAATGACTGGAAAAAAAAAATCTACTTATGGGCATTATGCCTTGTCCTTTTAACTTCATCTACATAGACCAACAGTCCAGCAGTACAACTATCTTAACATAGGAAGCTAATACCCTCTAAAACAAATGCTTAAAGCATTGCCATTGTTTACTAATTTTCCTAAGGTCAGGGCAAAGGTGTTGTACCATGGAGCAGTAAGCCAATGGGAGCTCCAGCACTGAGGACATGCTTCTCTCTAAGCACTGGGCAGCTAAGAAAAGACTCAAAGGACCACAGTGATGGAAGAGCTCTTGTACTAGAAACATTAGGTCAGGAATTGGGAATCAGGCTAAAGGGCTGTTAAATAACAGCAACAGTAATGAGGACAGATTTCCAACCCTGTAAAACTCAACTCTCATCATGTAATCCTTCCTTCTACCCCCTTTTTTCCTACCTTTAAATAAAATATGAAAACAACCAGTAAGTACAAAGACATACTCCACTTTCAGAGTTACAGTGAAACACGTGGCTGCTGCCTAACGACCTTTGGAGAATTAAAGGGACAAAAAGCATGAATTCCCCTCCCAAATCCTAATAAAACAGGAAGAAAAAACAAACAAACCAACCAACCACACACACATGTAACCCCTTGTTGCCTCCCTCATTGAGCATTAATCTGCTCACTTTAAGGATCAGTTAGCCCCTCCTGTCACTCTTTGTGTAGCTTTTAGACTCCGATATGCCCCAACTGTGCTGTACGTTAGCAAGTCAATTTTGCACTCAAAAGACTTGCATTTGCAAGGGTTAAGAAATTTAAGGATTTTGAGTCAAAATTCTCCTATTTCCATTGGCTAACCATTACTCAGTTTGAACTCCTGATGGTGAACTCCTTGACACTAATGAGCCTACATCTGTTCCTCTAACTCAAAATTACTTTGTTCTATGAGCTACTTTTATTAGCAGGCCAATGACTATAATGAATTTTTGACAATGGACCGCTATTCAGCACAAATCAACTTAATCAATTCTTCCATCAAGTCTAACTGTATTGTGTTAGAGGAAGCAATTGATTACTACTGTAAACCTGTGCCTACCAGACAAGCTGATTTCTACACATGCACAATTTAAGTGACCAAAAGAAACCAAGCAAGCAAGCAAACAAAAAGATCCCACACCACCTATGGATAACCAGATCTACCTGTTACTAAGAAAGCAAACATTAATTCATATTTTACTGAAAGCCACAAGGTTAGAATATAAAGAGTCAACTACATGAAACAAAACATCAATATTAAAAACAAGCCTGAACTACCCAATCAAAAAGACCTAGAGACAAAGACACCACTTGGTCTCTACTCAAATTTACCATTAGTAAAATTGCATGTGGAAGTCAAAGAGTTGCCTTTTTCCCCTCAAAAGTGTTGAAATGATTTGGCAGCTGATCATATAGGATCTGTTTCTCCCTCTGTGCAGTTTTGAACAGTGGTAATAATAATGGAGAGACTGGAGCAAAACATTCTGTGCTTAAATATATCAAACGGGACTTAAGAAAGCTGGTAAAGTTTATGATCACTGACAAGCTTCAAAGCTGATGTTTTCTATCAGTTGTTTTGTTCAAGTGACTATGAATGAGGTGGTAACACGTAGTTTGTACCAGCTTCAAGTAGGTTGTAACCACTGAAGTTCACAGATATACTACTTCTGTTTTAAATATGTAACAATAATCAGAGTTACAAATAAGTACAGGAAAAAACAAGCTGTATATTTTGTGGTATATGAAATATGGTATGCATTAGGCTATAATTTCCAAACAAAACAAAACAAAAGAAGAAAACAACCCTCTTTCAAAATAAAACCCTCTCTTTTTCACTTGAGTAAGTTCAGGCTCTTCTTTACACCCCAGCTGTAAGGCACAGGGTGGTGATGACACTTCAACTCCACAATGCAAGCACAAACTCAGAAGCAGAACAATAGGTGAAATTTACAGGTCAGACATGTCAAAAATGCCTTACAAAAAATCACCTCCTCTCACTAACAGTCTCTGAAAGCTCATAAGCTTTGTCAGATCTTCTGTAAATTCAAACCACAGTACTGATCTGGATATTTACATATACATACATATATATTGCATACTATAAGTGCATCTGCTGCAGTATGTTTATGTCAAATGCAACCTATAAGCCTCCAAGGCATAGATACAGCTGGTCTATTTGACAGTTGGCAAAGTCTAAAACAGTCAGAATAAAGGATTTCAAAATTTATTTCAAGAACATATCAGGAGATGTCTGAATTTAAGAAGTCGTGGTTACCAAATAGGCAGCTGACAGTTATTTTTTGTGTAATGTATTTCAGAAATAACCTAACACGATCACAGTATCTCCAAACCTTACATTCTCATTAAGAAGTAAGCAGGTGGGTTTCAGAGTACATGAAAGCATCATGCTCCTAGTAGAGGTAACCTTTTTTGTCCTCATTAGGATGAGTGATGACAGCAGTGAAAAAATGAAGCATTTTCTCTTTTCTTTCCCCTTCCTTTTCCCAGTATAATAACAATAACCAGCAGAGAGGATTCTTTGCAGTGGATGAATAGATCCACACTGGTTTCATGGTTTAGTTTATTAGACAAGAAGTATCCCAGGTATTTCTATCTTGTATTTGACTCAGGATGACATAAAAAGAAAATGCTGCTTGCTACTGCAGCATTTGATCCAAAAATTCTTCTTTCACTTGTTCTTCTATTAATATCTTTGCATTTTGTCTTTCCTTCCACCATTCTTTCCAACATACAGCAGGATACAAATCAAATAGCACACTGCCAGAAGTACAATGACCGAAAGATTAATAGAACACGCCAACAATCCTATGGCAGAATACAGCAACTAACATTAGGAATGACCATCCTTGTTTAAAGTCATCTGGACACTTGTAATTCAATATAGAATTGTAAGGGAAAAAAAAAAAAGCCAATGAAATAAACCCCCCTAGAATTTATACTAGGAACTTTTAACCTCTTCCATGACAACTCGTGTTATCAGAAGTCCATACATTCACACACACAAGTCCTCCTAACGATTCCATCTTCCTATGCTAACCATTAAATACAGTTTTACTAACACTCCTACCTTCCCCAAGAACACAGAAATTAGAAGGCATGTCTCCCTTCAGCCACTGTCAGGCTTACTGAGTCATTTGACTTGGTTTCAGTTAGAAAATATCCAAGAATATTAAGTCAGCATAGGGAGAAAGGAACATATCGCTATATTATTTCACAGCTTTAAGAAAAGTCTTCTACTTCTTAATCCGACTTCAATTTTTTCCAATTCTGATCAATTCCTAGTGCAATTCTTACGCCTACTTGCCAGTCCTCACAAGTGGCAGAACAGACAGCATTTGTGCTCCATCGCAGGTATTTTCATTAACACAGCCTCGGGGCCTACTGGCTGCAGCACACTCAGGTGACTTAAAAGTAGTAACAAACCAAAGACAGAGAGTTTTTAGACCTCTTCACTCTCACAAACCAGGGGCAGTCACAGCCCACTCTTGGCCTACAGGAAGAAAGTTGAGGGGTTCTTCAGTTTGTTCCAGCCGTAAGTACAGCAAACGAAAAAAAGGACTATAAATCTTCCATTTAAGAAGAACAGGGAGAAAAAAAAAACACATTGCATTTCCATTCATCACTATTTAATCCAATCTTTTCCTACTAGTTTTTCTGCAAACAGTAGGCTGAAAGGTCACATGAGAACATTTGTGCTGCTGCAGAACTTGCAGAAATAAAGGACAGCCAGAATCAAAACTGTTGAGCCCTGATGTCAGCTGGAAACCAAATATGTTAAATACAATTGCACCTGATAAGTATTTTTAAAGTTAAAATTTTGTTTAGAAATGGTTTTGATTCAAAGAGTCACAAAAACTTTGTACCTTTGAAAGCTCAAAAGGACGATGATAAGAAGTCGTCTACAGAATGGCCAGAAGACTGAGGCTGTAGGCAATGCCACAGTAAAAAAGAACCAACATAGCTCAAGGCCTTAGAAAAAGATAGCTGGTATTAAAATCTCTGCAGCATATCATAAGCAAGGAGAAAGAGGAAAAAAAAAAAAGCAGTTTTATTTTCCTAAGTTTCCTAATGCTGAAATACAGTTCCTATTCGAAAATCTCAGATGTATTTTAATTTTGAAAAAAACAGACATATTTTGTTTTCAATTGAAATAAAAGGCTTTCATTTTGTTTACCAACAGCAGTGACAAAAGCAAATACTTGCAAAATAACTGTGAACAAGAAAACAAAATCGGTACTGGCATTAATTCCTACCAATACAGGATGCTAAGTAGGTTGCCTGAAATTAATTTAAAAATATGAATTACATTCAGTCACAGGACCATAAAATTAAACAGTCTAATGTATCAACTCTTGAAAAATACACTTGAATATGCTTCCCTAGTAAGCAGTGGTCTAAGCTATCAGCCTTGGTAAAATGCAAACCCCAGTAAAACGCAAAACATACCCACAGAGTTTAAAAGACAGCACTCGGTTAACAGCTCCAGGAGTTATCAGCTGCAACATCGCTTCCCTCAACCCGTGGGAAGTTCCTGCACTCCTCCCATAGCTTCGGATATTGATGAGATTAGCATGAAACAACTGGCAAGGAGTAGTTTCTTATCTCTTCTTCTGACACATGCAGGAGTTTGTGAAACTTACTTTTTTATGCTGCTGCTACTGCTTCCAAAAGTCACAGGTTTGGGCTCTTTTTTTTTTTTCCTCCCTTCTTCCCCCTTCAGAGGAGCAGAGTATAAGGAACAGAGAGGATATGATATATATCCTTTCTTGCCCTCACCTACAGGCAGGAGGCTTTGAAGTGGAGGGTGAAGACATAACAGTAGGTTTGCATCCTTACAGATTTGGAGTTGAAGTAGGAGAGGCCATTGTGTTTTTCTTGAACCATCACATTTCCTGAACACCTACCTGCCTGAAGCTGCCATAAAAGTTGAACTCTTCTCTTTACAGACAGTACAAGTTATGTCCAAGGGTGTGGTAGGGTAGAAACACCACTGCACTCTCTTTTCTGATGGGAGAGGCGGAATTCTTCATAAAAGTACTGCTTCTGAACTTAGTGCCATCCACTTTCACCCTCTTCATCCCTTTCATCTCGTTTTGGTTAAGGATGTCGATTTTTGTATCCCATTATGTAAGACTGCCATATATATTATGCAGTTACTGGAATTTACGGCTTAACTAATACCATTCCAAGTCTTGAAAACCTCGTCAAGCATTTGTTAACCTTTCCTTTTGTATTTACCACATAATAGTAAAGCTTCAAGTTCAAGGTTGCAGCCCATCTTTGATTCTATTAATATTACAGGAAAGCAGTTCTGGAACATTATGGCCCTTTAATTATGAAAAATTAGTAATGATTAGCATGGCTGTATTTCACAAATAAGACTGTGGTCTTATTTCTGCAAGCTGAATCGATAGTGTTCCTGTAGAATTTGGTTTGCTAAATCCACTGGAGTGAAGGGACTTGATAATTCCCTTTTAAACCTACTTTTACAATTTCCCAGCTGTCTAGTTCTCTACATTTGTCATGACAGACAAAGTTAAATTAAAAATTCCAAACCATCACCCTAGGGCAAAGCCTGATAGAAAAGTGTACAGCAATATTCTTTAAAAACAGTAACAAAATATATCCCAGCACTATAGAGAAAACAGACTGTAATTTTTCTGTGTGCATTTACCACCCTAGTCCTTTTTAATAGATGCAATTTTCATGAAATCTAATCACAAAGCACAACTCAAATGGGTGTCTCATAATATTCTTTTTTTTTAATAGTCTAATTCAATTGGTCACAGCAATGGAATCTCATATTCATGAAGGCATTTGTTTAGGCACAGAGGTTAGATGTCACATCTGGGATTGATAATGTTTGTTTTGTGCTCTGCTTTTCAATAACTCTTCACTTTAAGCAGCATTTTGCCTCTAAACAGGAGTGGGTGTAAGGACACTCAGCATAATGGAATGGGCCAGGTTTAATTCTCTTAATCACTTGGTCAGGGCAACAGAATTAACTGTCCACATCTGTTCCCTCCGAGTGCACATGCTTAGTTCTTCCTCTTATGCAATAAAGGAGTGCAGGGTCAGGATGCCACATCTAGCCTGCCTTTTCCTCTAAAACAGAATCCACAGAGAAAACCCAGACTGACTGTGGATCAACACAACTGATTTTGGACCACAAAGTACTTGTGATGTGCTAAAACAAACTCAATTAAAAACAAACATTAACCAACACAAATAACAAAAATAAATAAATAAATAAAAACACAGCCCAACTGAGCTTAAGAAAAAGAATTCCTACAAGGACCACAGAAGATCTACATCAAATAAATGATACCAAGATACTACAAAACCACTAATAAAACCCTGACAGAAAACGGTTGCTTATTGAAGGTAGTCTTGATCAACCGCTGATTTGAAATGGAGCTTACCCGTACTCATAGTTAGGGGCTCTGTTCAGGCAAACAGATTCATAATAACCAGTTGAACCACAATGGCAAAGATGATATTCAACATCGTTAGTCACACAGATAGAGAGCTCCAGCTAGCTGCTCCAAGTCCAGGGAGGGTCAGTTTGAAAATAAAATTTGAAAAGGTAGCATTTTATAATGGTAATTAATTCAGACACATTAGTTAGTGCTTCTGCCTCGCCTGTGAAACCTTGTGTTTCTGCACTGCTGAAAGCAAATGATGGAGGTCAATTGTTCTAAGCCCCTGGTATCCACAAAATGGTGATTACCATGGTGCTCAGTCTCAATCTGGAGCCAGTAATGAGCCACCTACACTCACCCACTTTTGACATTTGTATCAAATATGCTTGTTAAAGGATGAATGGACACAGAATATTAAGTTCAGGAAAAAATAATAATAATAAAAAAAGGAGTTAATGCTGTGAAACAAACACTGAATCACCAAAAGGGGAGGGGAGGAGTCACCAACAGCCGGGTAAGGACAGGGAACAAAACACGGTCTAACAGAGAGTGATCTTAGAGAAGGTGACAAAAACAATTAGTTTTTAGGAACAGCTGGACTACTTTCTGGTAAAAGAAATAAATGATTTCTCAAGATAAAGAAAATACCCCTTCCTTTAATACCAAGGGCTTCCCAGTAAATTCTACGTCTCACCACAAAGCTGCTCCCTGTAACAGGCATCTCGAGACATACGGCATGCAAAAGGACACACTGTCAGGAAAGCCTGCAGGTCAGCTGACAGCAAGAAGGTGAGGGAGACCTGCCTGAAATTAGTTAATTAAGAACTGATTAAGAAGCTTTTTCCTCATTTACACCATTTGTAGAAACATTTGTGGTATTGTGTTTGGATGCTGTGACTACTTTCAGTTGGCACTTTGTCCTTCGTCTGACCTGAGCTAGGGGTGACTTCAAGATAACAGGTTAAACACAAAATAATCCTCTCTCAAAGCTGCTGCAGTCCATGAAGTGAGGCAGGAGGTAAAACACCTCTTACCTTCCTGGTTCACCGCATCACACAGGGTAATCCACGAAACCAGCAGCTGAATGTGCCTGCGCAGGAGCTCTGCAGCCAGGGAGCAGGGCTGAAGCAGTCCGGCCCTGAGGCATCATGCCAGAGCCCCCGAGTCCCTCGCTGCGTTGTCACATCAGCACCAAAACCTCATCCTCCTGGTAACTGCTGCTGGATTCTACACGTGCAGAACCCAAGACAACAGCACTTCAAACCTTACTGTGGACCTCTGATGTTATCACTATAGTAAATAATAAAGAAGTGCAAATGAGGATAATAATATTGCTTGTTTTACATGCAGAAGGTCAAGGAGCATGAATTAGTTACTCTCCTGTGTAGGCCACTGCTGGCTGTCTGACGGGGAAGAACAGACTACAAAAGGACACTGTTTCCTCTCTCCGAGAAGCAAAGACACGTGGTGCTGTGATTCTGCCTCGTCTCTTCCACAAGCGTGCTAACAGCCAAGGAACGCGTAGGAGAAAATAATCAACTACTGTCTGGAGATAAGCAACATATTATTTCTCCAGGGAGCAAGCAGGGGAACTGGGACACAACAGCTGTTTTCAGTCGCACAATTTCTGCCTTGGACTGTTCCTGCAACATACGCTGCCCTACTACGGCTTGAAAGGAATAGCCCATATTTATAAATGCAGAGAGATACGTAGATATCTGTGGCTATGTGCATGTGTGTACTTGGCTGTACTGAAAAAGTAAAAAGAAAATATTCTTCCCACATACATTAATGCAAAAGTAAGGACAAAATATCCTTCCCACATACACTTAGTTCTAAGGGTGCCTGCTAGAATATTTTTGTTTTAGAAAAAAGATTACTTGATCATTGGGTCATGTCCTTACTGCATTTAGCAGTATGGGAAAAAAAAAGTACGAATGCAAATGTAAGTCATAGAAAAAACAAGTATTTATTTGAATTTTTAAACAGTCCAGCAATTTCTCTTCTCCGTTACCTACTATAATATATAGAGCACATGAAATGTAAAAATATGTTATGAATGCAAATCCACTACAAGTGAATGTGTACGGAAAGAGAATTAAGATACTAAGCAAAGTCTAAAATAATTTTTCAACCAGAACAAGTGAAAAGTAATGTCCCAAAAAGTAAACACACCTAAATCTGGTTTAACAGGTAAGTCAAATCCTCTGTGTATTTTTGTACATTGATCTAAAATTCATCCAGAAAACACTTGAAATGGTGCTTGAAACAACAGTTTTTCATAACAGACATTTTTTGAAACTTTGGCTAAAATATTGTGATGTGTACCTAAAAGACTAAGTGATACATTTAATAGCATTCAGTCATCATATAATTACACACAGTGTATACAGCAACCATTTAACGATGTAGCTAAGCCAATTTAGGACAATATGCTCATCCGCTAAGCTATTACAGCTTAGAATGACGTTCTTATCCACTTTAAAGTTCAACTTACCATTAATTGTTTAACACTAATAGAGTTCTGAATAAATACAGTCAATGAATTAGAATGCTACAGATAATTGTAATTAACGTTGCTGTATGTAAAACTCTATTTTCATACACAGTAAGATAGCAAAGAAGATGGCTTTGCATTCTGCTAATGAAGTTTGAATTCTTCTATTGCAACAAAACTACTTACCACCATCTTAATTCAAATTAAAAAAAAAAGTTCAGATAAAAATTAAAAATTAACAAAGAACTTGTTTTACAGCAGAATTATTCTTATTGCTGTTAGTGAGCTCACAGCAAGTACATCTGCATTGTAAGATTTTCCACGTATGTATATATACAAACGTGTATGTATACATAAACACACACCTTAACCCTGATTTGTATCATTTTCCAGCTGCAATTTCCTGTCTGTTACTTCCCAAGACTATGTTCTACCTGTTTCTTTCCAGTTTCTATAATCTGGGGGAAAACAAACAAACAAACGAAAAAAATCAAAACCAAATAATACAAAGGATTTTCATCTTTATCTATCCGCCTGTATCTCTTGGTTATATAATCACAGCTGTAATCTCTAGCAAATGCAGACTCAATCAGATAACACAAATGCTGGGGAAGATCTTTCAAAGCTGTGATCTGTTGTAGAATCAAACCGACTGTTTTGAAGCTTCAAAGTTTCCATCAAATGACCAGATGGAGATGCAATCGTTCAAATCTTCTACAGCAAAGATGAGTGTGGTTATACCTTGAAACGTCAGCTTCTCAATCATTTATCTCATAAATACTGGAAGGAAAATCTGCAAGAGAAACTTTTTCTCATATGTTTGTCCAAAATTATGCATGAGTCTGCACTGAGATATGCCCTCTTTGGTCAATGGAGTACTTTGTTTGTTTTCTGTTTTGTGGATAAAATCATTTTACATTTACTTTGCTAAAATTAAACTGTGAAGTTTCCTTGTATACCGCGAGAGCATAAGCATTTTTCTGCCTGCCAAATGTTCTGTTGACATCTGCATGTCAAGAAACATTGTGTGATATTTTAAAAAACAGCTTACCACATCAAATATGAAAGCTTTGGTCAAGATGTGCAATTTTACCCAAGTTTACCCAAGTTGTAAGCTAACTGAATTAAAGTTGAATTGCTTCTCCTGCATTATACCATATTATTTCATCCATAGAATTAAGGGGCAGAAGACTGAGGGGAGTCCCGTGTGTCTAAGACTGAAACCCAGAATATAATGGTGGGTGCTGCTGTCACCTGCTTTGTTTCTACATACTATTAACAAGTTTAAGGGAGTGAAATGTTGCCACTGAATAGTCAAATAGAATAAAATGTTATGGTACATAATGAAGTTACTTGAAAACAGTAAGGCTTATGTGAATTCGAGTCACATAAGCAAAGATATCCTCCAATTAACAGTGAACTTGGTCGATAAAACCAGAAGCAGCATACCTCAAATGCAGGGCTTCTAATGGATGTCTATAAAGCACAGACTATAATAGAAAACACTTTAGCATGGTATTCACAATTTCTAGCTACGGAAGGGTTGCAAGCTACCAAGAACTGGTTCAGATGCAGCATTACTTCCTTTTAGCCCACAGGCTAATACACAGCTAACACTTGGCAAAGAACGCAGGAGTGATGACTTAGCAGAAAAGAATCGAGCACTCAAAAAACACGAGTAGACCCAGCCTTTACTGTTCATACACAAAAAGGCAAGTCCAATTTTCTTGTAGTGTTTTATTTAATACTGGATTTAATCCATTTTCCTTGGGTCAAGGCATTGCTGTTTTCCATATATTTAGATGCAACACCAGGTGTTTGAACACCTCTCGCTATGCATTCTGAAGAGTCCACGTAAGGCTGCTCATCTCTGTTCAGCAGTGTAAAAATCAAAGCTGACTTTAAAAAAATCCAATATTGCATTCTTTTTTTTTTAAGCATTATGAGATAGTCTCTTTGAGAACATATTTTATGTGAACTGTGAAAGAATGAAAGAAATCCATAGTACTTGCAGTTTGAATCACACACTGCATTCATATTCCTTCTAACTACTTCTTTCTCAACTTAAACACCTTTAACCAAGGTCCTAAACCACCCACCTTTTATGACCAAGCTCCTCCAAAATTAGGTGCTTACCATGCAAATTTTAGATGGTACCTGCAAGTGGCTAGGATAAAGAAACACCGAATTTTCTTCAGACCTGTCAAAAGACATGACTGCAGGTGCAGTTAGAGTTCTAAGTCTGCTCGTGGTATTTGCTACATATAACAAATCCTTTGTGAGAGAGAAACCATAGCTAACTGGAAACCTGCACGTTCAGTTGTGGAAGGGTATGAGACTGCAGCTAACTGGGCGTCAGTATTTCAATTATAAGAACATGCAATAAATTAAAAGCCCCCTCCCCAAAAATACGACAGTCAGAGTAATAGAATAAACCTCACTTCACCATAGCACAGACCTTGGAAAAGCCCAGAATTCAAAGTGACAGTAGATTGAGATCAAGTCTGAAAGTTGATAAACTGTTCAGGAAAGGTCTGTGACAACACGCTTTGGTTTAACACGTTCATCCAGAATACTTCCTATGTCTGATGTGAAATGCGTTAAGTGCATATCTAACCATCGTGTGTACTCTCTGCACTGACTGTTGTCAAAAGACAAGGTACGCACGTCCAGACAGATAGAAATATCAGAAACAGAAAGGCCATTGCATTTGCTCATGTTCTGTCAGCTTGTCACAGATTACAAAATGAAAAATCCCTTCTCAGGTATTAGGAAGCCGCTCTTAATTTCTCATATAGGATACCCTACCAATAAAATGATGATGGACAGAACTACTGCCATCAAGTGAGAGGAGAAAACAGATGAGCCCGATAACAAGGCTAAGAATTCCTACGCTTCTGATTCAGCATAATCCATTCACTTCGTACTTCATGTCACGGATCCATTAGAGGGCTAGATCCCCAGCTGCAGCATGACAGCTGTTTCCCTTATGACAGGCATGTATTAGTAAGGCAGCAGAAACCAAAATAATGCGAATCGTGCTGTCGCGCAGAACTAAACAAAGCAGTTCTGCACCACCGGTATGGGGCTCATGCCGCACCAGCAGAAGGTACTACACAAGGACATTGTGCTATGCAGTTGGGCTTCTACATGCCTTGGTTGTTAGGAAGCAGTATGAACTAGATCTTAACAGACAAAAGCTCTGGAATCTTTTGCATCATAGTGAAGAAAAATCCCAAGATTAGGACCACCATTCAGAGCCACCAGTCCCATTCCCTCCACACTCTCACCTGCACTCCTGCCATTCTGCCTGGCCCCAAGAATTAAACACACCTTGCATCAGCTATGAATTCGTAACCTTCCGTGCAGCAGCTAGGCAATATACTAACTCCCTCTTTAACATCTTACCTCAGAAAGCTCCATGAGCATCACATAGAGCTATTAACACAACAGCTATTCCTTTCCAAACAAGATGCTAGATAACTTCAGTATTACCCACAACATAACCAAGGATTTAACAGTCATTGCCAAAAATAATCACTATGTTGAAGGTATATGAGAAATCTCTTAGAATAGGTTTTGCCCAAAAAATATATACTGTGAGAGTATAACAGAGAAGCAAATTAATAAGACAAATGTTTTAGAAAATGAGAAAGTAATAAAGCTTTAAGTGTCATTCTTTTCTCTGAAATAGTAAATTTAAGACCTGCAATCCCTATCATGTATGTATTTGCCTAGTTTTGTTACAGGAGTTAAATGCAGCCTAATGAGGTATACAGATTTTCTTCACAGCAGTTCTAACCTTCTTTACTTTTTTTAAAAAATGAAATATTAAATAATATGCATTTGTAGTAAAATCATGCATTTTACTGTACTTTGAACTGCATTGTGGTGTTTTTTTTTTTTAATTATTATTTTGGAAATAATACATAACCCCCTTCTCCAGTATGCTGAATGGAAGAGAATTTTTCAGATCAGTCATAGAAGCTTTTTAATATCTCATGAGGATTAGGATGTTAAAAATAAAAATAAAATAAAAAAATACTACCTGCATTTCTTTCCAATTTACAAACATAGATCCTAAAATGGCAAATAATGAAAAAGTTCAGATACAATATGAATTACTTAATTCAATAATAATTCTCTAAGTTAAATACCTCCTGTTAATAAAAATTTGTTTCAGACTTTATCCTAGATCTTCACGGAACAAGTAAATCACACATTTAACTCCCCATGCTTACTTTTTGAAGGAAACAGTATGTATACATGTATATCCTTCCAAAAGGTAAAAGTAAGTTATCTCAAGACAGGAACAAAGTAACAGCCTATATGGTGTTGTGCTTTCTCCAAAATAGATTCTGAACAGCAAGGATTTCATGTGAGACTGTCTGCTGAGCCTTAACTTGAACTATTCATTTGTAGTCTTACCTTCACTTTAAATTACTGACACACAGGAATAGGCAGCTTCACTTTTTCTTTCAATACCCAACACTTCAGACTTTTTTTTTTTTTAAAGTTTTATTCTGTGTTTACTTTCTATCACTCAAGGAAACCATCAGTTATCTAATGCTTAATAGAATAACGTTGCTGCTAGCATAACTAGGTCATAATAGGAATCAGTATGCTGTACAAAAAGTGTACTTTGCAGGTAGCTAATGGAAATTCACTTAAGTATACTACAGGAGTATCACTAGCTGAGGACAAATAGATGAATGATTCACAAATGCAAATGAGAAAAAAATAATCTACAAAAAGAAAACACATTTGGGTTTTAGCCACAATTTAGCAATTTGTTACAAGATGTTCCAAGATGAGACACATTCCTTCCATTGCCCTTGTAAAGGCGTGTGAACTGCGTAGCAGATAAGCCCCATCCGCTACCACAGATCAACGCCAAAGCTGCACCTCACAGAACATCCAATGCCCCAACAGCTAATGCTACTACAACACAAGCCAACTCCAAACTTACAAAATCAAACTTTTACACAAAAGTTAGGTATTTTTACATCACTAAGTTCTTGATTTAGTCATCTCCAGTAAAGACAAAGTTGAAAATACAGACTAGGTCTAGAGTAATGTGTTCCCTCTGCAACATGCCACTGCGTTGTCTATGATGGCTATTGAACCACCAAGTACAAGTTAAACAGCAAAATGAGACTTCACACAGTCCTGCTTTACCTGTCAGGCTCAAGAACACCATCTCACCTACGATGTCTGAAAACTGAACTGGGCTTTGGCATTATACATCAAGCTAAACAGCATCAATTCTCTTCTGAAGGAGCCTAACAGACTAGGTCTGTTCTTCCAGCAAATTCACTGAGATATGCCTAACGATCAGAGCTCTACCAGTGGTGGTGAAAGAGCCTGTTCAACAAAACCTGAATAAATACTGCCACATTTGACAGATTTTAAAGCTAACAATTCAGCAGCCACTTGCTATCTGACCTTCATTAGAATTTTTTTCGTTATCATGTTGCAAAATCTATTACATTACTGACTGAAGCTATTAGTCACTAGGAAGCCACAACCATGTTCCCCAATCTGGGGAATCATCATTACCATTAATTTCAAAGGAGAGCATTAAAAGAGAAATATTGAATATTTTACCCACTAATTCCACTGCAAATTATATTATAAAAGCAGACCGGAAGGTTATGCCAACCTGGATGATCGGTTATTTTTTCTGAACCCTTTTGTTTTCTAGGGAAAGCCTGAATAGTACCTAGGGCATTGGGGGATACCTCGATGCAACTCGGAGCTCCCGGTGGCTGCAGAGGGCACCTGTTTCCACATGTAAAAATCTCGGTACTGATGCAGTACAGGGAAACAAGCGAGAGGCAGGGCATTCCCTCACAAGGCTATTACAGCTTAAATCTTTTATCTTACTCCATTTTGTATACGTTTTAGGGACTACCATGAAGACTTTGCTCCTACTCACATGATTTCTTTATGATCTAAAGCATGATCTACTTCTCTGTGCTTTTATTTCACATCAGGATCATTTACCAAATAAGAACGCTTTCATTTTCTTTACAAGGTATTTGATGTGGTCTCATTACCTATTCAGGTGATACTGCTATACCTAGGATACATGATGCCAGATCAATTGCCTGGAATATGCAAATAGTTATTAGTGCAAAATTTCAACTGCAGAGCTAGAAGGTTGCTATAGCACTTAGAGAACAGCTCAGCGAAATAGCTGTCTTATGATCTTAGCCTCGTTCCATACATTAAGGGGAAAACAGTTAATATCCTTAACAGGAAAAAATAGTTGAACTAAAAACAGAAAAGCCCCACCTTGTAATCACAAGGTGCTTATTGTATGCAAGTTCCAAAACCCTAAATCTGCATGCATGCACAACAACGTATCTGTATACACAAACTCCATCTCAAATAGCACATGAACTGCTAAAAAAGGTCTGGTTTTACCAGTCTTAGATCATCCAAGTTTTCAGTTGTCCTAACTCAACATAACAGGTCAGTAACTTCAAAAATACATTCAATTTCTATGATACGTAGTCAGAAAAAAAAAGAATCTGTGTGTGATACAACTCTGTTCAGATTCATTTATTTCCATTAGTAAGTGCTAGCCCAGTACTTTGTAGGACAGCCCAGCTAGGAGAGATGCCCATAATGTTTACTAGTTTGTCCCCTAACTGTAAGTCAGTATCAATAGCAATTCTATCAGTGTAGGCAGATGCTTGTCTAGTCTGCTCTGTAATAACAGTCACAGTGAGGATTTCACAGCCTCCTCAGATAAAATATTTCAGTCCTTGACTCCTGTTATAATTTGAAATAGATTTTTTTCCCCCCTCTAATTTCTAACCTCAGTCTCACTTGGTGAAACTGATCCAAGCCCCAAGGAAGTCCTAAATGAGAGCAGGGTTGTGCAAAGCGCACATGAAGCTATGGCAACTGTGAAAAAGAACAACTAACCTTTCTGGGCTGGAATTCCTGTCTGGCAAAGAGAAAGCAGAAGGATGAGAAGTTCCAAGGAGGAAAAGCCCCTTGGAAAAGAACCTCAAACCTAAGACGAATAGAATTTAAAGCTTGTTGAAGAGCTAGCTAGCAACTGGGGAGCCCAGTTAATAGTTTGTATATGGCTACATTTTGCATACAGTTACCATGACTTTGCCTCTGTATGTCATGGCACTATAAAGAGAAGACAACATTGTCCTGGAAGCAAGCTTTAACTGTAACACACACACACGAAAGATGGACGGTGAAAAAAAGGAACAAACAAACAAATACACACAAAACAAAACCCAAATTCTGTCTCCACTAACAGAGAAATAAGCTATTCTCTGCTAATAAAACTGTGCAAATTCATCTTGCAAGGTCTTGAATAACATACATATAACAGACATAGAGAACTCCATCAATAAATTGCCAAAGAAAACTCCAAGATACAGAATATTCAGGTTTCCCAATGATACGCTTCCCATGGAGATACTGCATTCTGTGTACCATTTTCTTGAAACATGATTAATGGATTGAGTCATATGAGAACACTGAAATAGTCCTTGCCAGGTTTGTTTCAGTCATAAGAGCAGCTCTTGGTATTCCAAAGCTTCAGCTTTAGCCAACACAGAACTTTAGAGGTGGTGAGGAAATGGAAACCAAGAAGACACGGAGCATGCCATCCAGATTTTAGTGCTCCTACCCATCTAGGAGAAGCAGACATGCTCCTGCGTTATACCTCTGGTCACCATGAAGTACATCTGCCCTGCTCACTGCTTCTCAGAAGATTTCAATCTTGCAGGAGTTTAAAAAGAATTGTTGAACTGGGCGCTCATTATTCTACTGAACCTGAGCCTGGGTAATTGAAAGAAGAATATGGTCCCATCGTGTGCTAAAAGGAATCGGTGGGCAGGTCACCTAGCTTCCACATAGTTCAAACATAATATAGCCATTTTAGTTATTTTAGAAGACTCTTGACCATGGTCAGAGTAATCACAAAGGGAAAAGATAGCTTCTATAATAAAGCTGTTTATCTGAAATTAAAAATTGGATTAATTTTTTCCCATCCTACACTACTGGAACCTCATCCAACCTCTATCACCTTCCAAAACACTTTCTAATTGAAACATTTTCATTAAAAAAAAAAAAACAAAAAACACACATACACAACAAAAACGACAGCATAAGGTGCACAATTAGAAAACCTAAAGACAAGCATCTTTCCACAAAATTGATACATTTCAGGCAGTAAATTCAATTCCCAAACAAATATACAACAGCAGGTCAGGAAGGAAAGCACAGCTGTTAAACTGAGTGAGTGAAGACTAACCAGCAGACTTTTGTCCGCCGCTAAGAGGCAACAGACCTGGATCCTAATCTACAGAACTGTAACAGCCCTTTTTCTAAGTGGAGAATAAACCCATTTTTCAATGCATTAACTAATTCTGCATCTTTGCTTTCCTTGTTTTTTTTTTTTTTTTTTTTTAAAGTGTGCTTTCTTTGTTACAGAAAGCTATTACAGTTTTACTGTGCGAGCAAACAGATATGTTAAATAACTGCTAAGTAGAGAAGATGAATAATAGCTATATGGACTTCCACAATAATCAAAGTGGAAATAAACATTCATTTATAACATTCTGCTTTTACCTATAATCTACCGGTAATAGACTCAGACAAGATTCCACACACAATGAAAGACATGGCAGCAAGTATTCATACAACTTCTGACAACAAGATAATTAGTCGACAACAAACATTAAACTAGAGCTGCAAAACTTCCCATCAACGTCATCGCTGAGGAGAGCAGGGCAGGGAAGAAAGGTGGAGGGGAGAAACAAGAGTACCATCCAGCCAAGGAGATTCCTTTTAGGGTCACGGCATAAACTTGATAAATTCACCAGCCAACACAGAAAACATTATTTTAAACAACACAGCGTTGCCTACCATGACTTCTAACATGGGCAGACCTGTTCTTAATAAATCCATGGATTTATAAATCAAAATGCTCATGGACTGAGTGAACCAAGTCACATCACCCTTGCTCAAGAGGCTTGCAATGCATCTGCGCCATCAGTAAGCTTACAGCAGGCAAGTGAGGTGAGAAGACCACAGCAAGGAAAAATCTTGATCCGCACTACACTCACTGGGCCCAGGAAACAAACTACAGTGGCCATACTTCTTCCCGCCTGCCATGCTTGCAAGTTGGATTTTTTGTTTGGTTTTTGTTTTTCAAGCAAGACAAAACAGAGTAACACACAGCTGCTCTTTTACTACCACAAAAGTCCATGGTTTTCCTTTCATTTGCACCGCCTGAATGGTATACAGCAATCTTAATCCAAGTAGTAAGTGTTACTGCTTTAACCTCCGTCATTGCTCGTGCAATGTGTGCTGCCAGGCCCCATCTTTTTTTCCTGTTCTTTAAGCAAGGAAAGCACTTTGAAACAATGGAAACGTGCCTCCCTACCCAGTTTAAAAAAAAAAAAAAAAGAAGTAGTTTGCATAAGCAAGGTTTGATCCAAAGTCACTGCAATCATTGAGACATCCATTAACTTCAGCTGCCACAAATTCCAGCTTATATATATGTGTTCGTTGCTGCTTATTTGGAAAACAAAACTTGTTAGCTATAAATGATAGTGGGCCATAATACTAGCACAGCAGAACCTAAGTACTAAACAGCACTTCATTAGCAAAATTAAAGTGACATCTAATCATCTTTTAAGTTTCCTTCTTTAAAAGAGATCGATTAATTTAAACTGCAAATGGATGACAGTGGGAAATCATGTTCTAGCAGAGCTTGCCTTAAGCAGGTGATCCTTCCTCGCACACAGGCATCTGAAGACCAACAGGACAGTAATGACTGTTTAAAGGATCAGAGCATGAAATTCAGACCTAGCTATTCCAGGCTTTACCATCTTCCTATCTTTGCAAATTTAAAGAAACTCCTGCTCTACAATTCATAGGGATAAGTTGTTTTCTTGGAAATTGACTCAAGATTTTTAAAATACTAACCAGGTTTCAGCTTTACTGAGGCTAATCCAGTCTAAGTACGCATAGGATTTATAACACTTCCTCCTAGGGGTCAGGTAATTTTCAATATTCAGAAGCAGTCAGGTATCTAGGGCTTGATGGAAAACCTTTGGCAAACAAAGGTAGTACACAGCAGCAACCACAACAACTTTGGAAGAGTTCTAAACCCCACACTTCATATCACTTCTCTTCCATAGAAAAAAAGGGAATTAATAAGTATTGTGGTTGCCTCCTTTGCATGGCACCAGAGGGAAGAAGGGAATCACCATCTACACTGGAAGTATCAACAGCATCTGAGTTCTGACCTCCCCCAAGAAGACTGCTGAGGTGATGAGGATGTTCTCCCTACCCCTTGTGCAAAGAGGAAGGGCCATTCAGAAGCTGGCCTTAAACCAACTGGGGTACATTTATAAATCTTCACCTTGTAACATAAGCTAACATCAAGATCTCCAGAACTGGCAGTGTATAAACACCCCAGTACTTACCCAGCCAATGAAAGTGATGGGTAGAGAACAAGCATGAGGAAATGCTTAAACTACTCTGTAAAAGAGCAATCTATTAACAGCTTGTATTTCAGCCCTTTTGAGAAACACAGGGGGAAGTGATTACTGCTCCTTTAAAGGAACAATGCAGGAAAAAGAAAGACAATATAAGCCTGGAGGTAGCTGACAGAGAATGCCAGCTGAACTAGAGGAACCTATGGAGGCCCCTAGGACTGCTGGAAAGATGGAAGAAGAGTTCCCGCTAGATAATTAGAGCTTCAGCTGAAGAATAAATACTCCACAGGCAATCCACGGGTTCTTCTCACCTCTCACCACTTCTCTCCAGCAGTGACAGCTGCTTGTGAAAGTGAAAGGGAAGGGCTCTCTAATTCAACTCATTAGCTGGTAATCCTCACTGGTGGTGCAACAAGGAGCACAGTACCAGGAGGAGCTGCCAGTGCCTCTGCCACACCAGGGGCTCACCTTCAGAACAGAAATGGAGCCAAATGGCCCCAAATACCAGTTTGAAAGAGAAAATACACATCCCACAGCAGCTGAGGTAATATTCAGGTCACTTTTTTATGCACTTGTCTCCTCCTCCCTCTTCGTCACACCCCAAAGGGGAAGAGATGGCTGTTGCGTAGCCAGGCTCCTGCTGCAGGAGGTGGCACCTTTCTCCAAAATGATCCCAGAAGCAGGAGGAAGAGAATGCTAGGCACTCATCTACTGAGAATTCACTACCGCAGCTTTTTTTCATGACAGTAAGCTCAGTTACAACAGAAAGCATGCTGGTTATCAATGTCATGATCTGAAAGAGACTATTTCTCTCCTTCACCCGTCTAAGATGAAACAAAGTACCATGAAGAGATTTCTACCTTCCAGTGGGCCTATTTTAGAAGGAATACTGAAATAATTGTGACTTTGATTCCCTAAAAAAATACTTCAGTGAGTTCTGCTGCACAGTGAGCCACTTAAGCATGGTCCTGAACATTTATGCAGTTTTCTGCAAAGGTATGTTCTGTGCAGTTTCACTAACATCATTTCTCAGCCCCAAGTAGGTTCCACAGAAGAGATGACAACGTTGTGGTCATCCCTTACAGTCTGCATCCCTTAGCAAGTAGGAAAGCTGAAAGAAAGGCAACCATACAGCTTATTCTATATTCTGCAGAAGGGGCCACTGGTGTCAGCTAAGATTTGCGCTGGAATATTATGTATTTGGGTAGCGGTTAACAGAGCTGTGACCTCCAAACTCAGCACTGCACTGGAGACTCTCAGGCTGCTCTGTGCCCACAACAAGGAGCTGGAGGGAAAGGAAGGAGAAGACTTAGGTTAGTCTGCTCTGGGAGACCACTAAAGCCAGCTTGCTCCCAGCAAAAAAAGATTTAGTTCCTGTTGTGACCTATCTTATACACAAATCTTAGTTACTTTGATGCTTTTTAGATTACTAATAATCTACCTTACTGTCTACTTCTCATACATATTGTTTGGAAAGACTAAACCACTAAACATACACCGTTTATGTCAGGTGCCTTATCTAAAATTCCTAGATTCAGATTTCTTTTTCCCAAGGATTTTCAACAGACACAGATGCATGATCAAGTCCAGAGGGACATTAAGAACCAATCATAAAGGCAGAAGGCCTACAGGAAATTTTGAGCATCTTATGTGTACCCACTCATCTCTACACAGTCAACTTTCTTCAAAAATCTGGTCTCTACTGCTTCGTTTCCCGCTTCCCTGAACAGCTTGCCAGTGTTCCTTAGCTGATATTTAGGCCACGCTACCCTAACAGAAGTAACTGATCAAACCCGTGCACCACACACATCATGTGTATCCTAACTGCTGGCAGACGTTCACGTGTCACGTGAATGCTAACTAATTCATATTTTAGGTAGCTGTACATGTATAATACAAAAACCCAGACAAATCAAACTGTTCCGGGATTATTAAAATTAGAGATCCACTTTCATGGTACCGGTGTGTTTACTTACAGGAATACTTACAACTATCATGTTTCAACTCACTCAAATATTTAGACAAATCTTGGTTTATATAAGAAATTTCCCCTTGATTGGGAGCAATCTGCCCAAACCATTATTTTTCCTGTGTGATGCAGTAACAATGCTTTTGATTTTGGTGCCCAGTCAGCTACATTGAAGTGGAAGAGAAAACGATTTCCCCATCCCTGTATGGACTTACATTTTTTTGTCAGGTTTTCATGCAACACTGGTATACCATCTCTCTATCATAAAAAACACTGCCAATTATAAAAACATTTTCTGTGTCAAAACTATGTGGAAAAAAAGTTACAAAAAATGCCTAGAAAATAAAACACCCCCGAAGAGAAAATTCTGCATTACTAACCATACTCTTGCCAACTCCAGATGGGCAACGATTTTCTGGATGGCCCTAAGCAAAAAAAAACAAAACCAGATGCACCAAGAACCTGCATACACATACACTTAAACCTGCCCTCTGTGTAAATATGAACTAACATGAGAAATTATTTTCTCTAAAAGCCTAATTATTCAGTAATGGTGCTCACCAAGGGAGGTATCTACAGATGACAGCAGGCCTAGGCAAACACCATGCACTGATGGACACCTTTAATGAAATTTGGTTTGGATTTTTTTTTAATGTTCAGTATACTTACATTAAACTGCATAGCGCTTGTTATAATTTGGTTCAAAAATTAATTTAACGTAGCAAGCATGAAATGCTTAATATTCCTTTCTAGAAAGTACACAGTTTATTTACCATAATGCATTTAATATTTATGAATGCTACTTTATTGCAATTGCTGCAAAGCCAATGCTTCATTTTTCCCCCAGAATCTGATTCCAATATAGTATTTCCTAGTACATTGGCAAGGTACATGCAGCAAGTAAAGCGGGCTTTATTTTCAAGACAAAGAATCTTTTCTCTAGTGTCACTGTTATATTTCATCATTAAGTATTCTGCCTTTCTAAATACCTGATATTTTTTTTGCTTGAAAAAGGTATTTACTACCTTTTTAGCATGTCATACAATGTTGGAGCACACAATTGTGATAACTCTTATTTCAGAGTAGATAGCTGTATTTTAAATAGAGATTAGAAAAGCCACTAGACAATCTATACTTGCAAAATGATTTGGAAAAATCTGTTACTTATATTTAATAGAATATGTTACGTTTTACTATTTTTACGTGTGTTTACACATAAACCCTATCCTACTATGGAACGATGACTTCAGAACAGAATTCGTGTAGTTTCCATGCATTTATGCATGCCTTTTTAAACTTCAAATTTCCATGATATAGTTTGCATGTAGTACAGTACAGACCGTTCAAAACCACAATTCAAACAGCACCAACACTCTTTACTTCAGCTTAGGAAAAATGACTTTCCTAAGCATTTTTCTCAATAAGTAAATAGACAGAGATTCTTACAGAGCTAACCATGGAAGCACATACATGGAGACGGCTGTTTGCCCTGCTACCCATGGGCAGCGATGTCCAGCACGGCTCGTGGTCTCCAGGTGCTGTGCTACATCCTGGCAGGCCTCACCTCATACCTGCACTAGAAGCTTCTCTGGGTCTTGCAGGCTCTGATTCAAAAACAAACACTAGCTGATGTCCCTGGGACCACGGAAGCCTCGCATGAACACAGATAAGCAGGAGAGGACGGTTCTGTACCTATCCCCTGCAGGCATACCACTTCCTCCAAGAAGCAGCACACCAGCAGAAGCCCAGGCACCACTCCTCATGTGTGCGATTGCGATACCTGGGTGGTCGGCTGCGGGTACAGCACTAGCTTTCAACTGCTGCCTCTCACCTACTTCATGTAGGACCATCCATGAGGATTTTACATACAGGTGGTGTTTCCTTACTTTTAAGAAATCTTTCACTGATATGTTCGTTAACTATTCTGATGGGCTAGCATATGCCTGCAAATGATCCCTCGTGCTTTCCTTGCCTGTGTCATCTGAAAAACAACAGATAAATCTGGAGACTTCAGACGAGTTGAAAGCACTGAAAGGGAGCTACAATATACCTGAAGCTCATACGAAAATCCTCCAAGAGGAACTGCTGGTGCATTCTAAACAATTTTAATACACATCTGTAAATCTAAAGGGTTACAGTTTCTGTTCTGGTTAACTGTACACATTTATATACCAAAGACGTCCCTGAAGAACAAAACTGGAATGAAGAATATTATCCAGAAACAAAAAGGGTGATACCTTGTTCTTAATTTCCCCATACCACCTTTCCGGCATTCAAAGATTAAAATGAGACGACAAAGACGCAAACACAACACAAACTGAAGAACTCACCCCAAAGCCAAAATCCCCTGCCTCATTGCAACTTTGCTTTCCGTTAATCAGACAAAAAAATACACATTCTACAAAGCCTGCTTCTGACTTAAAGACATGTGACTTAAGATCAGTTTTTTCCTAAACTATTACCCCAGAACGTGTCTGAATACTGCCACTGGCGTAAGGCAGTGGGCGCATCCTGTATCTACTCGCAACCTGCTCAGCTAACCCTAAATTTATAATCCAATGTTGCGCAGCTTGTTGCTAAAAGCTTATAATTACATCCCTATATGGAAGCCTACTAGGTTATTAATGCTCCTCAGTAAACATCAAAGGAGACAATTTATTACTATTTGGCACTGAATGTCAATCAATTCAACCAAAAAGAACCTATTTTAAACGATAATAATAAAAAATTAGTAATATCTAAGCTTAATATGCTTCCTGCTTATCCGTAAAGTCTATTTGATAATATGGAGTTAGTCAGCTAGGTGGATTTAAAACAATGTATTTGGAAGTTGAACAGCATTATGAGATCCCAGTGCAGACCAATAATTGTGAAGCAAAATTCAGCTAACAGAGGATGCCCCAGTGCGTCTTTTAAATCCGTATGTGGATTAGGTGAGACTTTATAGCAAAACACATTTTACTTTAGAACACCTTGCTGTAGCAGCTCAGCTAAATGAAACCTGTGACTCTGAATAAGGATCAGAACACGGGGTTCTCTAAGGCTACGGGAAAAACCAGGACACAAATTTGGTCCGTTCTGTGGCTGGAGCAGTCAGACACAGGCAGAGTCATTTCATACCCTACCTCCTACATAAAGTACAAGCACAGGGTACATGGGCTGTTTTGTGTGGTAAGAAATGAGCGAGATGAGTCACTCGCTGCCAGCTGGTGAGAAGTCTCTGGATGTGACAACGCGGGTCATAAGGTATGGACCAGTCCTGCATATGTTTAGTATCAGCCAAACTACCTTTTCTATTGTAGCACTACAAGCACAATATGAAACCATTCTTCCTGATAAAGACCCTGTGAAATTGTAAGTAAAATATAGTAAAAAAGCCTAGGGAAAAAAAATGCCACTTTCATCACATACTGACCTTCTGAAAACACAAGTCAGGACTAAAATATCTCTGATCAGTTTAGTAGAAATTGATTTAATTTATATTCTAAGGATGTCTTTACTTCTATGCACGCTATGGGTTAAAAAAGAAAAAGCAAAAACCAGACTTTTAAAAAGTACCTATTTATATAATAATTTTCTTTTATTGAAACTACCATTCCAATAAATGTTTGGTCTTATCTTTAAGCACGGACTTTAGTGGTGCTGCTCCTATGTGTGCCTTCTGCCAAAAACATTAAGGATTGAGGGATTAAATTCACAGTAAACGGCAAACAAACACAAAACAGCTTTTCAAAATCGGTATATTGACTTGAGTGGTCTAACAGTGGCTTGAGCTTTGTCTCCATTTAATATGACCTTCGGTTTAGTTTGACCTCTCAGGCAAGAAAGTCTAGACATTGACCTTGATTGAACTGAATGAACATTTTCCCTTTTCTATGCCGTTCTAAGTAATTTTAGGCACAAGATCATTGATCCAGCTTACACCATTACTTACTCTAACAGTAATATTCTGCACAAGAAATATTCTTTACTGCAGAAACCAAAATGACAGTATTCAACGGGAATATGCCAGAGCCATGACCATAATATATCACAAGATGATATATGTTGCTGTTTTTCCCAGAAATAAAAATGTTCTTCAAAAAGGCACAGAAACTTGACTATAAGCCCCCTCAAATCAATGTTCCTACCACTATTAATCTGTGTGACCTAACAAGAGCAAGTACCTCCTCTGTTTTCTCAAGCAGCTCTTTGACTTTCAGTGCAAAATATTGAAAATACAGTTCAACCTAATTAAAGGAAAAACATCACTAGTGATGTTCATGTGTTAATTCTTCCCAAGCTACATAAACAGTTGAAATCTTAGTGACACAGAAGCATGATAATTTTACTTTCATTATCCACATTAGAAATAAGCACCCAGAGAATTTAAAGATTATTGCTTTCATATGAGCAGTATTAAGTAAGAAATGTTTTAAAATAAGCAGAATAAAAATTCAAACAGATGATCCAGATTAAAACTTCTTTTATTATTATTATTATTTGAATAATACGCTGAACATGTGATAACATTTGAAAAAAATACTGCCGTGAGTTCTTGGATGATGTTGCCAGGACAGTAAGAAGCCACAGCTAAAAAAGTTTTTCTCTCAAACTGATTTAAAGCCCAGAACTCCCAGCCAGCTTCCTGCATACACAACCACGTAAATCTGCGCAAGATACGAATACTTCTCATTTATTACTCAGAGGCCAGAAAGCTCAACATAAGGGCCAAGCTAAATTCATCTTTAACCTGGTTAGTGATTTGCCAATACACAGGAAAATAATGCCCAAATGCATTGTTTGCATGCATTTTAAACCTTGCCAATGCAAGAAATACCATCTACCTTCAGACCGTCAGCCCCTTGTAAAAAATCCACTTTCCCTGTCCCTTTACATAAGCCCCTTTGCAAAACACCTGCCATCATAAGACACAGCAGAGATTCATCCTCCTGTCACATCGGGATAAACTGAATTCTAATACAAACATCTTGAAGAGAGAATCACCTCTGCCTGCATTCTTCTGAAGTTTGAAGGAAAACTTTCAGACCGCACAACCAAGGTGAACTATAATGCTTGCACGCAGTAACCTCATTAACAGGTGCTACCACTTCTTCGCCAACTCTGCCCGTAACACGCAAGGACTGCGCTTCGGAGCCACGCGAGATGCCAGACAGCATGCCATGAAATGCTCTAGGAGCCTGTTAGATAACTACACATGCTTATTGACAGCTGGTATTCCGTACTGGTTCAGGCAAGCCTTATTTCCTGAGATTGCTGCATTACTGCTACTTCTAGGCTTCACTTCTTGAAAACGCACACGTTTTGAATTTCCTGGATCTCACACACTATTCCTCCCACACAACTAAACCTGCGATCACCACAAATCCTTTAATTCCAAGCTCCCGCACTTCAGTTCCTCTACTATACCTGCGTGCTCCGCGTTAGCGAGGTTTGGTCCATCTCCACAAGGACAAAGCAAACATCTCACCCCAGACACACACACACGCCCGGGCTGCAGGCAGGCAGACAATGCCCGGCTCAGCGCCCCGAGCAGGACGGCTCGCTCAGCTCGCTCAGCGCGGCGCGGGCAGCACGGCGGCAAGGCGAAGCCGCCCGCAGCGGACAGAAGCGCGTTTACACGGGGCCATCCTAACAACAAGTGCTGCGGGGAGGGACGGGGACAGGGAGGGAGCCGCGGCGAGCAGCGGAGTTGGGAGCTCCGCCGGCATCCACGCAGGTGCCTCGCTGGGGTCTCCCCGGGGTGCGGGGTCGGTGCCGGGCTCGGCCCCTCGGCAGGCGGCTGCCTGCCGCCGTCCTTCGCTGCCAGCCCGCGGCACTGATGCAAAGCAGCGGTTTGGGTGTTTTTTTTTTTTTTTTTTAAATTCCCTTTCGGAATACAAATGCACGGCGGCTGGAGCAGCGCTGGGGGTTGAGGCAGCGCCGTGCGTGCTCCCAGCACGGGTGGAAAGGGAGGAAATAACGGAGGGGGGACAGCGCCAGGAGGAGGCGAGCCCGGCTGCCGGGAGCACCGCGGAGCGGGGTGAGCGCTCGGCGGCGGCCCAGGAAGGCGAGGAAGGGGCCGGGAGCAGCGGCAGCAGCAGCCCCGGGTGCCCCCGGGCAGCGCCGCGGGGTGGGAGCGGGGGAGAGCGAACGAGAAGCGGGGAACGGAGCATTACCGGCGGCAGGAGGAGCAGCCCGAGAGCCTCGCAGCGTCGCTGGGAGAGAACTTCGCGCCGGTGCGGCGGATTCCTTCACTGCCGAGGGACACCCCCCTCCTGCTCTGCCTTCCCTTCCCTCCTTCCCTCCCCTCCCGTCCCGTCCCTCCCCCGAGGAGCGGCGCAGCGGCAGCAGCCCCAGCCCCAGCCGCCGCCCCCCGGCTCCGCGCGGAGGAGCCGCGGCGGAGGGCGGGAGCGCGGCCCCCGTCAGCCCGTCCGTCCGCCCGCCAGCCGCCCCTCTCAGCTCCCCACAGCCGCCGCCGGCCGCGCTGTGCCCGCAGCCCCGCCGGCCGCACGCGCCGCGGCCGCCAGCCAATCCCCACGCCCGGCGCCCGCAGCGCCCCCCGGCCGGGCGGTTGCGGCCGTTGGGCTGAGGGGGGGCGCCCCCCACTTCTCGCCGCGGCCCTGAAGGGAAGGCGGCGGTGTGCGGCGGGTGGGGGGCGAGGCCTGGCCGCGGGCAGGGCCCGCCGGGCTTCGTGCTGCGGTGCGTGGTTGGTGCCCGCACACCGGGTCCGTCCTTGTCCACCGCGGATCCGAAATGAATTGTTAAAAACTCATCGCGCGAATAAAAAGCTGTCACAAAAATCGCCTCCCTCTTTTCTGCCCCGAGTTAGAGGCGTTTGGGCAAACTGTTGGGCAGTTATTGAGTGAGGAAAGGGTTCTGCCATCACCTTCCCCTCGATGAAGAAGCCACAGCTTACCCCCCACCTCGGTTCCTCACACAACACCCATCCTGTGCAGCGATACCTCAATACCACACAGAACAGTTTATCACTTCTGTAATGCACAGTTCAGAGTTGGCTGATACATAGTCTTAAATTTTCCCCTCCCCTTGTGCTACAGATCAGTGAAAGCACCAATGGCACCAAAAAAGGAGCACCAAAGCAATGCCGATCACAAGACTAGAGAATGGCAAACGGCTAGGCACAAACTGGTGTCAACTATAAAACTTACTGGCAAGGCCAGGAGGAAAGTAGCAACTTAAGTCCATCATGATACACAAAAACTGCAGTAAAAGGAACTCTAGAGATGGGTAATGCACAGCAGCAGGGCCTTCTCTATCTGCTGGCAAACCGTAACAATCTTCATATCTATATTCCATAAAACAGAAAACCTGCGTTGAGAAATGAAGTAAACGAGACCACATTGGATTACCTGTAGCTGGGAAAAGCATACTGTAAATGTCTGATTAGAAAGAAACTACAGCAGACTTAATTTTCTGACTGCAGCTATAGTTTTGTAATTGTCAACAAAGAGCAGGAGTTTTAAGGGGCAATCCAGAAATCAGCAGGGAAGTATCTCTCAGCTTTTCAAGGTTAATTGAGAAGAGGGGATAGCGGAGCATACTAGTAGAGCTTGGTAAATTGCATGCAATTCTGTAGCTTGAGGACTGCATCACAGGGGTGAAGAACATCCACGTAGCCACAACTTCTCCCTGGTCTCATCTTTTTCTACAGCATTTCACAGATTTCAAGATTTGTCCTTGTCTGAAATGCTGCAGACTACATTTTAACGTAATATGCACGATGATGTGTTGATTCTGCAGAGAGACTTTCACATAGAAATACTGTGATAGTCATTTTACTGGAAATAATCTCTCTGCTTGAAAATAAACTAGACTGCAAAAATGAATGTTAGAGATGTATTAAAAAGATGGTTGCCATTAAGTAATGAGTTGTCCCTGTCAGGATGAAAAACTGAGAATTACGCTCAGATGGGAAACAAATCTTGTCAAACTACATTTTGATGCAACACAGGTTCCAGTGAAAAAGAGGTAATGGAATGTCTGTAACAGCAGCCCATAAAGCATGTGCCTTGATCCTTATGATGATTAAACAGAAATTAGCAAAAAGCCAAGTACACTTAGCCCATGCAATCTAAAGATATTTGTAAATCTTCCTCTTGTAGGAGGAGTGTTTCTAGTAGCGATACAGAGAATGTTTCAAAGCTACTTGATGTCTTTATCAGCGATTTGAGAGAGAACAAATGGCTGATTAAACACCATGCAACAAAGATTTGTTGATGGTCAATTATGATGGATATAGGTTAATGGCATAGACCAATCTAGACACCTTGGTAAGGTGGCCTCATTTGTTCAACATAAATGTTGAAGTCAAAGTCAGGTATCTAGTAAAAAAGAATGAGGGTTACATTTCAAGTTGGGTGATTGTTTCCTGGATGACGGTTTACAGAAAACAGCGTTAGTTTGTCCTGATGAATAACTGAATACATGCTCTCACTGTTACACTTTTGTAAAAATGACAGCTGTGAGTGAAAGGGTAGCTGAGAGAGTATCAAAGCAAAACTAAACAAAAAATTACACATCTAGGCATTATTAGAAAGACCAGTGCAGGAATACTGGCTTCAGGTCCACAGTTAGGATAAATGATATCTATGTAAAAATGGTAATTTCTGAGAGAAAACTCATGGCTGTTGGAAGGATAACCATGTCTTCTCCCAAAAGTGAGAGTCTTAACTAGAAAACAAGGAAGCCATTCTCTATCTTACTTTTGTTTTCTACTCAAATTAATCTTGGAATCTTTTAGATGTGGTGACACAGCTTCAACAGAAGAGAACTTTCCTCCCATCCCTTTAATTTAGTGGTAAGTGTACTCTCCTGGGAATGAGAGACATGAGACTGAATATGCATAAGACTGAGGAGAATAAACCAAATACCTCATTTATTGGGTTAGAACTCTGGATTAGTACATAAATGGTGACCACAGGCTATTCCTCCTCTAGCATGTTTTAAATCTTTTACCATTGTTTAGTTCTTTAGAGGAAATAATGTAAGCGCCTACCTTCAAGGACAAATTCCAAGTAGTGAATCCTGATAACATATTTTTTAGACGCTAGCAAAGTGCCCAAGGAATGGGACTGCAGACCTGCCCTGTTTCCTGTTGGCTATATATTTAGTTACTGCTCCATGCATGAGATGCTTAAAAGGTAGCGCTGTGATGCACCGCCTAGAACACGCACGCTTTCTTAGATTCAGCCCTAGCATCTCCGGCGTCTCTCTAAGTATCACCTTGTCACTTACAGAGCCTGCTGACATGAGAACATCTCATCCACCTTCTGAAAGGCCGTGGTTCTCTTCCTCACACTTCTTTGAAAAATTGCCCTTCAGTGTGACTTGAAAGGAAAGGAAAAAGGAGAAAACAAAAAAAGATTTGCAGTTTACCAGAGATAAATCCTGGATGCTTGTCCCCTTGCCTTTTAAGCATGTGCTTGAAGTTGCTAACCTGGAACTGCTGATTTTTCCACGTGTCCTTAAATATCACTATTCCTCTAGTAGTATGTAACTGTTCCACCAGACACATTGCTATAACTTGATGAAAACAAGCATAATTAAAGAGAGTTTCTGGAAGCTGACACTATATAAATGTAGCGTACAATGAAAGTGAAATTTTAATACTGCAGCTAATCAATGACTGGAACGTTTTGCCTATGGAATGTGAATTCTGGGTTGCTTGAGTCTTTATATAGAACTGAAACATTTTTCTGAAAGATGTGCTTCATCTCAAATGTAAGTTACGGGATTGATGGAGTGGTTATTTGGGTCAAGTTCAGGTGAAGTTCACTGACTGACATTACAGAGGAGGTCAAACCAGACGATAAGCATATTTTTTTCCAACCCTATAAGCTATGAATTGTGATATGCAATGACCCACCATAGTAATGTAGGACTCAACTCTTCAGAATAAAGAGAGGGCCTATCTTACTGAACAATGCCTCTCAAATACTTTAACACATTGTAAAGAGGATTATTTTAATTAATTGGTACAATTTTCCATGTTTATTACATATACTGGAATATCATTGGTTGCACCTGATTTAGATGTCCCATTTTCATTCTTAATCCTATGCATAGTAAGAAATACATCCTCCAAACGGTAGCGTGGACTATAGGAAAAAAAATGGAAAAAAAAAAAAAGAGAAATACACCTGGGAGTATCTGTTCCAAGGAAGTAACCACATAGCGGTACCATAGTGGTGCATCTGAGTATCACGCAGTGAGCTACCAACAGAGGAGGAGGGAAAAGATACAGAATTTTAACACACTGGAATTACCATTTTCAGTAATACAATAAATGTGATGCATGTTTGACATTAAAATAAGAGAGTTTTTGCCACCTTTTAAATATTGCCAGAAGCTGTCCGTAATTTGTCAAACAATAGAAGAAAAATTGTTGAAACTGTATTAGTATTTTGAGGTAGTTTCCAGTCCCTTTAGCCTTTTTTTTTTTTTTTTAAATTCCCCTTCCACAGGCAGCCCATCTACCTCGTAAGAATTATAGCCTGTCTTCTAAATGGCTCAAATGGAAGTACCAAGCAGGTAGAAAGCTACTTGCTATATGCTTGAACGGCTCTGAACAATTCAAAGCCATCAACAAGTTTGCAGTTCTGGAAGAAGGAGAAGAGGAGAAAAAATGGAAAGTCTTTGTAAGGAATACCTGCTCAGTGGAAAGTAAAGAAAATGTGCAGACTTTCATAGGTGCAGAAGACTGTTGTACTAGGAGATGGATCATTTTTCATGAGAAAAAGTGCTATCTGCAAATGAGCACGTTTGGTGTACACAGCCATCCCTAATGAGACCCCCCCCATGCAAAACCCAGTAAAATACCATCTCTCTGTCATGGCGTATGTCTGTAGTGTGTTCTACATACAAAGCTTCTGACTTCCATACCTAAAACCCTTTTCTCATGTGGTAGCTTTTGCTGAGCACAATTATTTCGTAGGCATTCTGAAGAACCTGGCTGTCAACTTCCTGTTAGTGTGTTAGTGCCATTTGTAAGCAAATGATGAGCCTTGGTCATCTGGCAGAGCAAGAGGAGAATTCACTGGGTTCTGAGATGTGTTTTTGTGTTCAAACTGTCCAGCTCTCAGGGAACACCTCATGGGTACTGAAATTTGGTATTGCTGTTGGAGAGGTGATGGGATGCACGATTTTCACCGTAGCTACTACACTAAGAACACTTGTCACGCACTGATGTGAAACTGCTAAGACGAGTCTTAAACTGAACACACATCTCGGGGCAGTTCTAATTTGTGTGAATCAGGACCCAGGGCTCTTACTTTCTTCTGGCCTATTCAGTTACTGAAGTTATACTGGTTTCTAGTACATATTTGAGATTCCAGTTCCTGAATAATGGATTTGTCTTCTCATTACTCTTGTAACATAAATGGAAGAAGATACAGTTGTTAACTAGTCCTTAGTTTGGTTTTGCAAGCTACTGACTGCTCTTTTGTGTAATTGCAAGCTATTACAATGTTAATTCTCTTAGCCATTTTCATGACTGTGACACCAAGAGGATGAACAGTTTCACTCGTCTTCCTGCGTTAATTACTGAGACGCTGTACCCATTACATTAAAGTATATACTTTATGTAGATGTCTGTATATAGAAAGGCCTTTGCATTTCTGGATCACACGGCAAGAGGATTATGATAAAAGACAGGGGGGCTGGGAGCATTTTGGTTAATAACAGTGGGTCTTCCAAAGTGAACTAAGGATAAATCAACATTTCTTTCTGATATCAGAGGTATTTTTCTCAGCTCCGCATTAAGTATTCTTGGTGTGGATGAGGTACATCACAGCTACATAATCTGCATGGGAGTAAATGAGACTGTAAGTGCAGGTCACAGCCAAGGTGAATGGCAACACACACACAGTTGTAGTGCCTAGTCCAGTGCCTAGTTTTTCAACAGTTGAAAGTCAGTTCAACTGTTAGAGCCACAACAAGCAGTTGAATAATAGATATGGGACAATACCAAGAGAAAGAGAAAATAAAAAGCGACCTCTAAAGGATATGGTAGTTGTTTTGCATAATATTGAAGCTAATTCAATCAGCGTGAGATGTCAAGTCTGACTCAAAATCAATATTAAGTTAGCAGTCTGCTTCATCAGTAAGCATGTAAGAAGGTGCAGATAAATCATCTACTGGAAAATTCATATAAAACTGCAGAGAATAATTCGGAAAAAGGAGAACCAGAAAAAAATAAGCAAAAACATAAGTGTACTATATGCAAAATAGGGCATGTGATATGTGACAGTTTACCTAAGCGATGCCCTTCTACCCCTACAGAAAATGGCAATGCAAATCTCGCTAACAGCATTTGTTCCTCTCAAATAAAAGCTAAAAAAAGCTAAAATTGTTAAATAAAAATACCATATTGTTGAAATTTTTAACTTTCATGGGCTCATTTGACATTAGGAAATATAAAATAATTTTTTCTTCATTTTCCTAGTATGCAAGAATTACCAAGATAACAAGAAATATTAGATAATAATAAAACCAACGTACAAATCTCAGGATTGGGATAACTTTTTTTCCACAGACAGCATAAATTCTGTGTTATTTCATAGCATTTTTAATAACATAACGAAATAGTAGAAACATTGTAACTGGTGTGTATTTTAAATAAACTGCTAGTTAAACAATTTTATTTCTGATTTTCTTAACCATAATTTAATGAGTAATTCTTACACTTTGTACCTCCTTCTACCCTCCCTTGTTTTAATGCAAAATATTTTCCTTGGAACAATGTTCCAGAAAAGCACAGACTGAAGTATTCACTTGCTTTATCTATCCTCCTGATAAAATCCAATAACTCCATTCAGGATCAGGGCCCCATTTTTGCTACTGCCTAAACAATATGATACAGTCCTTTCTCTGTGAAGGTCATGGTTTAAGTGCATGATTTTCTGAACATTGTATGAAAGAAAGATGATGAACTTAGTGGTTATCAGTTACTTCGTGTGACAAAAGGTGTGAGATAAAGAGGAAGTTTTCATGCCTGATCGCCTTCCATTATCTGTTGTGTTAAACTGCGGTGAGCGGTCCATGAGAAGCCCAATATTTAATCCATTGGCTGTAACATCACTGGGCAATAGATTTGTAAAGTGATACGGTATACCCAGTTTATTTGTTATAAATCCATATAATGCAAAGAAACATGTTCATTTATCAGTCCTACCACTAAGAACTTGTGCAGTATTAAAAATAAATAAATAAAAAATGAAGGCATCCTGAGAAGAACGGGAAGATACAGCAAGAATTATGTTTGAAGGGATGTATAATCTAGAATGTCTGTTTTAAGATTACAAAGAGAATGTATTATAGCAATCATACTATAGCAATCATATTATAGCAAACAAACAAACAAAAAACTAACCAACCTCAGATTCCAAAACATACTCGTTTAAGCTGTAGATAAACAGGAATGAAGACAACAGAATGTAATCAATGTAAGGCTTTACTATGTCTGGATTTTTTAATAAGTTGAGTTTTAAACTGGTGAAAAACATAAGAGGAAGATAGGAGAAGAAAGACAGGGAGAAGGGAGGCAACCCAAGGAGCAATGAGAATGTATACTCAACTAGGTTAATTTAGTGGATGTTTTATTCTCTGTTTTCTTACTTCACTTTGTATATCTCATTTAAAAAAACGAACCCATTAGCTAGATAAAATATGTCAAATTAGTGAAGTACAATTTACTTCTCATTTCAATTCATTGTTATTTTTCTGTATTTTCAAATAATTCTTTAGCTTGCCATGCTCATTAGAGACAAGACATCATTTCTTTGTACCCAAAGGAACTTGTAATTGCTAGTTAACAAGCTACTAAACCAGGACTTACGAAGTAAGCTATTCTATTTTTACTGTTCTCTTCCAAAGACATACATGTGTACTTTAGTTATTAAAATTGTTGTATCAGTGTTCTCACATTATTCAGCGTAAAATATGAGAAGAGCAGAACTTCAACACTGATACATGTTTGTGGAACTGACGTTAGTGAAACTGCTTTTCTAGTTCCCTGTGTTCTCCTGTCCTATTAGTGTTAGAAAGATTTGAGGGATTCCTTTGCACTTCTCATTTTGTAAGAAATTCCCAGGCTATTTTCTGATCTCAAGAGGAAAGGTGTAAGCTGAGACTGTCAGATCCTCTGTGCGAGTGAATAAATGGGATATAAAGGAATCTCAAAAGGAGAACTTACAATTCTCCCACTGCTTCCTTAGGAATGTGAAGCTCAGCTTACTGATACCAAGATTTTATTTCTATTTTTTGTAATAAACATTATTAAAATAGTAAACTGAAATAGAAACTCTGCAATATACATATTTTAAATATAAAAACTTTAAAAAATTGCTAATAATATGCTGCAAATGGAATTCATTAATCATTGCAAATGGAATTCATTCGTTACTGAGTTCATCACACATAATTTGTCATAAGAACACAGTGGTCTCTCAGGTTTGATGACCTGTTTCACTCACAGGAAGAGTACAAACTGACTTGTCCGGCATTCCAAGTAAATATGACTCTAAATGTAATTAAGAATATATGCCTGTTATGTAAGAAGTTACTATTTGTACTAATTCATTAAGGTGTGCGTACTCAAACGTCAAGACATTCTGAACAATGGGCCATTAAAAAAAAAAAAATGGTCTCTGTCCATGACACCAATTATTACTACTGGCGTAATTAAGCCCGTCTCTTGCAATTAATCACCTTGACTGCCAACAAATAGTGTATTTATCTTCATTATCTTCTCACATATATGCCTTTCCTTTATGCTACACAGAAGAGGCTGATACAACATTTTGCTACAGAATGGATGGAAATTTAGCCCTAACAAGTGGAGAGGCAAGCGGTACGTCACGTCAGTTAGCAAGTGACGTGCTTAAAGAGCAGACCGTAGTTAAGAAGCACCAGTGTGTCAGGTAGTGGGTCTGAACAACTGGCAACAAGAACAGATGAAGTAAATTAGAGCACACTCCTTGCGGTAAGGAAATATTTAAGTACAACCCTACAACACAGCCATATGAAACCTGTAAGACTATGATTGTGTATTTTCATCTTCCTCACATTTCAATTACAGACAAACAGAATTGTGGACGGTACAAATTATTTTTTTCCAAATGAGAAACAAAAGAGGGCATGCCAGCCTAATTTACTTGCTTTTGTTTGCATCTCTTTTTCCATGATTATTTTAACAAATGAGTGTACTAGCAGGAATGTTTGGTAAAATAATATTGTGATTATTCACAGCAGAAGCTGTAAGTTTATGTTTCTCCAATTGGAAATGAGAAACGTGTTGTACAACCTACATAACCATTCAAAAAAGCCTGAATATTCAAAAAGCTCTGCTTATGAATGAATTACAGACAAAAAATTATGCATAGATATTATTCAGCAAAGAGTTTGAACATATACATCAGAAAAACTAGTTTGTTTGGAAAACTTGCAAACACAAAATGGAGCAAAGAAATTATTCATTATGAATTATTTGCACAGCATCTGTCTTACTTTCTCATGTTAATTGCCTCTGCTAAACCACATTTTCTCCCCCTCAGTATGTAAATTAAAATGATTTTGCATATCTCTGAATACCCAGTAAATGCAAGTTTCATTACCTTACCGCTTATATCTTTTTTGTCAACCTAATTATACTGCAGTTTATATAATTTTAAAATTTGACCTACCAGCTTCCTGGAGATTGCAACCTCTTCCTCTGGATTTTGAGTATTGCCTACTATAAAAGAAGAAAACATATTAAAACCATGCAAATTACCAGCATTTGTGAAAGATCTTGTAAGGTATGTGTTAAATCTCACAGTATTTATAGATAGATTGATAGAATAAAAACTTACTTGTAATACTTCTTATGTAATTATTATAAATTTAGGACATGATCCACCATCAATTTGAATTAGAACAGAGAATTTTACTAACTTTTGACAGCCTAGACCAGACCTTCCCCTACAGAAACTGGGTGACATATCACTGGATTCTTTCATGCTTCCTAAAAGGCACCACTCTAGTTGTATGTAATTATTCTTTCTACAAATGCAAGCTTCTATGACACACAATTTGATACTTTCGGTGAAAAATATATTTTTTTCACATAATTTTCCTATTTTTTGATTCGTTGACCACTCATGTCGTCCCTCAAAGAAACACCACGGGAAGAAAATGTGCACATTATATCATGCTTTTTCTTTGCAATAACTTTACACCACCAACAGAAATAGAAGTGTCTTGTCAAAAACTGTGCTGGTCTTAGAAATTAAATGCAAGATTAATCCTTCAGGCCTGTTAACAAATATGCCCCCACAGCAAAATCTGTCCCATTGGGTCACTGAGAATGTAACCTGAATAAAGCCTCAGAATCAGTTCATCATTATCAGCATATATATATGTATTTTAAAAGACAGACCTGTAGAAAGCACTCTTTTTCTAGTGCTGTACTTAGAAGACAAGCACTTGGAGTAGTACAAAGATACGCTTTTCTAAAGGCATAAAACCTTCTACTTAAGATTCCCTCTTCAATGTACCACAAAATACATAACCCCTGAAATGATTTTTTTTTCTATTTCATACTGAGGTTACAAAACAATGTGTTAACATGGGTAGCACAACTGGATGAAAGCTTATTTATTCATTTATTTCTGCTGTGGGCAGAAACTTGGCTGAATGCTTACCCTAAGTGTTTTGCAATAGCCGTTAGTACACTGCCAAGGCACAGTGGGAAGATGTTATTGCCTGAATATCCCTACGGAAAACTAAAATTTTCTAGCATCTTAATGGATTACAACAGGGAAAAAGAAATCAAGTTCATGATACAGTAGTTTATGGATCAATGTGAAATTTGATTGCTCACGTACTACAGGTATTTGTGGGTCACAACAAAATTTGTGTCTTAAGAGGTTCCCCAGTATGTCATGGAAATCTCAGTAGTATCCCTTGCTCCTGATCCATCTACACTTCTGTTGTGCAATGCACCAGGACTGTGCTTTCATCTGACTTTTGAAATGAATGGCACCAATAAAATGTTGGGCCTTATCTTCAGCATTCATTTTCCATGATTTTTTATTTTTTTTAATATACCTTTAGGCTACGAACCACATCTATAGGTTTTTCCTCTCTGCAGGATGTGTTGTTTTGTATGCTTTAGCAGTTCAGTGAGCTGAGCTGATTCAAATGAGCCTTAAAATGTTAAATACAACTTGTAATATCAAAGGTTCTCATATCAAATAATTTTATTACTGTGGGTCCTAGGGAGATTAAGGACTTTTGCTGTGACTAGAATGTCCACTAGTCACATCAAATATTTCAGCATTAGATATATCATTATCTGTTCACCAAAGAAATGGCTAGAATATACAGCTTCAGCGCTTTGTACTTTATTTGTAAACCAGAAGCAGGGGGTACAGCACAGCATATAGCAATGGGTGAATGCTAAATGTTGAGCAATTTTGTGACAGTGTGACAGAAGCCTTTACATACAACTTTTAGGTGATATCTTCTTTGCAATTAGCATTGAAAATAATTTATTGGGTCAGACAGTAAACTAAATGCAGAATGGCTGCACTTCAAATTTTTCTCCTGTCTGGTTACCTGAAAGCCCAGAGAAATAAGTTCTCCTTTCTGCATTTTTTTTGTCTGTTTTCACATTTTCCTATCTTGCAGCAATGTCTTTTTATAGCTGGTTTAGCTTTCTTTACTTCTGAGCTGAATTAAGATGAAGTATGGTTTGAACTGGCTGAAATGCCAGCCCCAGAAATACTGCTGTATTTTCTGGATTGAAGATGAAAAACTGTCATGAAATTGCCTGCCTGTTGCCCACCCTTTGCCTTGCAAATGCAGAAGATAACAGACAAATACTTGGAGAGAGTCCTCTTGGAATCTTACAACTTGGATCTGGTATATTTATTAATACTGCCCTTGTGTGCTTGCCACCATACTCAGGGCAGCTATACCAGTGCTGAGGGACTGAACAGGATCTACAGTCCTAATTCTGGCAGAGTCTTATTGACACACATTCTTGTAGTATAATTAATGGTAAATTCTCATACTTTCATAAAGCAGGAACACAACTTTTATCTCTGTGCTTCATTATAGTCTTATTAAAAAAGGTAAACAGTAAGTAAATCAGTGTGAAAAATAGGGAGATAGTGTTTTCCAGAATTAGCATTGTAACTGCAAATGCAGTGACAGAATGAATCAAATGTTTCTAAATACGGTATTTGAATAACTATTTTTGAGAATGAGAAGGGAGTGTAAGTGGGCATTACTCAATCTTGCCAGCAATAAAGAAAATATATTACGATATAGAAAATAGCCCTGCATTTTTTTTCAGGATCCTTGTTTAAAGAGAAAATATGGAGTCTTGATATCACTGCGGAACAACTGTTAACTACATAATGACAAGCACAGTATACAGAAATGAGTAGGGAGCATTTTAATGGAAAGCATACTGTGATTTTCCTTGCATTAAAAGTCAAAGGCAATTAAAACAATTTAATTAGACAATATCTTATCAGCTGCAAAAAGTAAATTGATTGATAGCATAGGGATAAATTGGCTGCTGCTACTTGAAAAAGTGATGGTAAAGCTGACAAATTCGTCACTTGTTTTTTTATTTGCCAATTCTATGTATTTTTATATTTTATTTCACCACTGAAGGCATTTTAATTAGCTTATGTTTGATAGTTCATTGTTTGGATATGGAAAATGTTATAAATGTGATCTGAAGGGTTGTTGGCATTCAGATTAAGGCGTCTAGCATGACTACATCCTGCTCTCTCATTGCTCAAGATATGTTACCTGATAACAGAATTTCTCTTAGAAGCCTTACTGTCCAAGCAGATGTTTTAATCTCCATCTTAAACATCACATGCAGCTGGAAAGAGGTCAGTTCAGCTCACAGCAGCTATAAATCAGTGAGCAATCTCCTCCTTTGAAAGAATCCATATTGCTCACTCACGGGCTGATTTTAGCCATGTAGGGAATAACCAGGCAGAAGCAATGAGTGCTGATGAAGTAGGAAACCCATTTCTATTTTTAAAAAGTCTTCAAAGAATGGATACCCAAAAAATAACAAAATCACTCTTATATTTATCAAACCAGAGATGTGCATTCAGCAGTTACTTTAGTAAAAATTAGGAGGTCCTCAGTCCTTAAATAAATATTAACAAAATGTCTATTTAGATATTATCTTCTGCTCGTTTTATTCTTGAGAATTATAAGGGTTCATGGCATGGTTTGATATTTTTTTAAACTATTCCTTTAATTTTGTACTAATTTTTCATCATTTTAATGCATTACTTCCCTCAGAATAAGCACTTCTATGATGAAATCCTAGGACATACTGAAAGGACTGGTAAATAAACAAATTAAAAATAATTTAAATTAAATTGTTCTGCAACACTTGACCACAAACCATAGCTTCAGTGGCAGGACACCTGAACTTCGCTTATAATCCCTCTATCCACAGAACTCCTGCAGCGCTTCGATAGATTGTCTGGATAAAGAGTGAGAAAAACCTTTTGCTTGACTAAAATAATGTCTTAAAGGATTTTTAAACTTCTTTTTTTAAAGTTTCTCATCCTCTTTTCCAGATAAAAATCCATTCTTCCTGGGTCTATTGAAATCTTTTCTGACTGTGTCAGGTATGGGTTTTCCTTGTTAGGAAAATCTGTGTAAAGCCATTTCTATGAAGCCTTATTTTCTATACAGGCTAACTTGTTTGAAAGTTGAGAACCATAGCAATAGAATATTAAAGGACAGAAGCAGACATCTAAAGCTCATTTTATTTGCAAAATAATACAGCAATGAGAAGGCAGACAATTGTTACTGAAAGAACTATGGAAGCCTATAAACAAAAATAAAATTATATGCAATCACTGAGTATGATTTCACAAATAATTAAAAATAAAAAATACAAATGCCTCATTAGGTTCCCTGCCTTAAAAAAATCCAAAGTATGAATGTCAGAGAACCACAGATTTCCAGTAATTCAGGAAGCTGGTGTTATCAAATTCTCTTCTCTTTAAAGGAGGAAAAAAAAATAAAATAAAAAAAAGCAACTTTAAATTTCCAAAAACATATAATTAAAAAAAAATGACCAGAACTTGAAAAATAAATCCATTTTCTCATGTGAAATAGGTTATGCATAACAATGGTCTAATTTAAAAGCAAGAAAATATTCAGAATTCTACTTAAATATGGCAACAGTTTGAGGAAGGGGAAAGTATTAGCAGAAATAATTCAGTAGGTCGCTGACTCTCCACTGTGATACATTTAATTAAAAAAAAAAATGAAGCTAAGGAATACCAACAGTTGAGTTTCTCGGACTGTTGGAGACAACTGCCATCAGGGCTATCAGATTATACAAAATATACAGAATATACAAATATAGCAGAATATAATTATATAGCAGAAGAGAATGAATGTTACACCCTGCATCTTGGATGGAGAAATCAAGAAAGATATCTGCAAGAAAATGGCATCACTATGTTGTAACACTTTATAAATAGTATTAATATCTTGAGAGATGGTCCAAATGTTTTTTATTTTTAATGAATTGTTTGTTTGTACATGACAAAGACAGGGTTAAAAGGAGGGAATGGAAGGGGAGGGGAGGGGATGGACAGGACAAATGCTGCTCTGAAATTCATAATGCAGACAATGCAAAAATAGTGTTTCTGTCTGAAGTAGGTAAAAAAGTGTTTAGGAGTTGGTTGCAAAAGACAGTTTCATTTGAAAAGTCATACAAAAAGCTGTAAGAGACAGGAGAAAGTTACTAAAGAACCATTATCACACTGTTAGAAAAGTGCAATAAAGTGTATTAACTAATACCTAATACCAGAGAGTAATTTATGTTTGTGAAAGAAACCACTGAGAAAGCCTCTAGCAAAAAGGAGATGCTTCATGAAAAACAGTGCAGTTACTAGGTCAAAAGCTTAAAGAGATAAACCAGCAATTTATTATTTCACCAATTAAAAGTAATCAGCAAGTGGTAGTTATACAACCTAATAAAATATCTCTCATTTTTGCTGTTTGTTAGAAGAAAAAAAAAAAAAGTAGTTCAGATACTTTGTACTGTGAATTTTTAAAAAATATCTGAAAACTCTAGGTTTGCAAAAAAAGGTATAATCACCTTTAAATAAGTAACAAAACAAAATCTTAGAAGTAATAGGAGGCATGTGAAGTGTTTAGAAGCTGTTAGCTCCCCACAAATTAATTTTACAAGATGTTTAAACCTTATATGCTAATCTATGAAGGTGAAAACTTCCATAGTCTGTGAGTGAAGTTACTGTTGTTTTACTTATTGTTATTGAAAATACCAAATGACTGCTAAATAAAGGCACAAAGAGTTTAGCAAAAATGCTAGTTAATGACTTCATTTCATGCTTTCAGCGTGTTCCGTAAATTGGATCTGGGTAACGTCAAAATGCATTCAGAAGAAACCTGCACACAGTATGTACACCATCAGACTTGACATTTAAGTATCTGCAGGAACATAAGTTATACTGTAAGGAAGAGAATAAGGCCCCTAATTTAAATGATCCAATTGAATTTTTGAGTCTTCACTACTGTTACTCTTATGGTTCAGACAGCCAGCAAGAAAAAAGCCTCATTTAGTTACAGAGATCAAGAGGAATATCTGCTCTTTTCTTGAGTTTTTTGTTTGGGGGAAGTTTTCTTTGTTGTTGTTGTTTTCATTATCATTTGTGTCTTTTTTTATTCTTTTTGCTTTGTTTTCACAGAAAAAGAATAAAGAATGCTGTAAGGAGCATATTACAAGAATTAATTTCACAGAAATACCTGACAGTAGTTTTATATGTGATGATTCAAAAAAAATAACTTGTATAATCTAAAAATTCCCCCAAAGACACATGGAGAACAATCTATGATGTAAAGCCAAGCCTTATATTTAAACACCTCTTCAAAACATAGTTGACTACAAACAGACAATAAATTCTGGGAGTGCATAGAGGAGTTGAATGATTTAAATACAATACTGTTATTTCAGTGTGCCACTGTCCATCTAGCATGCTGGTGAGTGCTTGCAATGTCCTTGGGAGAAACAGCCATACTGTTTATATATATATATTTTTTTCAAACTTACTTTCATGTTTAAGCAGCTCTTCTCTAATCATCTGTGCTAAAATGCTATCAGGAATATATCAGACATCATTATGAAATATACAGAACGAAAGACTGAGAGGAAAGGTCTGGATGGTGTTAAAATGTATTTTAGAATATGGTATTTCTTTTGAAAAATGGCAAAATCATTGTTTGTTTACTGACTTAAACCAGTTTCTTAAAAATCTACTGAAGTTTCCAGAGGAAAAAAGAAACAAATAGGAAAATAGGGAAGGCAGTATTACATTGTTGATGCATCTTTCCCTCAAAAGAACCCTAAAGCCCAACAAAAACATTACTGATCATGCAAAACTGTAGACTATGGGATAATGACTTCCATTTAAAGGAACTTTGCACCACATTACCAATGACCAGATTCTAATATGTTTTAAAAAATCCTCAAAAGTTCTTCTAGGTGATGGTAGACATAACAAAAATGGTAATGGATTTTTGGCCAAGAAACTCAATATAAAGGCAAATATAGAAGAGATGTGTTAGTCAAACATAAGTTATTGGACTCAGTACAGAGTAAATGGATGAAATTATATGATATGCTATAGAGAAGGTCAGGTTACACAATCTAATGATCCCCTTTGGCCTTAAAGCTTGTGATTCTCTGAAACCCTACTCCTGCTGGGAGTCTGTAATTCATGTACTACTATTGGTTTATTTATAAGAGACCATACACAGTAATAATACCTGTGCATGACTATTCAGGGTGTTTGTCCATGAGTTATGTCAGCAAAAATGTGTTTAAGTAGAATTACAAGTTGCATGTTTTTTAATTTCATGGTGAGATCAAGTCCTAAGGAGGAGAGCAGGCATATTAATTTTCCAAAGGGAAAGCATAAAGTGAATTTTTTTGTTCACTGTTTCCCATCATGGTTATTACCTGTTCAGCTTCTTTGTAGTACCAGTACTTGGAATAGAAAGATGGCAGATGCCGTCACTGCGACATTCAAATGTTCTATCCAGAGACTTGCACCAAATACTGGGAGTTCTGTATGTGTCAACATTAACATCACAGCTCTCGCTAATGATGGATTGGTGACATTACTGGGAATTTTGATAAAAAAAAGTCCATTAATGTGTTGAGTCATAATGATTTACAGATGATCTCTATGCAAATCAAACAAACCTTTGAATAGAAATTGAACAGTGCAATACAGTGTGACCGGGATTCAGAGCTCACACATTTCTGATTGTGACTCCCGCTTCTGTAAAATGGACATTCAGTTTCTAAGTTTGTAATTTGTAAAATGATGCAGCTGGCTTTTTGTTTTCAAGCATCATTAAGAAAATAAGAAAAGTAGGACTGAAATACCACAGAGCACTAATTATAAAGTATTATAGCCTAGTAGAGCCTACAGTGTTCTATGTTTGTGCTTTTCATTTTATATGTACACACATAAAACTAGTGTCTAAAGAAATCTGTCTTGAAATCTGTGAAACTTGTAGTATCAAATCTTAATCTTAGATAAAAATAAAATGCAATAAAAAAATCCATCACAATGTATAGAGGGGAAAGTCTTGCCTTTATATTATTTATATCCTTCTGCTGTTACAAATATATTAGGTGTTAAGTTTTACCAGCTTTATCTCATTATTAAACTTTTACAATGAAATCTCAAAAGATACCTGAAGCTGTTCACCAGTACACAGTTGTTATTCATATGATATTTTCTACTTTTTATTACAATTAATCCCTGTATAATTATATGGGGGGGAACCCTTCAGACATATACTAGAAAAAAATATTACCCACTTACTTAAAAAAATGAGGAAAACTATCTTTACCTTCTAAATAGTGTTTTATCTCCTGTAACAAATTTCCATATTCAATGGTATAAATATCATTATTTGAGCTGTAAATGTTATTTTAGCACACAGTCTGTGCAATGATCTATCCTTCCTCCTATTTGTAAACATCCTATAAATTGGCTTTTGGTTAAGAGAAAATGTTTGCTATAGACATGTTACCACTCCTGTACCACTTCGTGTTTTGTTATCCTTAAAACATTGCTTGCTTTGCTTAGTCCTTGCCCATTTGCTATTCATTATTAAAAGCATGTAACAAATTGGAGTCGTGATAATGTCGGAGCTGGCTGACATGATAAGTAAAACTGTATAAATGGCCACTAAAGCTTAAATTGCAAATAACCATCTAACATAAATACCCAGTTACTGTATGAATAAATATAGGTTAACACACATCACATTACACCACAAGACTCGAATACAGTGAAATCAAGTAACAACTAGGAAGTTTAAAATGTTTACTAATAGTTTACCCCAACAAAAGGTACTATTTTTAAACTAGCTGTTTTCAACTAGTATATTCAGAGTAATACCAGGTTACGCAGAAAAAAACAGTTCACTTTTAGATTTACTAATCTTTAGTAAATGGATTAAACCCAAATGACTGGTCAACAGCTTGTCATCCTGTCTAGCTGGCATTTCCATAGGACTGCTCAGATATGTTGAGTACTGCAATTGGGTAACCCTTTGACTAGATAATACAAAGGTGTTTAGTTCAGTAATTTAATTCCACAGTTTAGTACCTCTTTATAATAATACTCACAATGAAAATAGGTAAAGTAACGCTAGCATTTTAAATAATACTGTCAATTAGTCCAGCAAACGAAAATCTTGACAACCTCATGGACATACAAGTTTGTTTTTCAGATCCTGAAATGCCAGTAACTAATGCTAGGTAGCCTAATAAAACTTATTAGCCCTTCTTCCACACCAGAATAATCTACACCTCACTGAGTACGCCTGCCATGGATTTCCAATGGAATTTATGAACAGATCCTCCTTACAAAAAATTTAGAAATACAGAGAAGAGTACAGATATGCGATAAACCTGTGGTCAGGCCTGAAACACCGTGAAGCAAGAACTGACCAACCCAAACGATGTCCATAATAAGGAGGAAACTACTTCACTCTCTCTTTGTGGCACAGGGGCTGCAGTCGGGTAGATTCTAGGAAGCAACGACTGTAAATTCAAAGTTTCTTAGAGCTTCCTTCATTCCTGTTGTTATCAAAGGCAATACTGTTGAAATGACCAGAGCCAGAGTAAAGCTAAAGTATGTGTATGTGCTTCTTCAAAGTGGCATCACATTTTTTTCAAGGATAGGTTATACCTGTGAAATAACATAGACCTATGTTGGGTCTGTGAGGTCGCTCCTTCAGCTGAAAAGAAAATCACAACAACAGAGTAATGGGACTATGCTATTGAACTTTGTTATGGGATAATTTATTTTCACTTCTGAAATTTTACCAGATATTCTGCTTCTCAGAGATTAATTTGTCTTGGTAAACGAAAGGATACGAAATAGCACTAACAGCATACCAACTCTAGGAATAAAGTAAGATAGGGTATTTAAAACACTGAATTGGATACTGCACGCAGACCCTGTCCCCCTCTCAGATGTACATGTCAACAGTTCAAGGATACTTGGAAAATGCCACTGAGTTCAGCCCTTGCAGTATTTCTGCTATAGGTTTCCTAGAGCCCTCAAAGAGGCTAGCAAGAGTCTTGCTCTTGGTTTGGATCACTACTTTCTTCCATCACTTTTAGCTGTGGCTGTATACTTAGTAGTTTGAACATTTGCAAGCACAGGATAATAACCGGAGGGAAGGGCATAAATAAAAAGAATATCTAATATCCTGCAGCATTTTTCTCCAGTGAACTGCTATCATACACTGACCCTTGGTGTTTTATGTATGTTATTTCTTGTTCAAGTCTACTGCCAGGAGAATTTTCATTCCAAATCTTTCTGGAAATGTCATTCCAGAGGCAGTAGATAATTCGTTGAATCTCATATTAATAAGCTATGACGTTAAATAAAGAACTGAAAATCTTAATCAAAGTTATGAGTATCAACAAGAAGCGAAGTAGCAGCTAATATAAGATTAGCTGCTGAACAAAAGTTTTCTATGATTATATTATAGCACAGTAATTTAGTTTCTCTCGATCTGTAACTTCAAATATCTATACTAATTAGTTGCTAACTACAACATAATAAATGAGATAATGAAATAAAGATGTTTTAAATATCCCTTTTTATTGCATGTAAGTTTTGCAGCATGCTAACACACCAGATGAATTCTGAAAAAAAATTAGGATATATTAGCATATCATTATGTACACAAACGCCAAATAATACATTTCTCACAAGAACAACGTTCAACTACTAAATCCAATGGAATGTGGAAATAAAAAATATTTTAGATGAAGGCTGGCATGGGTTAAGCTTATAGCAAACATGGAGACATCACACCTCTCCTCCATCACATTTTCACCTGCTCATGTGGTGCACACTTCTGCTTTGATAGAAAAAATCCTTTGGGTCTTCTTGGTGTAAAGGTGTTGGTGCTTGCAGCAAAATTTGCAGAGCAAGTGGGGAATAGAGAATGTTTTCATCTGGTTGTTAAACCAGAGAAATATCTACAGCATTTTTCACATCTCATGACAGGGACCATCACTTTCCTGTTAGCTTTCCTGAAAATGGTTGGGAACAAATTATACAAGCTTTTTTCTTCTACGGATTTGTTAAAAAAAAGAAACAAACACAATTTCTTTTTACAAATTTGTTTTAGAAAACTGTAGTTCTTAGTTCCAAATTTATACAAAAGAAATTTGCAGTGTTCCCCATGTAAGGTGAAGAAACTCCTAAGGAGTGTTGCACGGACCAAGGCAGTATTATTTATTTTCCTGAAACCAGCAATGAAAGTCAAAGCACAAGCAGTGTAGCTTGTTTTATATATCAACCTTGCATGTTTTCCTGTCAGCTTTGCAGTTTGTCATCCACAGCTTAGCCTCCAAATGGCATGAACTTTGAGGACAGCATGCTGAAATGAAAAGAGACTTGCTGCCTCCTTTGGAGAAGAAACAAGGCCACCAAGGAACAGAAGAATATCTGCTTATTCCATTTTATACAGCCAAAGTTGTGGAAAAATATTCCATTATTAATATAAATGTAATACAATCCTGCTAATGGTAGTATAATTTGTTGTTACTATTTGGAGTGAATTTGTGAAGAATCTAGCAAGAGTAACAGATGAAATCATAAAAGAATACTAAATGCAAAATCTGATATACAAAAGTAAAGAATGAGTTGGAGCAGCTGCAATAGCTTATTTTAAATAGTTACCAGAATTGTTCAGCAAAAGCAATGTTGGCCAGCTGGAGTACAGTTGTTCAGCGAGGGAGGTGAGATATCCCTTCTCTCTGTGTGGAGAAACACCACAGCTAAGTGAGCATAAATGCATGAACTGGCATGTTATTTTACTACTAAAATGATTAATCTTAGAGACAGAAACACGTTAGACCACTTTATGACTGTGTTTCCAAGGAAGTGATTGGCCAACCTGGAGAACAATGACCAAAGTTTAGTTTTCTACCACTGCAGTCTTTTTACAAACATTATTGGTTATTGTTGGTTATTGTTTTCTGTTTTGTTTTGTTTTCCCTAATTATGAGTGTCAGTTACAGACGTACAGCCAGTAAACTATCTGTCTATAACTTGCAGAATGTGCTCCTTTTTCTGCCAGCAGATTGAATTTGTGGCAATATAGGTGTTCTGATCAGCTACACTTTCAACACGAAACCTCCCATTATAGCACATTTATGATTTACTTTGTCAGGGTATCATAGAGAACATTACTTTGCAAGGTGAAAAAAATTAGTATCCCATGAATTAAATAAGGAATTCCAAACATCAATCTATATTTAAAATAACTGCAAGAAGGTTTTTTCAGTAATTAAAACTAGCATATATGGAATTAATTAGACCGAAAACTGCATGTTGGTCATTACATTATAACCATTTTGAATATGCTGAAGACACACTAAGTTAATGCAGATGTGCTGTTATATTGCTCAAACAGCACTGATCAAACTGTTCTATTTGAGGTTTCATCTGAAGCCTGTAAGAGTCTGGCTACTACGTTAAATGGATGTGGAGTTCAACCCTTGTGAAACCAAATACTTTATCCTTGTATGATTCAATCACCTACGTCACTTGCTGAATATATTATTCCTCCGATAATGCTTTACAGGTAGCCACCAATAGGTAGAACATCCAAAAGCCTCAGACTTATTTTTGTTGTTTCCCTTTTCGACTCTCTCATATCCTATCTACTACTGCCTCCTGCTTCTACTATCGCTACTATCATCAAGAAATAGTATTTTTTTCTGTAATAAGAACTACTTATTACATAATTCTGAAAGGCTTTCATGTGCTGCTAGTTACAACACAGCACACCTCTTATGTTCATTTTATATCTCAGCAAGTGGTATTTTATTAACTGCTGCAGTGTGGCTATATTTTACTGTGAATTGCAGATACTCAATGCAGTCATGCATGTCCATGTGAAGGTGGCATCAGCTTTTTTTTATTACATTTGTCCACGTCTGGCGAATTAGCTCACCATCATACACAATCACACAGAACCACAGAATGGTCGAGGTTGGCAGAGACCTCTGGTGCAACCCGCCTGCTCAAGTCGAGCCACCCACAGCCAGTTGTCCAGGACCATGGCAGACAGTTTTTGAAAGCCTCCAAGACGGGAGACTCCACGGCCTCTCTGGGAAACCTGTGCTGGTACTAAATCACCCTCACAATAAAATAGTGTTTACTTAGGTTCAGATGAAACCTCCTGTGTTTCAGTTTGTGCCCACTGACTGTCCTGCCACTGGACACCACTTGAAAAGATCCTGGCTCCAATTTCTTTGCATTCTCCCTTCAGGTATTTACACACATTGATGAGATTCCCCCTTAAGCCTTCTCTTCTCCATGCTGGACAGTCCCAGCTCTCTCAGCGTATTCCCATATGAGAGATGCTGCAGTCCCTTAATCATCTTCACGGTCCTTTGCTGGACTCTCTCCAGTAGCTCCAGATCTCTTTTTTGCACTGGAGAGTTCAGAACTGGACACAGTAAACCAGATACTGCAAGGATCAAATCTGGGAAATATCTGTTCGTCTATTCCAATAATACATACATTAAAACAATGTAGAAGAACTATGAAAACTTAAAGTTAAAAAAACAGCCAAACAAACAAAAAACACAGAAAAGTAGGGTCAGAAGTTCCTATATATGAACAACACTAAATGCAGTGAATGAAATTTCAGGTTCATTACTGAGCAGATGAATACAGAGCACTCTCTAAACAATAGAAGGGTAAGCATGTCTGCTCTGGAGAGGATGAAACATGGCAAATCATCCATTAATAAGTATCTATTTCTTTAACAAATGCCTAATCGTTCAGCAGAGTAATTTAATGTTCTGTATTAGGCTAAGAGGCGCACGGATTAAAATACCCACATCAATGGTCTCTGTTCAGTATTCTCTACTCACTTCCACCAAAACATTAACAAACCTCAGTAGGGAATTTTCCTGGGAAGATCGGCTAATAATGTATTGTACCCTGCAAATGAACCCTTAAACCTCTGTAGTTGATTTTTGTCTACCAAACCACAAAACTGTCTTTCTTTCCTCCTTCTGTTAAGAATCCTCTCCACCTCTATATATAAGCCAAGATCTAACTCTAGCTATTAAATCTAAAGAACAGTTTAAGGCAAAGCCAGAATTTAGTCGTTAATACAAACTCAAATAAAGCCAATCGTTAAGTACTTATATTTCAGGTGAAATAGAGGATTCAAATTAGGAGGCCTGTGGAAATAGTTAAAAAAAAAAAAAAAAAAAAAAGCAGTTAGTAACTGACAAAAAGCAACTACTAAGAAATGCTTCCAGGCTACCAAGCAGCAAAGCCTGTAAGAGACACAGTGGATCTATTTGACCAACGGGAACTGAAGGGAAACACTCTGTACAAAAGTGGCATTGCAGAGTAGTTCAATGACAGCTCTGTTGGGGTCTGCCCCCAAATGACTATTTGGAAAACCACCTGCCTCAAGAGCTAATGGACCCAACCTTTTGCTTGATGCCAAGTGTAAAACGTAGCATGAAATCAACTCAAAGGGACTTGCAGTAATATGAAACCAGGGTCAAAGAGAAAATATTTTATACTCCTATGTTTATGAAAATAAAGATGAGGAACATTTAGTCATATACCAGAAGATACTGTGTTGATTAAAAGGTAATTAGTAGCTGCAGTAACTTATAAGTTACCAAGATTGAAAACCAGTGAACTTAAAAAGTAAGCAGTTGCACTTCTCAGAAGGAATGCTAACTATTATTAAAAACCTGGGAGAAATGGGGGGTAAAAATGTACTTGTCTTTAAAAGTAGGACAAGCAAAACCTGCATCAGTAACAGACAGCTGACAAACATACCAGCTGAAGGACAGGATTCATCAAACACTAAAACAAGTACACTCTGATAGGGGTAAACATCTTGAATCTCCATTTTACTGTATGAAATGATGAAGCACTCAGTTGGAACACAGGGAGATCACAGTTCACATGCTCTAGCATATTAAATGTCCCTGGAATTAGCTAGGAATCTAGCTTAAAAACAAATAGTATGTGCTTAGAATTACAGAATATCTATACTAACAAGCCTAATAACAGATTCTGCTTAAATACTGCAGATACTAGATCTTGATGACTGCATGGTTTTGACCACAATTGGAATTACGAAGAAATGCCACCTCTAGCACAGGACAGGGAGAACGGAGGGCTACATAGAGCCATGCTTTTCTCTTAAGTCTCTTTCTGGTATTAGCCATTCCTTTTTATGTGTATGTATCAAAATTATGCAGTTTCTTTCATCCAGGAACCTGAAAATATTTCACATCTAACAGAATTAGGTGCAATAGTGCTTCCTGGCTTAAGGCTAGCCTCAGTAAAGTACTTACATGCCTCATTTGTAAGCACTTCACCAGACAGGAGTGTAGAGGCTACACCTGGGCCAGGACACAGACATGTTTACCATGATCCTCAATGTGTTTTGGCCCAAGTCAACTAGCACTCTCCCACACAGCTCCTGCATGCAGCTGAGGTGACAGCATTGGCCAAAGACCATTCCCACCCACTGCTCTGGGTGCAGCCTGATATAAGCAAACTTATCTGTATGCATGAGAATGAAGTCATGCCAGATTCTGTCTCATTTTATTTATTATATAGTACCGTATTCTCAGGTAATGTGGTTTTATCCAATAACCATTTAATGGAACACAAAAATAGTGCAGAGACCAGAAAACGGAAAGTACTTCCCATTCTCTAGACCAGGCTACTTTTTGTGCTCTATGTCCCCACAAGAATAAGTCTCAAACTCACTTTGTCATTATATCAGCACTTCAACAGGAGTGAGACAAAAATGAGAGAGGGAAATTCCCCGTCAAGAAAGACTGTGAACTCAGGCCCTCCATTTTCTGGGAGAAAGTCCTTGTTTGTAGCAGGTACAGCAACAGCATTGCTGTAGTCACGATAATTTAAGGATACATACAAAGTCTGAAGGAGAAGTCAGTATCTTTTTAGGACTAACTGATGCAGTGAGACAAAAACAAGTTTTCTTCAGGTCTGGAGATTTGTTGGCAGGCAGGATGAGCATTGGTGCTCCTACTGATGCCTTCCAACGGGCTATGACAGGGTACACAAGGCTGTCAGAGCATCTGTCAGGGACAGGGCTAGGAAGTGGGACAGACCAACCCCAAATCTGCATTCCTTCACACTTTCCAAATGATTACATATCGTAATCTCTAAACACCTCCAGGCCAGTGATGAGCATACATTAAGCCCACTTATGCAGACTGTATTAAGTATGACTACACATCTGCAAGATTATACGAAATACAGGGATTGATGTATGGCAAGGCTCCACATCAAGGGTCAAACGTCCTTCTCACAGTTGTAAGGATATTTTTTCTTTTTACATTTTTGAAGTAATGCTAATGTAAAGCAAATTACTTAACATCAGGGCATGCTATCTTAACAAAAGTGGTGATCTTAAACCTAAGGAAGTGCTGTTCTCTCCACAACATTCCCTACAGACTATCTAGAGGCTGACATGGTATACTTCCAGGTAGGTGAAACTGGTCAGTCTCAGAGCTGGGAAGGTGCATTGGCAAGGAAGGAGAGTCTCCCAGCGCTCAGCGTTACCCAGGAAAACTCTGCATCTGGCAGCAGGACCTTGGGGAACACACCTGAACTCACCAGGGCCACTGGGCAGCTTGTCACTCAGCCATGGCTATGTTGTTTTGTGCAGTTTGCTCTTGTCACTTGGATCTGAGTGGGCATTCAGAGAAGCAGAACTGTCACATTAAAAAGGAGGAGGGAAAAAAAAAAAAAAAGAATTTAGGCAGCCTGCAAGATTTTGCACAATCCGAGCATGGGTTTTCAGGAAAAGCATTTTTCGATTTTATATTCCTACAGTTCTTTTAAATTCATTACTGTATTTAGAGCTTGGGCTCTATTTTTCACTATGAACAATAACTTATTTCTTAACCAGTCTCTCTCACAACTGTATCTTTTGTAAACTGCAGTCACCCTTGTTGCTAATAATATGTATTTTGGGGGAATGATTTAAATGACAAAATGCTTACTTGTAACAACAAAAGAAATGATACAATATAAGCTGAGTTTTAATAACTGAAAAGATCTTTAATTAAAATTGCTTTCTATTCAGGAGCTAGAGTTTTATTTAACCAGCTGCCCTATGAAAGTTATTACCTAGAGTTTTCATTTTCCCAGTACAGAGCTGCAGAAAAGATTTTATTCTGGTGAATGAAGGGATGTACAACAGCAAGGACAAAGCTCACTTAAACTAACAATGGAACCATGGCAAAAGTCATAACCTTCTGCTGTCTTAGGGGAAGCACACTTTCTGAATATAATCTCGCTGATTATGCCTAGTATGCAAAACGCAGTTTTATATCTGCAGCTCAAATAGATTTCAGTATTACCACTGAATACTAATCACTGATGCAAAAAACGTACAGCTCCCTCAAGGCATTTCAAAAATCTTGATTATTTAATCAGTGCTCTTGATTTATAAGGCGAGCTGGTTGATGACTACCAAAATGTGACACATTGGACACTATCCAGATGGAATGCCAGTTTTCATTTGAGGTTAAAGAGGTAAAACTCTAAAAGAGAGGCTTTCCAGTATCCTGAACTAGAGAGAGAGTTATATCAGATGATAAATAAAACCTGGCAGTTTGGCTTGCACATAATATTAAAACAGAAACTTCACTGAACTGTCAGTTGTAAAATGAAGTAATTAACTTTCTTTCTGATTATAGCTTTATTTTCTATTTCTACTATGTACGTTTTATTTATTTCATGTCTTCCACCCTAATGTCCCCTTGTCTTTCTAAATTGCATTTCTCTACTTTTTTACAAATACATAAGCAGTGAGTGCTGCCTTTTCCTAAGCACAGATTTTCCAAACAGCTGGATGCAAGATGTGAAGAGTTCAGTTTCTTTCCCCCACAACTACATAGATACATGCACTTAAAATAATTTGATATCTACATTTCTCTATATTAATATGTGCTTAGTTATATGAAAAACATTTTAATCCCTGCTTTAAAATGCAATGGAACTATCAAAAATTCTTTATGATACAGATATACGTGTTACTTTAATTCCTGAATAGGTTGTACTACATAAATTGCTTGGGCTTTGACAGTTATATCTCCATCTTTAATTATCAACCATAACATTGCTACAGAAGGCTACTGTATAAAATTCCCAACTGTTTTCCTGTTAAGACTTTAAAGAGAGGAAACTACTTCAAAATGAGATAGCGAGGAATTAAATTCATATTTAGGCATCTAATTCTAGGCCTGACCCCTAGAAGTTAGTTAGCAATCTGATCTTTTTATATACATGCCATGTACAGGTATACTGAGGCCTAAGATTTCAATTGAATTTTGAAAATATTGCCCTTATTAGAAGCACTGACTGGCACTTACACATTCAAACCCAAATTACAACCGCAGAGAATTATTTCTGAGCCACATCGGTTCCTTGCACATGTGCTGCGGGGGGGGGGTTGGCCGGAGCTCTGCCCAGCCTGTGCTGCTGTCTTCATTGATACTTGTCTGAGCTACCAGTAGTAAAGCTAATGTGTCACCGAGGGTTCCCCCAGCTCTGTGGCAAGCGCTCAGCCCGCCATTTGGGCAGAACTGAACACGTACCTACCGATACAAACAGCCCTGCGAACACACAAGCAACTTGAAGGATAAGAGGCACCCTATAAGGCTGGCTTGGAGGTTAAAAGCAGCCCCACACCCCAACACTATCATCTCAAGCCTTCTAAAACCAAAATCACTACAATTGTAATAGGAACTTGATGGAAAGTTTAATTATAAATAAGCATTAAAAGTGTCAAAAGCTGCCATACCAACACCTTGTACATCTGCACCAGGCAATGGCCAAGGTAACAGCCGTGACATTAAGCACCCTGTGCATTGGGAAGAAGCTTTCCTGGGAGTCAATGAAGAACTGGCGGGCACACGTGGGCCCACTCCCTTGAAAAAGGGCCTTGCAGGAGCACAGGTGAGTGCAGGACTTGGCCTCGCATGGGGGTAACGCTGCTCATGCAATCCCTGTGCCCTTGGCCCCCATCTCTCCCCCGTGAGATGCTGTCACGTCATGTTTCCCTGTACCTGTACAGCAGGTGATCCAACTTGCACTGAAGTCTGCACGACTTGGACCAAGCTCTCGGAGTGTGTCAAGGAGTGGGAGGCAGTGATACAGACACAAAGCTAAACTCAAGGCTCGTTTGCTTGGGTATGAGCAGCAGCACCGGCTGGAGCGACTTGCTGAGTGCAGCATAGCAGCTATTTGCTTTCAAACTACCTTGTGTCAGACTTCGTTTTTGTGACCTTAGTTCACTACCTGTGTGACTAATACCCATAAAACATTGTTTTTCTTTCCTCATTATAAAAAGTTTGCTAGGAATCTCAACACTTTGTATGGCAATGGCGCGGCAAAAGGACCCCCAGAGAAATGCGTGGTGGCCAGAGCCCACGGGTGCCCTTCCCACTGGATAGCTGGATAGGCAGTGTCAGCAGGGTGCCAGCAGGCAGCACCCCACATGCCAAACTGCTCCGCAGTTTGTAGCAAGTGACACGTCCGCAGAGCCCTTGCATCTAGGTTTTGGCAAAATTGCAGATTTGTATTCTGTTATGAAGCCAAACCATTTTAATAACTACAAGAGTTCGCCTATAAAATCTGTGTTCTTTGGGACTGTACCCTTGACAATTACATCCCTATAACTTTATCTGTACATATGGATTTGTATCGTCTGAAGCTCTTGAAGGAGTATTGCACTTGACTGGACCTGTGAGCAAGGCAATCACGGGGCAGTTCAAATAACTGCATTATTTAATTTTCTGTCAGGAAGCCGAAAGTTCTGTTCGAAACACAGATGGCTATTCCCCTGTCATCTTCTAGCTCCTCGGCTGATCTCCTCACCATTTCAACTTCATTCTCCATAACAGTTGTCCCTGAAGAGTGAAGTTCTGAAGCCAGTTCTCTGGACACATCTGAACCATTAAGGACTTCCAAAAAGGTAGGACCCTCCATTACACCTCTGCTATAAAGCCACCTCAATGGGCAGGAGTCACCACTCCAGGTCAACCTCTCCACAGCCTGATATAGACATATGTTGTGTAATCATATATTTAATCTTACCTTTAGCTTTAATTCTACTTCCAACTTTGTTCCTATTTATATGTCTCAAACTTGAACTAACATTTACATTTATCTTTTTTTTTTTTAATTTAATAAAAAGAAACCAAAATACTCTTGGCAAAGCATCTCAGAAGAAACGTCTTGTGGATGGGTATGTAGGGCTTGTGGTTAACAGAACATTGACTGCATAATAGGGAGGGACAAGCAAATTATCTGAATACTTTCATGCACCTGACACCAGCTGCAAGATAGCGCTGTGTTAGGTCAGGAGAGAGAGCTAACATACTTTAGGCAAACATTTGGAAATTTCATTATTCTTAAATGCCATTACAAGCAATGACAATACAAAAATCTATGTTCAAAGCTGTCTATGTTTAAAGAACAACTTTTCTGTTTATTTGCTGCAAAACCTATAGTGCTTTTACCAGAAGCATATGGGATGCAGTAAACTACTATTTTTTCCAGTTACAACTGGTGCAACTACAGCAGGAAACATCTTACAGACTTTCCATACTTCAGAGAGGCTAGGATTAAGTAAATGTTCAGCACTTCTGACTCTTCGAACAAAGACTGTTACAGAAGGTGAAAGCAATCTCCTAATACTGCCTTGCAAAATGGGCTTCACAAAAAATAATCTACAGTAAGATCAACATGGATAGAAACTGTACCTGAAACACAACAACATGAATGTAGGTTTATTTGTGAAAATAGTACAGAAATCCTGTTTTCAACAGATATGTTGACTCCAATCTGTCTTACACATGTGGCATATATTATCTGAATACATGTAGCAGGAAAACACTCCTTTCCAGAATTTGAATGTGTGCCATATGCCATTAAAAACAGAAAGCAGAACAAAATTTGATTTTCTAAGTGGGAATCCTGTTATTTTGTAGGATTACAAAAGGGCCATAACACTTCAATCATTGGAAATTCTCCTTTATATATATATACGTATATGCATATTGCATATGTAGGGAGAGAAAATCTATCTGCTTCCAGAGTATTCTGGTTTACAAGGAGAGAGAACTGAGAGACTTTACTCCTTCCATTTATACAAAACTTTTTCAAAACTGATAACTCAATTCAAAGGCAAGAAACTTAATAGTACTTAACTATATGGCCTCTAACATGTCATGCTGATTGAATTCATATGATCTTATATACTTGGTCATCAAAAGGCCTTTATTTTTCTCAATTAAAATCACGGAGTCAATGCAACTGGCCTAGAAAATAAACTAAATTCATATACATTACCTCTGAGCAATGAGAAATAGCACTGATTGAATAGGGCTGTTTAAATCTCTGCGGTTGGCAGTGTTCATCAGCGAATTTGTTTACAAAGTGGAAAGAATGAGATACTGTCAAAGAATGAAAAATAAAAGTGAGATTTCTTGGGAACGAGACATCCGTCTTTTTCTATTTGTAAATGCTGACGAGCAGGGTTTAAGGAGGGCTAATGTCATCCATTCATCTTAATTAAAGAGTTAATTGCTCGTGTATCCTGATTTGGTTAGCTGATCTTAGTAGCATGAAAAGTGTTTGCTTCCATGTATTTTATTGACCACTATAATGACATCATCAGTAAGACTCAGGATTTATTCATGCCTCAGCCCAACCTCATAACTTTAATAGCCTCCTACATGATAAAACTTTCAAGAGGGAAGCAGTCCTTCAGCATGGTGCAGAATACCGAGAGGTCTGTTCAGACCCTGTTCAGAAACTGTTAAAATGTCTCAGTTCAGCTGTCATTGAAGTATTACTTCAAAGTCTAGAGTCATGAAGATAAGTAAAAAGTAATTTTAAAGACTAGTTCTCAGCAAATGTATATATGGAAATAGAGTATAAAACATCTAAAAATCGCATATCAAATATAAGCAAGAGACTTATTACTATTCAATTTTTCACATCTGTAGTCATAGTCAAGTAAGCACTGACACAAAAACAGGCGAGGTTGACAGCATGTTCTATGGATTAAAGACCAAATTGGTTTAGTCATAAGTCTTACAACACAAAGGGGGGAAACTCAGATCTAAAGAAAGACCAGTTAACTAACCAGGAAGTCTGTGAGTTTTTTCTGTACGATACCTTTTAACATTTATTACAATTCTTGATGATATTTCTTAAAGATTCTTCACAAGAATGAAATTAATTTTTACACAAGAAGGAACAGAACAGTACTACAAATTTTGATTATTCAGTGCCACAGTACTTAAAAATGAAAAAAAAAAAAAGAACACATTACATACAAAACATAATACATGATACCCACTTATCCCAGTAACAAGTCTTCAGAAGTAATCTATTTATGTTATGCTACTTTCACGGGATCAATTTCTGTTGTTAATAATGCACATCACTAACACGAAGGGTCGAACCAGCCTTCAGGATGCACCACACACCAAATGTAACTCATACCAGCAGTCTTGCATGCTGTGAGCACTAACTGCATTTGGTAACAGTCAGAGGATAGCTGCTGTTCTGTGCTCTCCCATAATGTCTAGAAGGCACTAAGAATAATGTGATGGGGTGCTACAGATCATCTAGTTTTACGAACTTCACGGCAGACTTCACTTTATAAGTGTTTTCCTTATTGAGTTTAAACTTCTCAGCTGACTGGTTCAGAGGCCAGTACTGGCTCCCTGTGCTTTATCTGCCAGACAGGAGATTCTTATTTTTAATACTAATCGGGTTTCCATGTTTTCTCAGGGAAAATAAATAAATAAATAAATAAATAAAATGTAATACAATTTAAATGTAATAATCTCTGTATGATATGAATATTGCATCTCTCATGGAAAAGCAGCAGGCAAGTCCAGGGCATACAACAGGGTATGGTGTATTGGTCCCCAGCTCACCCCAGACCAAGGCAGCCTCAGAACCAGAACCAGTCTGCCTGTATCATTCTGATGCTGCCTCCAAACTAATTAGCCCACTGAGAAGCAGTTTATGTGAACACACACACAGGGCCATGCTTCTGCAGCTGCACTCCTCCTAGGTCTCTAGCACAATGCCACTTGGCTCAGAAGCACACCGGCAGTTAGCTCATATCTCAGTGTTATGCACGAGTGTGCAAGGTGGATGTAGAGGGATCAGCACTAGAAATTGGGAGATGTGTTGGCTCTCACCCCCTGCCCTGCTGGGTAACCGTTACTTCAGCTCACTCTGCCCCAGTTTTCCCTCAAATCACCTCCATCTCCTTTTAGAGATACCTTAAAATTCAGTCATGGAGAAGTGCTAACAGAGTTGATTGGTGTTACTAGTTCTGAATAGTTAGCTACTGGAAAAGGCAGCAGGACAAACACACGGGGTTTACAATAAGCGAATCAGAGCAATTCAGGTTGCACGGGACCTCAGGAGGTCATCTGTCCCAACCCTGAGCTCAATGCAGGAATTGCTCCAGATGTGACAAAGTCAAGGATAGAGACTCCACAGCCTCCCTGGACAACCTGCTCCAGGGCTAGACCATCCTCAGGCAAGGACCTTTTTTCTTTGTGTCAAGGAACGTCTACGGCTAAGGAGAGGAAGACCATATAGCAGAATTTCTCAGTGGTGTTTAGATGTTACTCATTATGTTCTTTCATAGCTCAACTCCAATTAAAAAAAATCTTTTTTTTTTTGGTTACAGATTGTTCCATTTGTTACTGAAGGTCTTTTACACCAAACTCAGGGCACAGTGGCCCTCAGTGCTGCAGAGAGGCAGGCGCAGACCTGCTGGGACTCTCGCACTGCGTCGTGCTCACCAACAAGCTTTCCATTGGCTCAGAAATCTGCCCTGACTCCTCTGGCTGACAGCTGCAGCACAGTGTAGTAACCAGGGAACTACTCAAACTGAGTTTGAGCCTTCAAACCATGCCGATGCCTGCTCTTTCAAGATCTTACAGCGATCGGTGACCTTGGAAATAGTTTTAAGCAACCACAACTCTTTTATTAATCTTAAATCTCCCGTTATCTTCAGATTCTTTCTTCTCTCATGCCAATGCTTAAATTATAAAGTAAGTTCATAAAATAAACACTTAAGGGAAAAACTAAACATCTTCCTGGATACAGACTGTGGACTAGGAGCAATGACTGTCACTTTTGAAAGCTCTTTTACATAACATTAAAATAGAATGTGAATAAAAAGTAAAGCCTAGCATTTTGTTGTTGAGTGGAAAATGCTAAAACAAAACCTCCAGTGGTTTGTAAAGTATTCAGTTCAGTCTTTAGCAATAACACCTTTTGATTTGTAAAGCTTCTATGCTATCTGAAAATAACCTGAAAAATCAAGTTTTAAAAGTTTTCTTTAACTAGTTAAAAACCACCCACTGTAACGTGAATAGAGAGAAGTTTATAAGCAAAACCTTATTTTGAGATAACACATTTTCGAATTACTATACTATAATTTTTGTACACTGTATCAAGCAATGGCTAGTGCAACTTCTTATAACATTACTAGCTTACTAATAAACATGTGCATGAAGCAGAACGGTGCACACAAGTTATAATTCTTTGGCTGTGCCTAGTAACAGAAACAAGTCTGATATCATCAGCTGAAGAATTGAGGAATTAAACCATTCGAAAGACTGATATAAAGGATTGGACATGCTAAAAGAGATGGTGGAAAGAGCCTGCTAAGAAATGGAGCGACATTCAGAAGTGAAGCAATAGACCCACAATGATTTGTGAATGGAAATAAACATAACCATGAGAAAATGCTCCATCAACATAAGAGCCACAACAAAGCTGTGAATCTCAAGATAAACAAAAATTGTTTTTGAAGAGAAAAAGAGCATGCTAGGTAGGACTTCAAAGACTAGAAAAGATCTAATAGACACAAATGAATAACAAAATAATAATAATAATAAAGAGACATACCGAAAAAATCATACTAAGCACAAGATCAACTTACTCTATGTCCCTGGTACTATGTTAACCCTTAGGTGCCATCACAGTGGAATCAGCTTAGTAATTAAAGAGAATGAATGTTGCAATGCCACAACAGTCGGATGCCTTTAATCAGCTCTGCATTTCCTCTCCTATGCCTGCCTCTTCAACCCTCCATCCTGTGTTTCACCCCACTATATTTCTCTAACACCACACCTGTAGTTTACTTCTTGGCTGGAAGGCACAACAGTCCAGCTCTTTATCATGCTGCTCCCATGCCTACCCATAGAAAGCACAACTGCTCTTCCAGAAAGAAACCACACAAATCATTGTGCCCTGGGTGGAAAGCTCACTCGACATTGTATTTCCAGTCACAGAGAACAGGAGACAATGGCATTCAAAATAGGGACATCAAGTAGGTAATTAAATGTCATACCAGTCCTAGCATAGAAAACACTGATGTTACAAGAAATACTGGTTTGCTAAATTCAGAAACATCCACCAAAAACATTTTTAACTAGATAAAAAGAAAATAGTCAGGTTACACTATGACTTCATACACAATACACTGCAGCATTCTTTAGCATTGGTTCTGAATCATTGACTCAAGCAGGATCTTTTGTCACTGGCTTTAGCAGAACAGAACTAGATATTAATGGACTAAAAATCAGCTATTTTCCTCATATATATATATATTAATTTGAATCCAGAGAAAATATATAACATCACTCATCTACAGTAAGATAGGATGGTAGGCTGAAATGAATCTAAATTGTGCTGGGAAGCCTATAAACTAAATGGCTGCCACACAGAACCTAGGCCCGGAAAAGTGATTTAAGTAAAATATCCAAGTCTAACACGTGTTCAATGCTGGATGAAAACAGAAATGAAATTTCTATGGAATTTACCTTCTATTATCTTTGCAGCTGGGTTTGGTTGGCTGGTTGTTTGTTGTTTTTCCAAAATTGCATCCTCACAGCTTACTCCGTATCTAAGGACCTCTCTCCTGAGCTACCCATCAAGAACAGCAGGCTGCAGAAACTTTTGAAGAAAATCTTAGTAATGATGCATACACTTCTAAACACTTACTCAAGTCCCTTTTTCAACAATTTTGGTAGCCATTGAAAATGCATGTATTGTTTTTGTTCAGTACATACATAGTATGGCATGAAAAGCAAACTATCTTTACAGCAAGGCCAGGCAAAGATTTGATTTGAGCTGGTCTTTTCCATGGAAAAGATCCTTTATATGCAATGACTAATGACATTACAATTGTCTGCAGTTGACTTCAAGAGCTAGCTGTATTGTAGCAGACAATATTTGATAACGTAGCTTGCAATCTCAAAAAAATGACAGGAGAACAGAAACTGTCCTGTAAAAAAAATTGCTTCAGAACCATTGTGGTTTAACCTGGCAGGCAGCTGAGCACCACACAGCTGCTCACTCACCACCCTGCCACCTGTGGGATGGGGTAGAGAACTGTAAAAAGATAAAATTTGTGGGTTGAGATAAAAAATAGTTTAATAGGACAGAAAAGGAGAGGATAATAATAACAATAAATATATAGAATAAATATGTACAAAGTGAGTGATGCACAATGCAATTGCTCAATGTCCACTCACTGACACCCAGACAGACCCTGAGCAGTGGCCACCCCCCCAGCCATTACTGCCAACACGGCACCACATGGGATATCCCTGAGGCCAGCCTGGGCTAGCTGTCCTGGTCCTGTCCCCTCCCCACTCCTGGTTCACCCGCAGCCTCCTCGCTGACCAGGCAGCACGAGGAGCTGCAATGTCCTTGCATAGCTTGGCAACAACTGAAACATTGGTGTGTTATCAGCATGATTCTCATCCTAAACCCAAACCACAGCGTTGTATCAGCCACCATTCCTCTATCCCAGCCAAAAACAAAACAAAAATCCAGTAAATAAATCACAGTTTCAAGTTGATATGATAAAAAATAAGATGTTTGAATCAAGAGTGCACTTGCTTTGTGGTTAATTGTAGATTTCAATACCTAGAGGTACCTGCAAGGCACTTAGCACTGTATTTGCCTAAATGTCATCCCATTGTAGATACAGAATGGGAATAAATAGACAGATTGGTCTAGTGCATGTTGTTTGGATTTGGAAGAAGAATCTCAAAAATGTGAACCCTAACTGAGCCAATTCTTTATTATGTGCTGCTGCTAAGCTACAAAAGACTTCTGTTTTTCTTGTTTTCTGGTACACTTTGAAGCTAGTGCCACCCATCTCTCAGAAGTGACCCTTCCTAATCAAACCCATCATCATATTGATGAATCCTAATAAAAACAAGCCTCTAAAAATGTCTGTATTTGTGGCTGTAAGCGTTGAGACTGACTCAGGTAAAATTTTCTTCATAATTGGAACCCAGATTGCTACATTTTATAATATGCTCTACAGCAGCCATTTAATCTGATAATCCCTTTCTGTCCTGTCTTCTCAAATCGTACAGTCACGTGAATGACTGTGAACAGAAACACAATGCCAGGCTGAGGTAAGGAGCTGACAAATAAACACTGATGTCACTAATACACAAACTGAATATACGTTACCAGAGTATCTATCAAAACTGATATTTAATAGTTTAACTTCTATAGAAGGAAAACAATAAAGTTGACCCCCACACACCTCACCCTTTGGGCATTCAGTCTTGCTTTTACACTGGATTAAAATCTTCTGGAAAGTAACCGTGTCTAAAGGTAAGGGGCATGGGGGGTGCTTTATCTACTTCAGCACATAGCCAAGATTTTATTTTTTCAAGTGTTTTTCTCCTTTTAACTATAACATATTAGCTGCTGGTGGCCCTTGGAAAGCTAGCAGATCATATGATGCTGGCTCTCCTTCTTTCCATCTGCTAGCCTACATCACAAGAAAACTAAAATATATACTAAAGATTACTTTTTTAATGAAACCAATTACTACAGATGCTGCGAGGTTCTCACATGAGCATAAAAGGCTTCACGTCAACATCTCTGTTAAAGTAAAGCTCATCTGGAAAGTTGGACATCCCTGTCTTTTAGAGTCTTTCATTAGTAGCACACACTAAACAATGATCACTGCTGTACGATGAGAGACAAATTAATGAATCAAACATTACAGATTTCATCACATTGGTTCATTTGCATTTAAGCTGTTTTCCAGCTCTGTCATGCATTTGCTTTTAAACGAGCCCCTGTGGATAGTGCTGCAATGTTTGATTCATTAATTTGTTTTTCAGTGTACAGCAATGCTCACTGTTCAGTATATATGGTGAAATACTTTGAAAATACTTGTTCTTAACAACCTATCTTTTATTTTAACAAAGAAATAATAACTCTGAAGAAGGAAATGCTGGCCATTTTGCAGACATATCCCCTGCCAAATCTCCCAGTTGCTGCCCCAGCTCATTGTTATCCCACTGTGATATTATCTGGATTAAGTCTTCACAGCTTGCTTTCACATATTCTACAATTTCATAAAGCTTTGAGCCAGCTCTTTGGGTTAGTATCATGATGCCCAATTCAGCTCCTGGGAAGTTAGAGGTGGCTTTAAGCCTTTACTCTCTGATCCTTGGATCAGTCCCAAAGAGTAACTTAGATCAGCCTCCCGGATGCTCGGTGACATTCTGCCACTGGTGTGCCTAGTACACCATTTTCCTCCAAATTATAACAGAGTGGGCTGCTTGGCAAAGCTATCTCTGCGAGAGCTGCAAAACTTTGGAATTGGTTTTTGGTTCATAACAGCTTGAATTTGGTGACCTTACACTACGCTGAAATCACCATCTGTTTTAGAAGAAGAAAGAGAGATGTTCCATATCCATAGCCGGTCAGTGCATGGAGACAAACGTTTTGGTAATTAGTTGGGTAGTTGAGTTACCAAGTTCCTATCTGAACCTCACATTTTTTAAGTTTATGTACTCAAATATAACACTAATTATGCATTACAGTGTTCTTGTAGAGGTCATTGCTCATACCTAATTCTAATAAAATAAATAAATGTAGCAAATTAGAAAGATGGAAGTTGTTTCAGGCACTAGCAACTGAAAAGAATATACTTCTGTAGCTAGATCTTCCCCACTTCTAACATTGTCATGACAGATTGCGGGGTTATAAAGGCAAGCCCACTTGACAAGAGGATACATTTGGACTATGGGATACAATGGAAATGAGGGACTAATTGAGCTTAATTGAGTTTTTTTTTTTTTTTTTTTCTCCTGAAGCAGGCAAGTTTTCATATGTTGAGAAGTGGAGTTAAATTGCATCAGCACATTATATTGTGCAACTATTTTCTTCCCACTTTACTCTTCTTTAAAAAAGAAAAAAAATAAAAGAACAAAAGAAAATATCAGCAACCTGCTACACAGGTTCAACAGGAAAAATAAACTTAATTGACACCAAAGAAGAGAAAGTAAACAAGACAGAAAGGCAAAATCTTAAAGCCATGTTTCAGAGCTCTTAAATGGATATTAACATCATTCTCACTTTTGCCAACCCAAAGCAATCAACAGATACAAATCTACATTAAAAACAACAACAACAACGACAACAAAAACAAAACCCTACACCAAGTGCCATCTACACAAACTCTACCATACAAGCAGAATAATGTGCTATCAGGAGAGCTTAAGTGGGCTGTGTATGAAATGTTGCTCTCTACTGATTAACACACACACAGTCTTCTGTTTCCATCAAAGAAAGCTTTCCATCAAAGAAAGCCCATGGGAAAGACTATTAATTTCCAGTGCCAGTGCAGAAAGGGGGGATAAGATTGTACTGGATACCTATGCCCTTAGAAAAATAGCTTGGCATTTTTCCTAAAATGTGTTCCAGAAGGCTGTGCAGCCATTCAGCGAGACCTGGACCGACTGGAGAGATGGGCAGGAAGAAACCAAATGAGGTTTAACAAGAGCAAGTGTAGCGTCCTCCACCTGGGAAGGAACAACCGGACGTATCAGTACAGGCTGGGGGACGACCTGCTGAAGAGGAGCTCTGAGGAGAAGGACCTGGGTGTCCTGGTGGATGGCAGGTTGACCATGAGCCAGCAGTGTGCCCTCGTGGCCAAGAGGGCCAGTGGGATCCTGGCGTGCATTAAAAGGAGCGTGGCCAGCAGGTCAAGGCAGGTGATCCTCCCCCTCTGCCCTGGTCAGGCCTCACCTGGAGTACTGTGTCCAGTTCTGGGCTCCCCGGTACAAAAAAGACAGGGATCTTCTGGAAAGAGTCCAGCAGAGGGTCACAAAGATGATACGGGGCCTGAAGCATCTTCCCTATGAAGAAAGGCTGAGAGACCTGGGTCTGTTCAGCCTGGAGAAAAGAAGACTGAGAGGGGATCTCATCAATGTGTATAAATACCTGAGGTGTGGGAGACAGAGGGATTTGGCCAACCTCTTTTCAGTGGTTTGTGGGGACAGGACAAGGGGTAATGGCCACAAGATGGAGCCCAGGAAGTTCCGCACCTACATGCGAAAGAACTTCTTCACAGTGAGGGTCACGGAGCACTGGAACAGGCTGCCCAGGGAGGTTGTGGAGTCTCCTTCTCTGGAGATATTCAAGGCCCGTCTGGACGCCTACCTGGGCAGCCTGCTCTGAGGAACCTGCTTTGGCAGGGGGGTTGGACCCGATGATCTTCCGAGGTCCCTTCCAACCCCTTCAATTCTGTGATTCTGTATCTGGTATTTTCTGCAGCAGAAAATTGTTTGATTTTTCTTTACAAATACAATAAACATCATATTTTATCATGCCCTTAGTTCTGGTTACGAGGAATTATATAATGCTCATAGGGTGGGAAATTCTAAAAATGCTTTGAGAGGCTTGAATCCTTTTCATGTTTATTATGAAAAAATGTACTTAGTTGAAAAACAAATAGCTTTTTTAAAGCAATGATCTCCACATTTTTCACAGTCCTTTCGCATGTAGGTGCGGAACTTCCTGGGCTCCATCTTGTGGCCATTTCCCCTTGTCCTGTCCCCACAAACCACTGAAAAGAGGTTGGCCAAATCCCTCTGTCTCCCACACCTCAGGTATTTATACACATTGATGAGATCCCCTCTCAGTCTTCTTTTCTCCAGGCTGAAAAGACTCAGGTCTGATGGGTCTTCGTCGATGAAGATGTTGAACAAGACTGGACCCAGCACCGACCCCTGGGGAACGCCGCTAGTCACAGGTCTCCAGCCGGACTCTGGGCCGCCGATCACCACCCTCTGAGCTTGGCCAGTCAGCCAGTTCTCAACCCACCTAACTGTCCACTCCTCTATCCCACACTTTCTCAGCTTTGCTATCAGGATGTCGTGGGAGACAGTACAGAAAGCCTTGCTAAAGTCAAGGTAGATGACATCCACTGCTCTCCCCCCATCTACCCAGCTGGTGATGCCATCATAGAAGGCAATGAGGTTGGTTGAGCACAACTTCCCCTTGGTGAATCCATGCTGACTACTCCTCATAACATTCTTCTCTTCCAATTGCTTGGAGATGGCATCCAGAACAAGCTGTTCCAACACCTTTCCAGGGACAGAGGTAAGACTGACCGGCCTGTAATTTCCCGGATCCTCCTTCTTGCCCTTCTTGAAGACCGGAGTGACATTGGCTATCCTCCAAACTTCAGGCACCTCTCCTGTTCTCCAGGACCTTTCAAAGATGATAGAGAGTGGTTCGGCTATCACCTCTGCCAACTCCCTTAGCACACGTGGATGCATCCCATCAGGACCCATGGATTTGTGTGGGTTGAGCTCACTCAGACGCTCCCGAACCACTCTCTTGTCAACCACGGGGGAGCCCTCCATTTCCCAGCCCCTTTCTCCTCCCTCCAGGGTCGAGGAGTCCCGGGGGGGAGTCCTTGAAGCAAAGACTGAAGCAAAGAAAGCATTCAGTATCTCCACCTTCTCGGTGTCTCCCGTTATCTGGACACCCCCATCGTTCAGCAAGGGACCCACATTATCCCTAGTCTTCCTTTTACCATCTACATACTTAAAAAAAATCCTTCTTCTTATCTTTTATCTCTTTTGCAAGCCTCATCTCTAGGTGGGCTTTAGCCTTCCTCGTTGCGTCCCTGCAGGCCCTGACAACACTTCTATACTCCTCCCAAGAGGACAGGCCCTTTTTCTGCATTTCATAGACCTTCCTCTTCCTTTTGATCTTGTCGATGAGCTCCTTGCTCATCCACGCAGGTTTCCTGCCCCCCTTCCCCGATTTCCTACTCTTAGGGATGCACCGATCCTGAACTTGGAAGAAGTGCTGTTTAAATGTAGCCCAGCTCTCACAAGCACCCTTGCCTTCTAGCAACCTAGCCCATGAGATACCCCCAAGCAGGTCCTGGAAGAGGTCGAAGTTGGCTCTCCGAAAGTCCAGGGTAACAATCTTGCTTTTAGCCTTACTTCTTCCACCAAGTTCCATCTTGAACTCCACCATCTCATGGTCACTGCATCCCAAGCTGCCCCCAACCTTCACATCCCTAACAAGCCCATCCCTGTTGGTAAGGACAAGGTCCAGAAGCACCCCCCGCCTCATCGGCTCCTCCACCACCTGCGTCAGAAAATTATCTTCAACGCCTTGTAGGAACCGTTTGGACTGCGCATGCCTGGCCGAGTTGCTTACCCAACAGATGTCTGGATAATTGAAGTCCCCCATGAGAACCAGCGCCCGTGATCGTGAGGCTACTACCAGCTGCTTGTAGAAGGCCTCATCGACCTCCTCCTCCTGATATGGTGACCTGTAGTACACCCCCACAACAGTGTCCCCCATACCAGACCACCCCTTAATTCTCACCCACAAGCTCTCCACTTGTCCTTCACCCTCCCTCAGGTGGAGCTGGGTACACTCTAATTGCTCCCCCACATAAAGGGCAACCCACCCCCTTGCTTCCCCAGCCTGTCTTTCCTAAAAAGGACGTAGCCCTCCATGACAGCATTCCAGTCATGCGAGCTGTCCCACCACGTCTCTGTGATCGCAACGAGATCGTGGCCCTGTGACCGAACACAGATCTCGAGCTCATCCTGTTTATTTCCCATGCTCCGTGCATTGGCATACAGGCATTTTAGGGAAGCAGCAGGTGCAGTTACCCCTGGAGCGATGCAAGAAGAAGATTCCGGACGGGGTATCGGGATCATTACCTTCTCTGAGGAGCCCTCAGACAATCCTATGGGACAACTCAGAGGTTTTTCCCTACTATCTTCAACAGTGACAGCAGTGACAACCTCCCCCAGCCCTTCTCTGTCACTTTTAGCTCCCCTCCCTTCCCCCGTCAAACCTAGTTTAAAGCCCTGGTAATCAGCCCAGAGAGCTTGCTCCCAAACACACTTGTGCCCCACTTGCTGAGTGGGGCTTTTCTTCCTTGAAAGATCATATTTCACAAAGACAGATCAAATGCTATCAGGGAAAGCTAGACTGTCTTCATATGAATGCAAGAATTATAAATATTCTTGGAGGAGCTCAAGAATTATAAATATTCTTGTAGGAGCTTGCACAATCCAGTTACAAGACAATTTTATATTAAATGCCCAATTAGGTCACTCTTGCTCAAGGAAGAGATCATTTGCTTATACATGTAAGTATACTGAATGAAATAAATATGGCAACAAATACTCAAAAAGAGGAGCATCAAGATGAAAATATGGAACTCAGTATCTTAGAAAACTAATGTCTTCTCACCAGCTCTCACCATCAGACTCGCATGCAGCTAGAGCAGTAATGACAGTGCAAAAAAGAAATCTTTTCATGAACAGATGTGGGTGCTGTCCTACTACTGACTTAATCACAAGAAACTTTTTGGCTAGTTGCTTCTTTAACTCATAAAACACCTCCAGTGCACAGCATGTCTTATGCTATTAAAATACCTGACTTCGAAACAAATAGCACATTATCTGATCTCACAGTATGTTGGTCTGCTTTCAGAAATCAACCATTTAAAACGCCCCCAAGAACTCAAGCCACCCTTGCAATTCTATACCCCTGGCAGGCAAAACAATGAACAAACAAACCAGCAGTTCTAAACTGCAGAGTGTAAGGCTCATGTTAAACACCAGGGAATTCATGTTATCTAAGATAAGGCATTTGGAAGCCAGGCACTTAGCCACCTACAGAAGGTGACTCTTCTCACTTTATGGTGGATTTTACAACTCTAGTGACTCTATTCACTGAAATATGAGTCCAGAAGACTAATTCTGACTTGACACCTGTATTTTAGATGGCAAAGTTTGATGAAATTTGTTTCAACCTAATCAAATCATAAAAAGCTTAGTTAAATACAACAGATTGCTTACAGTGCCTAAGAATTTCCATCACTCTTACTTCTTAAACACAGCAGACTAATCTGTCAAGAATAGTGAGGTGGAGTTTTATGATAGAAGCTACTGGGAAAGTTAGCCATCATTCTGGTTAACTCTTCCTCTGCTCTATCCAATATTTAGAAATTCCACTTTATTTATTCATTAAAGAAAATTGATTCAACAGAAACATCAATGTACAAATAAGCTCAAAACGTGAGAATGAAAAATTCCTCCCTTACTTCTCACTGATATCCTTTCCATTTAAAAAAAAAAACAACTCACATATCAATTAAACTCACCTGTTAATTAAAAGCTTGTCTGGAAAAAAAAATGCTAGTTGGAAGCAAAAGAAAGTGTAAAAAGTATCTGAATGTTAAAGCTTTGAATTTTAATTACTTACTCCCAGGTTCGTTTGTGATCCCTCAGGTGTTGGCTGGGCAACAGCAAAGAACTGGAAAAAATAAACAAAATTATTTTGTAATTCCTGCTGTGGGGAACAAAATGCATTGAGAAGGCTTCCAATTTTCTCTTCTTATTTTGTTTAGAATTATTCTTTATTAATGTATTTATAAGAAAGTATCCACACACAAAGAAGAAAGATTCTGGAAGATTACAGGCAACTACAGTGAATAATTATTCTACAAATTTGACTTTTTTTTTTTTTAATAATATAAGAGTTCCTATTGTGTTTCTCTCACAATGGAGAATATCACTATAATTATAAAAGGGAGAATAATGTATAAAAATTGGCATAAGGTCTAAAGTTTTTATCAGATCACCAATTGCATGTATATATTAAATTTGATGTACTGTTTATTGTATATGCACTTAAATAAAGAAGACATTATTAAATCTAACAAAAATCCTGGAACTTGGAATTTGATCCTTTCTCTCTAGCTATTATATAGCTGGACATTTGACCACCTTCCTTCTTTTCTAGATTTCCTTCTTTTTTAGATGAATGATATTTTTTATTAACAGAGGATACTTCATCTTAAGAAAGGGAGTCTGGAAATGAAATATAGAGACAGTGAATAGTTTTGCTGGCTCTCATAAAGACAATCAACCTCACCTCCTCAAACCCCTTAATATTTTAACAACCTGAAATTTTGAAACTGTCCTTTTCTTAAAGATAAACATCTGGGATTCTTAAGGTTTCTGATGAGTCTGTGTGTGTGAAAAACTGGGCCATCCAAATCAGAACGGTTGCACATTCAGTGCTCTAAGAACTGGAATTAATACTTTCATTTTTTTCATGACATACACATAGCATATGTACATCTGCTTTAGGCAGCCCAATTGTCAATAAAGTACTCTTGCAAATTAACTTGCATGCAAGCAGATGACAATATGCAACTGAAGTAACTGTGTTCATACAATGCAACCTTCTTCCTCACCTTATTTCAGATTGAGTCTCAAATTGCACTTAACTCTTCAAAAGAAATATAAATTACAAACAGTTCATTTACTATGGATATAAACCACATTCAAATATACAGAGTGAAATATTATGCAGAAACTGAACATGTAAGAATGTGGTTATTCATTTCTGATACAGGTTATAAAACAGTTAAAGAAGCAAATGCTTCTTTAAACTGCATTTAAGGACCTAGTAATGTGAAATAATTTAGATCCCACTTGTATTAAGCTCATGGTTAAGGTTTTCGCATCAGATGACCAAGACTTTATGAACTGTAACAGCACAAGTTATTTCTGGCTATTACACTCATCTTAGGGCTACTGTTCAAGCAATACACATTCAGTTATGTATTCAAATAGAGGCTTCTTCTCATTGCATTCCACTAATAACTCTGAATTTTATGAAATTCAGTATTTTTAGGAAATTAAAATATTAAAGTACGTTAGGAGTGGGTGAAGAATGAGCCAAAATAAATTTTGTCAGAGTTAAAAAAAACAAGCACAAAACAAACAAACAAAGCAAGCAGGCTTGTATGATCCATTTTGTTTCCAAGCTGAATGTCTTTCAAATGGAGACAATATCTTGTTTACTGCAGTCATTGATGTTGGAATTCAGCGACCTGGGAGACAGGCCTTATAAGCAGAATCTTATTTATAATGGAGAATGCATTGCACCAGAAGTAGCCATGATGCATTCAAATACCCAGGCTACAATTACTGAGACATCTTATGAATCTGTAATTCATAAGGGGATGCTTTATGAAAATTCAAGACATCAGCAGGTCTTATGTAGGTTACTTGTAAATATGACTTTAAAAATTAATACATATTCTTTCTAGAAGAATGAGAATCTCTGAAAAAAGGATGGTGACATACAGCTTCACTTCAACATTAATTGCTGAGGAGAATCTTCTCTGAAAAAGGTTGGTGGCACACAGCTTAACTGAAACATTAATTGCTGAGGAATTATTTGTAGGTAACAAAGTGTAATTTCAAACGTTTTTATTTAAAAGTATATTCAAAGTACAATTAAATTTCCTATTGCTATTTATAAAATGCCTTCCTTTTCCAGCATGGGATGGGCCCACTCCAAAGTGATGTAAATAACTTCTAGAATATTTTACACCCAAGCAAAGCATCTATTCCAATGACAACAGAATGGACTGCAGACACAACAGTATGACAACTAATTTGCAAGTATGTAAGAAAACAAAGGGGGAAGGACAAAATGGATTATCCAAAAGGGTGGATAACATCCATCACATATGGGATTCCCATCTATTTCATTCATGAGAAATTATATTCAAAAACATGACATGAAAACGTATCAGAGGAAAAAGTTTCCAAAATTACTGAATGCAGACAAGCTGGGGTCCCTGAGCATGCCCCAGAACAAGGTGTGCGATGTGAAGCTCATCCTAAATTTGACTTTTGAAGCTATAACAGCATCTGTCAAGCCACATCAGGAATGTCTACATTTGTGTTTTGCCTAATCTGCCGACTGTATAATCTTTCCTTCTAAAAACATCAACTGCTGATTGTGGATACACCGGTCTGAGAAAAAGAAAAATGTTCCTGACATTGACAGTCACTGAAGAAGTCACAGAGAGTCACAAAAGTTTTTTTATTACCAATTATAATAGCCACTGGACTCTTTTATTTCCTTTTATTTTACTGATCCTCTCAAAATGAGAGTGGAGGATAGAAATTCTATTAAATTTTTTTTCCGATCACTAATTTTTGTCTATATCTAAAGTATGAGGAAATTCTATGCATCCTTTTATGTTTATGACTGAACAACTAAATTAGGAGGAACAAACAGTGGGAAAATACATTGCAAGTTTTCTAAATGTTTTGCATTCTGCAGAGTCTTTAATAATAACACCAGCCGGAAATAATGGTAAGTTCCTAGGAGAAATGGTAAATGCTAAATAAAAGATCATTCTCAGTCTAATGCTCATGACTTTTTTTCTCTTTCACCCTAGTTACCTTTTTTTCTTTTCCCTTTTTCTGTATATAGATTCTTGAATTATTCTCCTCTTCATATATATATTCTATTCTTAAAATTCAAATGTGCTTAAACAACAAAACAAAACCTTAACAATTCCATTTCCAGCAACCATTTGTCAGTACACTAGCTCAGTTCCAAATTGCTCTGAAAGTGTTATTTAAATAGCAATAAGAAGTTCTTATTCATGCAGTCATGCTTTTTTGTTATTCTTACTTGTTGGCATCCAACACAAATTCCAATATTTTCTGCATATTACTGTTAATTTATGCTTCATGGGGAGTGGCCATTCCTTTCCTTTATGGCAGCAATCAATGAGAACTTCTCGACAGTTATGAGACAGAATCCCATTTTAAAATGGCAAATCATATTAAGTTTCTATATGATCCTTGCTCCTTTGCCAGCACGTCTGATCCATTTCCAGAGTACATGAGTCAGGCTATGTGCCTTGGTTAATAAGTAAACAGTTCCTGTAAAACTTCTTTCTTCTCCCACCATCTTAACCCTCCATGTTGTTTGAAGAAATCCAAGTTATATTTCAAACAGGATCTCTTCTCTTCTTGTTCCGTCTTTTCTTTCTCTTTCTTTAAGAGGAGATTAGTAGTGTCTTAGGTCTGAAACTTCATAAGTGAAGCAAATCCCCTTTTGCTAGTGAAGCTTTTGGCAAGGCATTTTTCTGTGTTTTGTACAGTACGTTACCATCATGATCAGCACAGATTTTGTAAGTCCGACCAGCATGGTCTCTTAACGAGTGAGAAATTTCACTTTCCAAATTTTCTTAAAATGAGAAAAGGATAATATGTGTGAGTTAGGATGGAAATCATTCTCTCACTGTTGAGCACTTTTCTGGGTCTAGTCTTGGCAAATATGAAGAAATATACCTGCCATTATGATTAGTAATATAGGCATGCATCAACTGAGACAGGAACTATAGCTCCCAAGCCTATTTCAAGTTTCTACTAAACTTTTGAAGTGCTCAAATTAGCAAATTTTAGCCATTGCCACCTTAGTCTGCATTTGACATGACTGCAGCAAGCAGTTACTGATCAATTAGAACCTGATTTTGGACTTACTGCTATATATAACAGTACAACTATTTTAGACATATACATTTCTGCTTTAATTTCTAAATGATCTGTTTTTTTTTTCTAAATTTCTGTCTGGTGCTGAAGAGGGAAGTACAGAGCAAGACTCTTCCTTGGGACAGATCTACCTGCGCTGAGCTTAGTGGTGGTGCAGCACAGGAGAACATAGCTAATATGCTATATTTTCAGCCACTCATATTTCACACCAAGAAGAGTGTGGGATGGGATCAAAAAGCTGCATTCTCCAGCCCTGTGCAAGACAACTCTTAACCACATATTGCTGCTTTTCCAATCCTGCCAATGAAGGGGAAAAAAAAATCAGACTGTGAGCCCACACCGTAAGCTTGTTTGCAGAATATTTCTTTCAGATGAATGCTTCTAAGACTAGAAGTTGGGTCATGATTTTTCCTACTGGCATCACGGCCTTTGAGCAATTTGTAAATGTCCAATTTATATCAAAATATTATGGTGATGACTTTTGCTTATTTTTATTTTTATAAATGAGTATGAAATACTTTGTCAGTATAAAATAAAGAGCAGATCAATAGATCAGAGAAGGATCTGAGCAGAGCAACAATCATGCTATAAATTTCAGAGCTGAGCAATTTCCACACAAATAAAATAAAGCTGCAATGGGCAAACGGTTTCAGACTCTGTCAGACCACTGCTGTGTGACTGTGTTACAATCCCAAGGTCACTTAGGCAGAAAGCAGGTGGACAGCACTTGGCAAGGCAGTACTGCAGCTATGCCTTTACGTACAGGCACTCCCCAGGAGGACAGAGCGTAGTGCTTCAGGGCGACTTCCCCTGCCCCGTGCCCCTTCACAGGCTGGGGAGTTCAGGTTAGGAACTCTTACTCCACAACAAAATGCAGAGGGTCTGGTTTTGTTTCTAACTTTGTCTTTCAAGTAGAGAAAGAGGAAAATAGATGCAACTTTCGTATCTTGTAATTTGTTAGGGCCTAAGGTTTCACATCCTCTCAAGGGAACACCACAGAGGTCTAAGAACTGACCGGTTTGCCTTCAGACACAGACAGCTGATACCTGATGCTAAAACAAGCTGGGTCTTAAGAACCTGTGAGTAAATGTGACTCTCAATCTTTCAATCAGAGTACTGTGCAACAGGATGAAAGCAAACTTTTTTTAAGGCAGGAAAGCCAGCTATTTTAACAATACTGGTTCGCTATTTTCATTCCAAATCTGCTTCTTTTTCATGGAAACATTCATAATAGAATTCTGTATCTGATCTACAAGTCGAGATTGACATACCAAAGCCCTGTTTACCTCAGATATGTTTGCAGTTTCTGTATCATCTCATTTGCCTAGAGGCTGACCAGTCTAGCCTCCTGTTCTGTTGTTCAGACCAGCCGTGCAGGTGATGTCAAATCTAATAGCCCATTTCAATAGGATCCCGATATTCTATTACTGTGTCAGTCTCTGGAATCTAAAATATTATTCAGCATTTTAAGAATAGTATAAAATATATTCATTTAAAATTCTATCAACCAACTGAAAAATGAATATGAGTAACAAAACTGTATATTTGGGGATTTTAAAAAGAACGTTTAAGAAGAGAGTTCATTGGAGATTCAATGCTCAAGAGTTTCCCTCCTGACATTTCCATCCAGACATTTGAAAACGGTCAATATCTCACTTAATGAGAATATTTGAAAGTCCGGCCATTTCTTTCAGTATGCAAAAGGAGAAGAAACTTTTTGAAAAAACTACCCTGCCATCTCCAGCCTCAACGTTCCAGTGTCTTTGGTTAACAATAATTAGGTGCAAAACTTCAGATTTGATAACTGAACACTTTTCATAAGCCTTAAATTCATAAACAGAGTAAGATATCCTCCTTGATGTATTTAGTATATTCTATGTGAAACACTACTATAATTTTTGCTGATCTGTAATCTCTTTCTGAACCATGATGCACACACAAGTTTTTTAAGCCTCTGCTCCTGTACAGGGTAACCGGAGTTTTTTGACATTTAAAATATCTAGCGGCATGACAAGAATTTCTATTTGCATATACATAACTTGTGCCAAGGAAACTAGAAGAGTGACAAACCATCAACAACAAGCTGCAGCATTGCCTGTGGCTTTCACATCAAGCCTGACTTCATACAAAAAACATTACGTTGTAGAGAAAAAGTAGCTTGACCGCCAAAGCCCTTATTTATACACAGTTATCTTCTGAAAAAGGAAACGTATCATTTAAAAGTTATTGTGGAAGAGAAAACTGCTTTATGCATTTATTTATTTATTCGAAACTTTTTTGTATTGGTAATCCATTCAGGGAAAAAAGTTTCCTTTTTGATACGCTACTTGACATAAACATCTATGTGAGGATTTTCCTTCTCCTCCATCTCTGACTATCAGCAGTTGTATCTCCCGAGGTTAAACTGGGCTGTATGATGTCTGTGGAAGGTTTGGTATAGCTTACTACTGCATCCCACTGGTGCATCTTCCTTCCCTCTCCTGAAGAAGCAGCTGTACTGTGCAACTAAACCTATAGCTAGTGAGGCTTAATGTCATAGAGAAGTAAAACATGATCTTGTTTTCATGTGACCGATAGTGCATATATTCCTTAGAATCTCAGCAGAGTCCAAAGGGACATTTCATGCAGCTAAAACAAGCAACTCATGCAAACCATCTGCAGCTTAACCACATGACAGACCCAGTGGTGATTTCATAGTTGCCAGTAAAACAAACTCAGATTCTTCCCAGAGAGACAAATGCTACTGCAAAACAAAGCAGAATATTTCACAGCTTAGCATATGAGTCTTATGATAGCTGACCAAGAGAAAAGGAGAATAAAATAACAAAGAAAATAGGACTACAACAATCAGGCAAACAAACAGAACACCTAAAGCTAGAAACTGATGCACAAAGTAAAAACACCTCAGCTGCATAACATGCTGCTTTGTCTCCAGCTAGTAGAGTTTTGTATTGCAGGAGACAGGGCAGTAAGTGCACAAGTACCAAATACAGTATTACGTACCTTCAACTAAGAAATCTGTGCAATGCAATATAGTCACGGAATGTGTAAATAGGTAAGAAATTCCTTTGCTGGATATTTTAATTTTTTTTTCTTAAATTGTCTATGGGACAATCCCCTGATATCCCAGGGAATAATGAACACGTAAGACTCAGAACAGTGAAACACACTGGTGTTTCTGTGTTTTGGTAAGGAGGGAGTAAATGGGAGTAACTGCTGTCCAGCAAGTGCTCCACCCTGGCTGCTCTGAGAGAGGACAGGTTTATTCTTGGCCCATGCATAGCATTTCTGGCTCCCAAGACTGCATCTGCTCTGGAAACCTTGAAGATCCACCATGACCACTTCAGAAAAGTTAAGTAACTTGGGCAAATTCTTACTTCAGGCAATTCAGTGACAAACGTCACCCAGGAGGTCCCAGTGGCACACAGTGGCTGCACCACGGACACTGCTCAACTCAGAGGAGGAGCTTTGTGTCGCACCCTTCACCCAAACCTCACATTGCAAATGAAGAGTAGAGATGTATTTAGGAGACAAAAGGGTGGTACTCCCTATCTCTTCCTGAAGTGTACGTTTTGAAAAGATGGATGTTAACTAGTGAGAAAGGAGAGCTATATTGATGCACGTCGGTGGGTCACAGCACTTCTCTGCAGCTTTTTCAACAAATGTCTGTTACATATTTATCAATCAATCATCTATAAGTTGAATAAATACAATTTTATGTTTAAAAGTAACACAGTCACATTTCAAGTGATTTCTGCAATTACATAAGCAGTTAATAGCTCTACACTGAATTTCAATACACAAAAAAATTGGTCAGACTACATAAAAGACTGAATCATTTAGGCTCTTTTTTTCTACATCGGTACTTCTGACAGGGATAAACAAAATGCAATTTAAGACAAATACTTTGTTTACAATGCTGAACTGCTGGCCATTTTGTCACATCACCTGTGTGTTGGACACAACCTGATACTATGCACCACAGGATGACTTAGTCTAAAAGAAAGAAAACATGCCCAAATGGCTTTGCCACTTCAGAGCCTCATGCCTTATACAAACTTGTTGCTAACCCCTCTGCTAGAAATAACTACCTAGAAGAGGTTTTAGGTTGTATTTTCTCTATCTGTAACTTCTTCTCAGGTTCCAAACATTCTTATTCCTTCCTGCCATGACACACTGAAATCTGAAATTTGTATGAAGCTACAGATTCCAAGAAAGCCAAAAGCATTTTCATGCCACACTGTGAACTAGCAAAAAATGACTAATTGCCATACTTCTATCAAATCTTTTAAAATTTCCAATACTTTGGTTAGGTTATATCTTCAAAAATGACACCAGATAACATGCTTTAGTCATATCTGCCTATAATGCATACACTTGCTTGCTAAGATGACTATAGAGACTGTTTTCATATTCTGTAGTTTGGACTACATAATATAGAAAAAAAAATAAATCTGTGAAGCACTGGACTGACAGTTCCTAACCTGAATACCCACCTAATGTTACTTAGAAAGAAAAAATTTACTAGGGTTTCTGGGTTTACAATGAGGAGAAAACCTTTCTCTAAAGTATGCAGTTCTAAATGAAGCTGTGCTGTGGTGGCTTACACCTTTGACGTATGGGCTGTCATCAAAGCCAGCAGCCATTTACCAACTTAAACCAAAGATACACAATTATGTAATTACACAAAAAACACACAGGATAATCTGCAATGCTGAATGGCTTTGTTCTGGACTCCGCAAGCTCCTGAAGGTAACAACAACCTTAATGACAGAGATTATTACATTACAGCAACTATGTTCATGAAATCTTTGGGTTTTACACATCTTAATGCAATGAATTTTCAGGATAACAAAGGAAATTTCCTTTGACTAGCAAAACTCAGTCAAAACACTAAGAAAATAAACTTATGATCGTGCCTCATGGGTAAACTGCAAAAAGGAAAGTGGGGAACATTCCCACTACCTAGTCTTATATCCAACAGAAACACCCATATTAAAAATTTGGGCCCCTGTAAAGCAATAAAAAGGGTGAAAGAGCCTTAGTTCAGAGATGACTTGACTTAGACTTCCCTGAATTGCTGCTTCAGGAATTATCTTCCCCTCCTGTTCCTGAGTATACCGAGAGCCAAAGACATAAATGCCTATCTTGGGAACATCAGTTGAATTCCTAAAATTAGACTCTATGACCACCTGTAAAACTCCCGTCATGCTCATTTCTTTAGTTTTCACAGTAACTCCAGGAAGAGAACTTAAGACAACATGGCACTTGTGCACAAGCAGCATCAGCCACAATGAGTACCTTTTAATAGCAAATTCCACATCCAAATGCCTTTGTCAAGCTCATTCTTTAGCAAAGCAGTAAAACACACTTCCTCCCTTCCTTCTTGGAAATCTCTGTGTTCTCAGTTGCTATTTCAAATTAACCTAGATATGGAGATTAAACAACCATTTGGGAAAAAGTGCTAATCAGAGGGAAATAACATTGTCTCGTGTTTCTCAGCCAGAGTGGTTTTGCTGTGGATTAAGTCTACAGCACAGAAAATGGAGATGACTCTTAGAAATAAGAAATGAAACCATCTATTTTCTGTGACCTCCTACAATAAACAAGGCTTGAGCACAGCAGCTGTGAGAATCCCCTGCATATGCTGGCTGATGGCGATCCAGGGCTGACTTATTTCAGGCTGTATCCCTTGCGAATGACTGAAAAGCTGGCTTGTTCATTTTGTGTCCTTATTCCAGTTGCCAAGATTTATCTCCCCAGTCTCACAATCCTTTGTGCACACAGCTCTGTGTAGGAAGTCCTGAATAAAATTCCCTTCATCAACGCAAAGCCTAGTTAAGTGCTAGGAGTCTACTTATGTAGCCATCCCACGTTTTCCATAGTTGCGAGCTCAGCTGACATAGCTCAAGTGAAGGAAGAACAAAACAGGTGAAGGAAGAACAAAAAAACGTCTGATGTCCTAGAAGATGCCACGGCCTCTGGGAAACAAAGATGGCAAGCAACAGTGATTGTGAAGGTCAGGAAGTTGCATGAACCTGTCGTAGCAGGCAGCAGCCGCAGTGGAGGATCAGGGGCCCAGGGCGCACAAGGCCCTGTGGCCGCCTGGCCTCCCCGCGAGGGCTGAGGGATGCTCCCTGCTCAGGAAGGTACCCGCTTCACTTTGACTGCTCTGGGGAGTCCTGCGGTGCCCTACTCATGCTCAGATTGATGCCGCTGGTGATATAAATCTGGGCTTACTTAAAAAATTAAGACTCTGATGTGATAAGCCGCGTCTCCTTCCATGGCCACCTTGATTCCTGTGTTACTTACAAGAAATGCTCATAATAATACCTTAAGTCAATTTATGGAGTGTTTCAGTTTTTATTTTTTACAACTGTGTTTTTCAAAAGAGCACATGAATAATCAAAGCAGAAATAATGAGTCAAATCAGCAAACGCAGTAATTTCTATGTGTAAAATAGTTTCAAATCAGAAATTGAAGTTATATTTATACTAATGACAACCTTAACATCCTAACAGGCTCCAATTTTTGCATAAAAATGATACATTTTAAATATCCAAAAGCTTGATGGGAACTTTATACTCTGTTTATGTTAAACCAAAAAAGTGAACTTAAAGTAATCATGTAAATTGAATGATAATAAGAGTTCTTTTATATTTTTAGACTACTTCAAATGAATAATTTAAAAGGCATCAAGCAAAATATTTTATTAACATAAAGTTAATGGTATATTTTTATAGTATCTGATTTTCAAAAATTTGTACCAGGACATTATCATAATCAGCTCATGTCAGTAGTATGCTATTTCATACAGAGCAGTATGCTCTTATTTTTGAGTAGCGTTAATGTACTCCTTGGCACAGACATTAAGTCTAAACCTTATTCCTGAGCTATCACTACTGTCTTTATTAAAATACTTGTAATTTGTTAACTTTTACATAAATCTAAAATAAAGAGGACCTTGCTCTGTGAATTGAAATTTCTGCTAGGATGTATTCCAATGACAAAATAAAGGGCACAACAGTAGGAAATTCCATCATTCACAGACAGAGAAAGAAAATGAAAAGGATCAGCCAGCCTATGTGTCACAAAGCAGAAAGGGGAAGTCCCCCCCTAATACTATCATATTGTGAAACCAAGACAGTTACAGAATATTAGCGGTTTCCTTTCCATTCCTTGGCTAGAAAATAGAATAAATAAATAAATAAATAAATAAATAACTTAGTGCCAACTGGAGGAACAGGGAAAATGATCCCACTGGCTAACAGTTGAGTTCTAATTCAAAGATTGATTTTTTTACTTTTATTTTTTATATGCTCTTGTTACCAGTGGTGAAGATTACTTGAAATGTGATTTTGTCCCACTGCTCATACTAGATTCAGAAGCTTTCTGTAGCATGGTAACAACTGCATGAGGTTTCCAAATTCAGCAGTGGAGACCATGCAAAAGCACTTATTTCCCTGGCTTGCCATTTTCAGCTTCTATTAGGAGATGAAGGTTAAGACTATATTGCAGGTATGGGTTTGTAAAACCTTGCAAAAACTATAGCAAAACTGCATTAAAATCCACAAAGTCTATACCACATTTCATTATTTTAAACTTTTCTTATTTCATACAACTCTTTTTTTTTTTCTGAGAAATAAAAATGCTTTTTTTTTTTTTATTTCTTCTTCCACCTCCCCCAATAAAGGACACCTTTAGAACTCTTGTACTACCCAAACAACTCTCATCAATAATCAGTGTGAAACTGACATTTATTTCTCTGTGATTGCACTGTCTAATGCCCACTCATTTATTATATATTCAAAAATAATTCTTGATCATTAACACCAGTGACAAATATATTCCATAGAGCACTGCCGTTGGCTTTGCAGTAAATAAATAGAGAAAGCTGAAGTCAGTCATGTAAAATAACGAAAAGACTAAGCAATTGCAGACTTCGGGCAGTGGAAACAAACTTGGCATGTTTAATTACCCTTATCAAAGGACTTGATACTTTGATAATATACTGTGTAAAAATGCTGTAACATTTGAGAATAGTTTGAATTAAAAATTCCAATTGATAGTTTGTGAAAATAAAATATAAAAAGGCTGTGAGGGTGAATGTGTAGCCTCATGAGCCTTCTTCAGTACTTCAGTGTCTTAATAATCACCCAGTAAACATTTGAAGCCCCCAAAAATGTTCAAATGATTAATTTAAAAAAGAAACAAAGGAGGAAGATTTTTGAATGTGGAGTCCTATGACAGACTTCAAAGATCCCTTGAAAAGAGAACACTTTGTGATGGAAATATTTTTCCTCGTGGGTTTTCTATCGCCATTTGAAATTTTATATGCTTTCCCCATAACGTTTTGCCCATTATATTACCAGCTTCTCTACAGCAGCAAGAAAATTATTAAAAGATGAGAAGATGAAGAAAATCAACAAAATTGCTTGGCCTCACAAGTTATGAATTGAGGGAATACATGATATTTTTTCAAATTGAAAAATTAACAGTCTGTAAGGAAGCTTTCATAAAATTTAAGGTAATAAACTGTTCTTACAATGTTATTTTTTTCTCAAATTATGAATGACGCAATAAAGAATTTTTATTTATTAAACACACCTAGACGTACACTGGAGTTCCAAATCTCTGGGCACTGAAATTTGTCCTGTGCAAAGACTTAGCTCAAAGCCTAATAATTACTTGAAACACCCCACCACTTATATTTTGAAATCTCAGAGGACTCTGCTTTGTGGAAATTGCAGTTGCTTAAATATACATCTTGTGTTTGTGTATATGCGCATCTTTGTCTTGAAAACCTATCTACAAGGATGTAATATATAAACACACAAAAAATGCACACATCATTTAGTTCTGTCATTCCCTATTAAAGAGATCAAAAACAAACAAAAAACCCACCCACATATAAAAACAAAAAACAGAACCCACAGCCACTTTGTCCTAATGTTATTTTGATGGTAAGCAAAACGGTTAACAGACTTTATTATTCTTTAAATATTTGAGCTAATAGAACCTATTCCAATTCCTATTATGTTTACCAGTAAATTTCCGATAACATCTAATGAAAGGAAAATTAAACACAATGAAATTTATATCATTTCTGAGGCTGAGAACTTTCCTATTACAGTCATGTCAATCTTTTTTTCTTTTCCTAATCCAGTGACATGTTACATTAACATCAATTAATCATTGGAAGAAACTACCACGTGAATTTGTACATTCTCATTTCCTAACATCTTTAAACCCAGATTGAATGGATTTCTGAAATACACCATTCATAAAAATAAGAAATTTTGCTTATGGAGGAGTAATTAGATGAAGACTCGTCTCTGTGCCCAGATCTAGAAATCAAATTACATGACCTTTCTGACATAAATTCACATATCTAACTCCATCAAAATCACATGCACAAGCCTGGAGAAAAGCATAGTGTAGAGAGAGCCTCATTCATCATACCTTCTGCATTGTGGTGGCATCTACGCTAATTTGTGAAACACAGAACAAGGGATATGTTGCGAGAGGACTGTGACGGCTGGGGAAGTGCTACTGAAGCAGAATAAGGCTGGTGAGCTTATTAACTTGCTGGAAATGATGGTAACACTGCTCTGGAACAAGGTGGAAGTCTTTAAAATGTTCTGAAGATGACAGAAAAATTCAAAATGATACAACTAGAAAAAACAAATGATCCTACACAAAAATTTCTTTATGTAGCAAGAGTTGTAAATGTCAGAAGTCAAGCCTGCACTCTTAAAACTGGGCTTCAATGACGCTTACGATTGATGCTGAGGGAAAACTGTCACCCTTTATTATCAAGCTGCTGAAAAGGAAACTCCACAGAGAAAAATACCCCTTTCCTTTTACTGCTGCAAAATGGTGAATTTTAAAAAAAGTTTAGAAGACATAGGTTTGCTGCTAAGACTAGCTGAATAGCAAAAAACTATATATATACTCCTACTTACTAGTTCTGTATTTTATAAAACCTTCAACTATTAGAAGCATGACAACATTTACATGCGGTTTTATTGTCTTCTCCTTTGTTATATTAACAGCACTTCGAAAATTAATATTTGAACCTAATTCCATTAAGGTGTACCTGAATTTAAACTGTCCAGTCATCTGACTGAAAAGAACTTTCACTCAAGTTATATCTATTGGCACCCTGTCCTGTTGTTAACACTGGTATTATTTCGTGTTAATAACCATACTCCCTGGCACCCACAGGTACTGAACATCTCCTTTCAGCCCTACTGAAAGACGCTGTAAAATTTCCACTCCTTCATTTGCCAGCTAAATGCAATACTAGAAATACTTGTTCCAAAGGAAAAAAAAAAACAAGGAAAGAAAAAAAAAAAAAGAGAAAAGATCAAATTACAACACCATCCCTTTCAACAGTATAATATTGTATCTTAGCATTGTCCCCTTGACTGGGAAGGGACAGCAACAAGGATTAGTGTCTCCTCTCTAGAAATCTTAGGGAACTGACTGAATTAAACTGTAAATGTTCCTGGAAATGTTTTAAGATTGGATAAAGTTTCACCATCCTTGGTGACTAATAAATGCTTGATAACCTAGAAGACAATTACTTAAAAATGACTGTGACCAACACACTAATGACAGCAAGGAATTTAATGCAAATGCTGCATTTTTTTTTTCTTTTTATACCAGAACAAGAACTTCACTGGAAGTGATGATGAAAGAAATTCAGTCTGGTTTGGCCTAAGTAATTAGACAAAACATTGTTTTGGAGTGTGGAAATGAACAGCCTTTGTAAATCATGTAGAAGGGTTTACTGGAGATAGAAAGCATGCTACCAAGCCTCTAGAGGAGATGCACATACAGGTGGACAGACATAGTTGGGTGGCCTTAGTTCTTTGCTGTTTAATACAAGTAGGCAGGAAGCGAGATCCACAATCTTCAGTGGCCTCCATGCTGTGGTTATTTTCTGCTGAATAGCACAGAAATAAAAGCTTTCACATGTATTTTTGGAAGTTGAATTCTTACAGTGGTAAAATAACTGTAATCAAGAACAAGCTGAATATGGAGTGTAGGAGGATAAAAAAGGTTTTCAGGGCTAGAGGGTCCTGCAGAAGATAGGAAAGTCTGAAGTAAAAATAATATTTTAAATGGAGCTTTACAAGAAACTTCTAGATTTAAAAACTTCTCTTTTGGAGTCCATGTGAGAGCATTTCTTGCAAGATTTTTGCATGGACATTTTTGAGGGCATTCTCAGCTGTTAGTGGATTTATACAACCTCCTCTGATTATCTCATTTGAATTAGAAAGCCATAAGCAGCCAGAATAATTCTTCATTGCACCTGCACCTACACAGAGGAATAATTCCTTATCACTTAATGCCAAGATGGAAAAATGTTGGTGGCCCAGATCAAGAATATGTCATGTACTTGAGGAAGTGATTAAAACTATAAAAAATAACCAGCAGACAGGCAGTCAGACAGCTAGGATATATCTGAATGCTAAAATTCACATCTGTTTCCTACTCTCATCCAAATATGATGATCAGATTCTGGATATTGGCTCAATCTCATAATAAAAATGAATTAAAAAGTAAAAATGTTGACAGAAATTGGGAGTGCACAAGCTTACTATCCTTTGGTTTTGTACGATTCCTTTACTCCAGCATACTGTAAACAACTCTACAAAATTCTTTGTGCTGTCAATACTACCTCCCTTTTTCTCTAAGTAGATACATAAATACTCTTTTATGCACCATGTATTTAAAGCACTGTGGATGCACCATGCGTGCTAGAGAGACCTGACATGACTGCACTCAAGCTACCCACTATGGATTTTCTTCTTTGTGTGTACATTGTTCTAGTATGACTCAAATTCCTGCCTCGACATTGTTTATTTAAACAATGGATTATTATTATTTTTTAACAGATGGAAATATAATGCTTCAGTTATGTAGTAAGAATTAGGGAATAAAAGCAGTGTGCGTACAATACAAAACAGGAACAAAGTACTTGGATATTTCCCCACATTTTATTTTCATTCATCCTCCCAGTATGGGAAAACACAACCGTATGTAAACTCAGACACTCTAAAGCTTAATGGGGAAATTGATATAAAATACATATGCACTAGGTTTTTTGTGAGTATTTTTGTCTCAGCAACAACTGTACTTTTTTCTAATTAGTACTTCAAATTCCTTCTCAAATCTCAAAACCAGGAATTGCATTTGGGTAATAGTCATCTGGGCCTCAATGGTAAATTCTCAGTCTTACCTTATAGTTTAGGTTATTATTCAATTCAGCAATTATATACAGAAATAATTTTTGATCTGTTGATTATGGTCCCAAGAAGAATAGAAAAAAAATAAGGAAATAATTAACAATTTTAGAAGAACAAGAATGAACGGCAGTTTGTTGAAATACTGTCACAAAGCCATCCATCCACTGGGGATGTAAGGATAACTTCCCAGACCAGCTGCAGCACTGTACACTCAGTAGATGTGAACTGCATCTCTTGATGTGTAGTCCAAAACAGCTGCTGCTTTGTTTTCTTTTCAATCTTCCCTTAAACTTTCACCATGCTTATATATCTTTTAACAAACAAAGCAACAAGTTGGATGCTATCTCACTGAAACCTCGTACCTTTTCTTTTGTTTTTCTATATATGGTTTTATAGCTAACCTGCAAGATCTCTGGGGTCAAGACAATCTTTTATTCTTTGTCTGTATGTAGTGAATAATGTAGGATCCTGATTTGTGGCTAGGCTCCGGAGTGCTATGATGTAATACAAATAACGAATGAAAGCACTTAATTTTTAATTTAAATTAAAAATTGTCAAAAGTGATTACTAATTTTAGACTTATCAACCAGAAACAGCTGGGATCTCATTTTAGGAGATCCCAAGCATCTATACTCTCAGATAATTCAAGTGCAGCTGGAGTGCTCATATTGAGCACCCAATATCCTTGGCCCCAAAATTAATTGAGGATTTTGAAAGTGCTGGCTCAGATATTAGCACATTCCGTTGATTATCCTTTTGAAGGGCCTGTTTTTCCTGTACCCACCATGAAAGACAAAGGGACTAAAGGTCTTTTCTTCTCTTGTGTTTCATTAAACCATTCATTTTGAAAGGACAGGTGAACTTTACATCTCTGCTTGAGGATACCCCCAAAATATCAAACTACCTATACCTCAATATCTAAATGCATTTCTCTCTCTCCCTTATTTTTACCCATGCCATTCTCTGCCCACATACTGGGCATCTTCCAATAATTTTCTCCAGCAAAGAGAGCTGGGACAAAGCTGCCTTGGATGTCACGGGTGTTCTTGGATGGTCAACAAAGGGTGCTAATGGACATGGCAGCTGGCTTTCTCCCCCTTGAGGCTAAACATTTTCCCTGCACTAACTCCACACTTCACTGATCCAAAAGCTGACAGCTGTGAGTTTGTCCTGAAACCATGCTGCAGTAACTGCTGCCATTTCACAATATAACTTTACTTTCTCATGTGGAATTAGTGCCAAGTACACAGCAGTTTGTGAGCCACGCAGTATAGAAAAAAAGCTGAAAGAAACAAACACATTTCACTTCAGTCTACATTACCAGCACTTTTCCTTCTTTATTCTGAGCCTATGAGCTAAGGAAGAGCGCAAAACAAACCTGAGGCATTTCACAAGATATGCCGGTAAAATCTTCTTTTGCATGAATGACAAATAGATAGAATTACAGACTCTAATGGAGATTTAACTGGATTAGCTCTTAACACTATCTTGTATTTTATGAACATTCACAAGTGTGCTTCTAGTAATAATTTTCATTAAAAATGAGTTGAGTCCAGAGATTTAAAAGAAGAAAAAAAAAAGAAAAAAAGGAGGATGCCTCTGAAATGATGTGTGTGTATGTGCACGTGATAGTTAGAACTCAGAAGTTAGTGCACTATTTTGCTACTTAAAATTCTTGTTCCCACCATGTAAAATTGGATGCTCTACTTCACGTTTCTGGCCAATGAACTGAGAGATAGAAAGGAACTAAAATAACTGAGATATCTAACTTAAGTCAGGAACTTCATAGACAGCAAATTCAGCACACGCAGTACGTGTATGTGTAGTACAGTATGGCAACAGCTGGCATTGCACTGCGCTCCCTTACATTGCTGTTCTGTTCAATTTCATTCTCACAGACTGAAGTATAACCAAATACTTATTAGAAAAATTAGCAAATAATTAGTCACTAAATTCCACTAAGCCTTTAGAACAGTGGACAGTCCACCCAACTTTCAGCAGCTAAATAACCATTTCAGATGGTAAGAAGCTACTAGAGACTGCTATTTAGGCTTTCCAAGCATTTCAGACATCTGTCTTACAAAATTCATTAACATTTAGAGGAATCTAAAAACTAATTTTTTTCATTAATATAATTCAATATAAAATATCTTCAAAAGCTAAAATATCAGCCCTCAATCACCAGAAATACAAGACATTATGTTTCAGAAACATATTAACCCCCAGGAGCACCCGCAGCCCTCAAGTCAGGCCCCTTTGTGCTTCCCTGCCGCACACGGCGCTGGAAGCCCATGGCAAGCACAGGTGACACACCTGGCATTTCCAGCTCGTGATGTCAGCAGCTGATTCATTTGGAGAGTTAAAATTATTTTCTCTCTCTGAAGTTTTTATAGTAGCTTATTTGTGAAAAATACCAGTCTGAATCGATTCCTTGAAGGCAAAATTCAGGGCTGAAGAAAATACACATGCATTTATCACAATATAGCACTGGAAAAAGTAATATTACTGTAACGAATCTGGAACAAACAATGAGTACTGGGATAGGTGGAAAATAGACTCCTCCACCAATGCCAGAAAGATTTCATGCTGTAAGACAGTGCTGTTTCTATTTTTTTTTCCTGCTTTTTTCTTTCTTTCTACAGACTCAAAACTAATTTAAATAAGAACATTCTCATTGCATTTGATACTTATATGCCACCTTATTATTTTTTAATACTTCACTTAACCTTAAAGAAAGCATTTATTTAGGCTAATGAAAGATTCCACAGTAGCAGTCCCCGATATCCAGATTATCAGGAGAAGAGCTCAGGCAGCAGCAATGCTGACTTCTCCACACTTCTCTCAGCCAAGCGCCTCTGCCTTGAAGATCTCAGCTGCAATGGGAAGAGGGGTTTTCAACCTCCCTGCCTCAGGTGGTCTTTGTACCCCTGCCAAGCCTGTCAAGGGGTGTTTGTTATTTCCAGCTACAGGGTGGGACTTGGGATGCGAGCACTTGCCTATTAGGAATGAACTTGCACAATGCCTCAAACCTGTCGCAGCTTTAAAACAGTAACGAAGAAGTAGAAAGCTTTACCTTTCTACGTATCACCTTGACACCAAGGTCTCTAAACTTGACTACTCCTAATTCATTCTATTTTCAGAATGTAAGTGCGAAGAGCGTTACCATCTGTAAGGTAAAGATGACATCAAACACTGAGCTGCTCGAGCGGGAGCACCCACAAAGACAGGACAGCAGAGGCTGGTGTTTGGCACAGAAACATGGCCTCCATGTTGCCTCGCTCCTTTTTCTGATGCTATATCCACACTGACTTTTTAAAAACTGCCTTGAAGATGGACACAGGGGAATGAAAAGACATTAAAATGTTTTAAGTAATTTCTGTGGAAAGAGATTAATTTCAATCCCCCAACTTCAGCACAAGAAGAGCCAAACATTGATGTTCTGAGTGACCTCTGGAGGAACCTTCTTCGTTCCAACCATTCCTGAGCAGCCTCTGAAGACTCACCAGCTCAGGGGTTCCCCTACCACTGGGTCCAGCGAATGATCCCCAAACGACCGTCTTCAGCTCTCTAAAACCTCCCCACATCCTGCTACTATGGAAAACAGCCCAGGGTGACAGAAGGGAGATGGCATTCGGGCCACACTCCTCCTCCCATGGGAGTATTCAAGTCACGTGTGGGAGGCAACTCCAAGCGAAGCCTGGGCCCTCAGTTGTCAGCTTTTTCTCCCCTACTTTTCAAAGCCCGTCTTTCTTCTCAATGATTTCCATCTCTTTTGGTCTCTGTTTAGGAAGCTGTTCAGATTCCACTCCTTCAAATTGAATCTTCTACAATTCATTTATTAAGTAATGATTCTTTCTTACTTGCATTGATTTTGGAGAAAAAATGCTATTTTCATCTGTTAACTTATCAGTATGTCCATTCTACACTCACTTTTGAGTGTAAAATCAAAATTCTAAAATAAAAATGAATAAAAATGCAACACGATGCAAAGGTTATTCGTTGTTCTTGACTGTAGTGTTTTCTCAAAATTGCCAATTGTTTATTACATAAAATTGTATATTAAAAGGACATGAATATGGATAAAGTAAATGAAATGTTTTTCTTTTTCTCCCTTCAGTAAGTCTGAGAAAGGAAGTACTATCACAAACATCTAGTCCTTCTAAAATGTACTTTATTTTCATGAAGTACTGTTTTGCTTCAATGCTTAAAAAGTAACCGAGAGAGAGAGATGCTGGAAAGCTAAATTAGGAAATGGATGCTTTTAAAATGCTGAATAAGGAAATTAATTCTATCATTGGGGATCAAAATAGGGCATTGCATAAGAAGATGGATTTTGAATTGAAATGAAAAGTTGTGACTGAAGCTGGTAAAATTATTAAAAATACTGTTTGTTAGAATGTATTCTTTTTTCTGTTCTCAACGCATTTATAAGCAGACATCTTTATATGAATTGGATCACAATTAGTGGACCCTGGGTGAGAACAAATCTCAGCATCAGAGTTGCTGATGAGTTATTCATTTTACTTTGCATTATTCATGATGTGCAATTGGTCAGCTAAAATCACGGTTTCACTTTTGTTCCTGGTATAAATGAAACACTTTTAAACTGACGAATAGAAAATATGCCTACTCATGTGTGAATATCTTTGCTTGTAAGTTGTTAGGGATGTTTTTATATAAAGAACAGTCATTCCACCAACAAAACCAGTTAATAAATAGCCAACAACGTGAAGAAGAGAAAAGCCCTCTGGAATGCAAATACCACTTGTAATTCTTTTTTGAGTATTTGACGAGCCTTGTTTGGGATTCTGTAATTACAATAAGGAGTCTTAAAAAAATGGGTAACATATGTCATTTAGTTGGTTATTTTTGTTTGTTTTTTCTTTTAAGATGGATAATGTTACCGTTAAGCCTAGAGAGAAAAAGGCTAACCTTCCTTTTTACATTAATTTTATTCTTTTTTTTTTATTAACTTGAATTTGATTTCTGAGGATATGAAACAATTCTCCTTCTCTATTAGCACATGAGGATTAACTATGGCTCCACTAGTCAGCAGTGATACTGAAGATATAGCGAGGCACTTAAACACATGCTTAATCACTCTGAAGAAAAAAAATAAATTACTGTCGACTTCAGTAAAATGCTCTTTTTGCCATACACTGGAACCTAATGACCTTGCAGTGATGGTTAGACATACTGGAAGGTAATGGAGAGCAACAACTACCTTCCCCCCTCTGCCAGGAATTGCCTCATGAAAGCCCTCAGAGCTGAGCAGAATGGCTGCATTTTGGCTACTGAGCTGGCAATATGGCACATGGCAGATGTTTCTTCAGTAGGCAAAAGTAAGGAAAATATGTAGCTATATGGACTTTTATGTTGCACGTACAATTCTCGATGAATTTATATACCTCCTGCATAAGACAGGATACATGCACTTCTTCTACCTTCAAAGCTACCAGCTTAGAAAGTGATAAATCTTTCTGTAAAATGCAGAAAACAGTAGATCAAAAAAAAAAAAAAAAAAAAGATTAAATTGAGTATGAAGTATGTGATTAAGTCTTTGTAATTTTGTATTTCAACTGAAAACATGAAAAAACTCATCAATCTCAGACTCTTGCACATAATAATACTTTCCATCATGTTTACCAAACTTGCTCTTTAAGCACAGTCTGGTGTCTGAGGGTAGGTTATAGAACAGACAAATAGATCAAGCAGACTAACACAGAACTTAAACACATTTCTGCTCCATAGGTAAATGCTAGGGGGAAAACCTTACGTTAAAAAAAAGGTTATATTGAGAACAAAATGTTTGAAGTAGAAACAAGATGTACAGATGTGAGTTTTCTAGAGGTTTTACACCAAGGGATGATAAAGAGTTACAGGTAAATAAATATACGTAATTGATGCGTCATTCTTAGTTCATCTTTCCTCATATATATGCAGATGTGGGTGTATACCTCTATGTTCTGCTGCTACAGGTAGCCCCTCTTTAGAAAGGACATATGCTTACACAGTCTCCTTTTACATTTTAGTGTAACTAATTTTTATCTTCATGAAACATATACTTTACTAATGAAAATCATGTTTAGTATCGAAAAATAATCCAATATTTAAGCTGATGCATTTCTTCAGCGCTTACTTTAAAATGGATATTTTTTTCTCTGTATTGTTAAAAACGGACTTGCTCAATCAAACACAGTTTCCTTGTTGCTGAGTCTGGATTGCTTCCATGACAACAATGCTATTTTATAGCAAAAATATCCTCATATATAATTAAGATACAGGATGCTATATGCTTGTTTATACTGAATTTAAAAGACAATCTGAAGAACTCATTATGTTTCTTAAATTGTGGTCTCTGAATAGCACTGTTAAATCATAAACATTAAGAATTAAGGTAACAATGTTCTGTTCTGGTATGGAGCTCTTTGCATAAGCTCTAGACTTTTCCATTTAAAGTGGCATTTAAAATGACTGACATTATTAGCAAATTGCACATGAAGAAAAATCGAATAATCTGCAAAACTAAATAAAACAGTGTCTAAAACAAAAGAAAGAAAAAACTAGTCCACACGTGAAAATCCAAGCTCATTTGAAAACATAGTCGCTGCATGCACCTGGTATTTCCTAAGGCATTGCAGAATGCCGTCAAACCCGCAGCGCAAAACCGCCCGCACGTGCTGTGCACAGACCGCTGCCAGCCAGTGTCTGCAGCGAGATGCAGGCTCCTCCGCAGGCATCCTCCTCAAAGTCCAGTGTCAGACCTGACTTCTTTGGAGGATTTAATTCAGAGTACGCAGAGTAAAAAGTTTTTTTGTACTTCAGCAGCGATGTGACAATACCAAGGACTGTGACACAGAAGCATCTGGAGTTCAAAAGTAAAATCTCTTAATGAATGCATAGTACATGCCTTATTCATTATGCTGAATCTAGCCCTGGAGTTGGGCAATACATATACTAATTCTGTATTAGGAATGTGATTTTACATTCCTCATTTAGAAAATAGCATTAAAAAATCAAGATGTTTGGCTAAAAAAAAGCTTTCATACCATTTTGAACTTTCCTAGTATGTTTTTAAAAGCAAGAGATAATCCTTTTTCTCAGCTATTGTGTTTTATTCTGCTGAGGGTTGCTGGCTGTAAAACATTGTACCTCCCTTTAAACTTTTCCATATAACTTGATTAGACAGCAGTAATCTCTAATGCTTTCATGTGCAAATTTAGGAGTGACCCGGAACAAACGAGTTTCCTTCATCGCCATAGCAACCAGGACGATGGAAGAATGCCACTCACCAGGCAATGCAAGGCAAATTTCATCCCTTTGATGTTAATTAACAAATTGCTTTCAGAAAAGTCAATGCATTTTTCTTCTTTAAATGTTTGTGATAAATTTTTAATATGCCTGAAAATGAAAGGGAAATACAGAAGCATCAGCTTCTGACATGTGAAGTGTGGACAACTGCCTTGGCAGGTCACCCACGCACGGGTGCTACGGCAGAGATGCACCGGGAAGGTTTGCATCAACCGACTGCTCAGAAATCACCTGGGGTGAATGCAGGTACTTGGAGTTAAGGACTGGTACCTCCAGCTGGTCCAAAGCTTTTCTAATGCGCACCGTGATGTGGGCCCTGCTATTAGAAAGTGGTCCACTCAGTTTGAGTTGCTGGCATGAAAAAATCATAGAATACATATACACACACAAAAGGGAAAAAAAATGAAGAAAGAAAGATAAGAATATGTACCTTATCCTAAACCATTTTAATATATTTAGTATGGAAACCATTTCTCATATATATATTTTGCTTGCATAACTCTTAGACTACTTGTGCTTCTTCTTCCTCTTTATTCCCACATTGTCCTAATGCCTTACAGCAGTTATCTGTTCTTAGTTACAAATTCCTTTAGGGACTACTGAATTGTTCCTAATTTTGTTGATAAGAGAATGTTTGAAAGTTGTGTGATAGCCAAAACCCACTAAGAAAATCTATTATAGTTCCTGAAATGAAGAAAGCTGATTTTCTGGTTAAGATGTTCCTAACCTCAGACTCTTAACCAGGGATGTGGTTTTCCCCTGTCACAAGCCTTTTTTGTCATGCTGGACTACTCATTTGGGTTATAATGTCACTGCAGAGGCGATCTGCACAACACCAGTAGTGTCAAGTTAAGTGAAACAACCACAGTGAAAGCTAATGCCCTACAGACATCTGATTGCTATAGTATATTTTAACTGGATTTCATTAATTTAATGCATATCTCCTACTTCCTGATGCATCAGCTTTCTTAAATAAGGCTTTCGATTGCAGAGGAGCTTTCAGTTAGAGATGGCACTGAAACTTAACTTCAGAGAAGAAAGTTCAGGCTCTCTTCTGTTCCCACTTATTACACATGGACAGCAGAACCTCGCAGGGTCACAGGACATCTGAGCACTGAACAGGTTGCTCAGACATGATGAGCAGTCTCTGTCCTTGGAGGTTTCCGAGACGAGACTGGACAAACCCTGAGCAACCCCGTCTGACCCCAGAGCTGCCCCTGCCCTGACCTGGAGGTCTGGACTAGCGACCTCCTGAGGTCCCTCCCAGCCTGAAGGACTGCGATCCTATTACCTGATGTTGTGAAGACGGACAAAAAAACCTGCAAGTTATCAGATATTATGGCAAAAGGCAAATGAACAAGAAGCAAGTTTAAGAATCCCATCTTTTGGATGGCACCTACTACCCCAGATTACCCTTACTTGCAGCTGAACTGAAAACAGTGCTGTGACTGGAGACTAAAATGCAACGCTAATCCTCAGCGGTTACATACTAGGAAAACCTACCCTGAGCTGAAAGTTACAAATTTCCCTACTTCAGTGCTACTTTGCACCTCCCCATCACTTAGGAATTGTGTCATAAATTCCTCAGTTTTGTTCTAAAGTGCATTGCAGTGACAGATCCTCCCTACCCATCAATTAAAAAATTTACAGAATAATTTTCCACTTGTCCTGTATTTCTGTATGATCTTATTTAACAAGCTCACTTTTCAGCACAGCAAGAAAAGTCCATTAGATGAATAAGTCACAGGAATCCCACCAGAATATAACGAAAGACTTCACAGAAGGTAAAAAGTCATCTCCTTACTGCTCCTTAACGACTGAAAACAAAAACATAGGTCTGTAGTCTAAGCCCTGGCTGTAATGCGAGAGAAATAAATCTGGTGTGCTATCTCGTGACTTACTCTGTTTCTCACCTTAATTCACCCTCACATCAGCTACACTTACCTATACAGAATATAATTTTACAATCTAAATCTGGACCCAGTAAACTGCCAGATATTGGCAATGGACCACAACTCTCCTTCAGCGGGACAGACGATAAGATTGAATGATGGCAAACAGGATAATGGACTGAAAAATCAGATATGTGAAGATGCGTGAGAACCCTTTGTACCCAATTCAATGGAAAGAGAAGAGTGAGAAGGGAAAAGCCTAACATGAATTCTGAAGTTATTTTCCTTATCAGAATTTTTGAGATATTAGAAATGAACATAAAGACACTCAGTGTAAGACTCTAACTTGAAACACATTTAGATTTGAATTCAGTATGTGAAATCCAAAACCTTTTCATATAGCGATATGGAAAGCATTTCTTTCAAAAAAGTCTTAACATTTTGTCCTAAAGAGAACAGGAATTTCAAAGAATCTAAATGTATTGACTTTCTTTTTTTGTTTTGTTAAAGTTACCTTTTAAAATTTCTATTTCTTTTACATACAAACATATAACAGAATTACTCTATTTTGACAAGGTCTCCTGGTCCATCAGCTTTGACTGTTTTCTACCAGGCAGGTTTTCAGCATTATCTTTCTATACTGACTTACATCCAGAGACGTGCTTCCAAAAAGAAAGGTAGTTCCAGAAAAATGTGACTCTATGTGTGAAAGTTTTTTTCTTTTTAGCCATCTCAGAAGGTATTACTCCTATATGTCAATTAGAGAGTAGGTGGGAAAAATCATGTCTTCTTGGAAAAACATGAAAATAGGCATATGCAAAACAGTAAATAAAAATAAAATAAACATGAGATTTTGATTTATATTTACTGGAAGTGGCTGGCTTAACTGTGCAACTGCTCAGCCTTGTATGTGAGTCATGCTAATGTATGAATTCATTCAATACAGTATGATTATTTTGCCAAGCAATGTATTAGAAAACTCTTACCAGAACTTCCCAGAGAAGCCAGTCACATAAATTCATATATAAGAATGAAAAGAGAAAACAGAGTGTAGTCTAATACAGAGCTACATAAGGATGCATCCTAGTTTCCTAGATATAAACTAGTGTATATAATCTTTGTAGGACTGCTTTCTAAATCAACATACTAAAACAAAATTACTATCAGAACTTACTGGGAAAACAGATGGAGTTTGAAAAAAAGACAGCACAGCAGATGTGCTCTGTGAGTCAATCCACATTTCCCATGTATCCTAAGCGTCCCAGTACACTTTTGTTATAGGTGTTACAAGAAAAAACACTACATGTTATATAGAGAATACAGAAGATATTGCTACATAAGTGAAATTACAAAAGCACTTTTACAAGCATTACAGCATAGTACTTTCCACAGTACCTACCAGCAATGCAAGTGGAGTCTAACTTGCATATTTAAGGACTCATGTAAGAAGAAATTAAGTAAAATACCGGAATACCATTCATGAATGGCAATGTTGGAACATATTCTTATTTTATACATCTACAATTCACTACCTATAAGATAGAAATTAACCCCAATGTAAAAGGAACAAATGAAGTGCTTGAATGGATCAGATCATTTTAATCTGGCAAGTGATCACTTAAATGAAACACAAAGTATATATCTATTTTCTGCACACTTTAGTTCACATATGTAAGCTGTACAAATACACACCTGTTACAGAGATTACTAAAAGACCACAAATATGAAGTGCAAAACTTTTCAGAATGGGTAGGCTTTGTATTTATTTCAATTTTAATTCTTTGTTACTATGCTTGAAACAAACAAACAAATTATATAGAAAATCATTCTGGAATATTAGTATTATGCCTACTGATAGTATTTATTGTTGCTGGTTTATCATGAATACTTGTATACAAAAGCATTAACAGTCGTTTAGTAATAGTGGTTTAGTGTTAGGGAAGGAACTGAGCCAAATTCATGTTGGCAGACGGAGTAAAATTGGTAGTCTTAAAGATTAGTAAAGATATTTCAAGCCTAACGAAGGAGAAATTTCCATAGCACGTTTGCACAACGATCTGGATACTGTCATCTTCAGAAAAACAAAACAAAACAAACAAAATACAATGAAAAACAAACAAAAACTACAACAAAAAAGATGACCGAATATTACATTTTTCTATTTTTTCCCCAGTCTTTCTCACATTGAGCAGAAACATACTCTAACTAGTGAAAAGGAGAGGAAGACAGTTCTTGGTAGCACTGAAATTGAGCAAATGGGACTTTAAAGCAAAGCATTTAGATTACATACGCACATTGTATTTGGTTATACATTCTAATTCATTATTTCAAAACCAGTCCCTCAGTATACTTTGTATTTGGGAGATGTTTAGCAGAACAATGCCATAAAATACTTGTTACGACAAAAGACGTAGCCGTTAGAACAAGGAAAACAATAACAAACAACAACAACAACCAAACAAAAAAACAAAACAAAAAAATCCACTCTACTAAAAAGGGAAAGGGGGATATCTGGGTTGTACATGTACAGTTCTCATTAATAAATGTTACAGTAGAGCGTTTAGAGAAAGCTGACATATCCCAAGTATATAAACAGGCACCTGAAAATCAGGGGAAACAATTCCGGCTAACAAAGAAACCCCCCTATAGCCAAGAGAAGAGAGGCCTTCATTTGCAATTGGCAACTGAGCTGTCCAATTTTGTATTTTCCCATTACGTTTCCTATTGAGACTCACTATATGCTCCTTATAGTTTACAGCAGAAGGCTGAGGAAAGGCGATTCTGTGTTGACAAAAGAGCAAAAAGAGAAGAAAAGAAGTTGTAATTTTTCCTGCTTGATGGCTGGGCAATCACCAGGACACCTTTCCCTTATTAAACAACAAAAGGGAAATGTGAATATGTAATGTTTATTGGTATTTTCTGTGCTTGGCAAGAAGTAGTTTGCTTCTGAAACTGTGATGTGAAAAATCTCTTCATGCTGGATGGCTTTAGTCTATCGGCACCCTGATGAGCACTAAGAAAGAATCACAGAAAGACCTGACATCAAATTGGCTGCCAACACCACCCTCACTTTACTATAGTACAAAAAAGAGGAAAACAAGGATATGCATGAACAGTATGGGTTTCTTTTTCTGTGCTTGGTATCAAGTAAGTTGCTAATATGTTTGTGATATGAAAACATTTCACACATACATCAGTGCTTCCAGGCACCCAATTGAGACCATAGCAACAACAGACTTCACTGCCATGCTGCAGGGAAAGACTTTCCTTTTGCTTGCTCTAAGCCCTTTTTAAAGCAAAATCAGTGACCACTTGTCTATCCATCAGTGTGCTTGTCTTCTCTCCATGCTCACCTTCAGCCCATTTCAGAAATACGGAACTTGCTTATTCCTGACTATCTCAGAGAAAACAGGAGGTATAATATCCTTTACAATAATCAGTAACAATTCAATCTTTTTATTGTCTTAATTTCATACCTTTGGATTTTTTTTTAAGCCTGTAATAATGCACAACATTCTGTCTAATGCATAATATAAAATGCTTAATGTAAAAAAAACCAGTCAGATGAGGGGATGGTGTGATAAAGACACTTGCTTGACATTAAAAAATCAGAGCATATATATTATTCCTATTCTGTGATGTTTTGCTTATATAAAACATTCCCTATCTGTTTAACCAGGTAAGTACACTACGTGCTGCTTTCACTGCACTAGCTCTAAATAGATAATTACTTATCATAACTGTGCTAGAGAGATGTGCATTCAGAGACAGCGCAGTCCAGAAAAAAAAAAAAACAGCCCTCACTTACTGATACAAGGGTTGCACATCCACAACAGACTTACGCTGGCTATTTATTGTTTGTTTTATATATATATACATACACACACATATATATAATATTCTTACTTTACTGTGAATCATTTGACTTCATGTTTTATATACAGCCAAACATATTCTATTTATAAGAAATTTCTATTTAATTCAAGAGATATTTATTTAATATAAAGATGAGAAGCCTAACAGAAATAAAATATACTAATCTGTCCAATGTTTATTAAATACAGTTATGTCCACAAATAGATACTTCAACTTGAAGATGTACTGCCAGTGAGATATATTTTCATTAAACACATTTCCTAAATGTTTGAAGAGTCAAAACACTAAAACTGTAATAATTCTAAAATTCTGTATTTTTTCCCTCAGATGCAGTGACTTATTTTTGCCTATTCCTCTGGTCACATTCTACCTAGAGTAAAAGCACAACAGCATGCTGTGCTGCAGACAATACAAGAAAATATCCCCAATAGGCATTAGGTTTTCTTTTTCCTTTTTTATATCTTTTTTTTTTTTTTTTTAAGATTTCAGTCTTAATATTTTGACATTTCAGAGTGTAGCACATGGACTGTTTGCCTATCAATGTCACATTGAGAATAAAAACCACCTTCGTATATTTGTCCACTGGATAATCACAACAAAATAAATTTAAGCACAATAAGTCAAATCCCTTAGAATTTAGCAAAGAGCTCTTGTCCTTAGGCAGGTTAACACAAAATTTAACTTGTGATAGTCTTACAGTAGCTGAGAAATTATATATGATATCCTGTAGAAAGCATTCATCTGTTTTACAAGCAGAGGTTTCCTGAGCGTGTCAACGCGTGCCTTCCATGGATTGCATTTTGAAGACAGATTTCCCAGTTTCTAAATAACCACTTTTTTTCCTATAATGACAATATGATTCTAGTAACTGTTTTACAGCTTATATTTAAGGAATTATTTTCCAGTAATAATGGCATTAGCTTACTGAACTTGAACTTAGCATACCAAAAAAGTAGAACTGGGCGGGGGAGGGCTTTACACTTATTTGGCCTGCACTAAGGATTGCGTGTTTTTAGGCTGCAGTGTATGAGCAGCATCAAGTGCTACTTACTCACTGCTAAGCTGATATAATACATTAATCTCTCTCCTCCCCCCCCCCCCTTTTTTTTTTCTTTTCTAAAACATGTCAGCAAAGAAACATCAGAGCATTGAGTACTACACATGTGACTTTCAGCCAGGCAGTCCCTATATTCTACATGCTTTTTACACCTCTGCTCACTTACCGGTTGTGCAAGTCATACATGTCTTTAGGATATAATCTCCCTACTATCTTCAAAAAACAAAAAAAAAGGGAAAAGAAAGAAAAAATTAAACAAAAGTGATGTCAATGCATTACAATGTCAAAGTCCTGTTTCATGTTGGTCAAGATGGCTCATCTCACAGTATTTTCTCACTTTGATGTCAGGGAAGTATGATTGTGCTGTACTCTCTGAAGTCTGTTCCCTTGTCGAGCTTTTTGAATTTTATGATAATAAAATAAGGAGGGGGAGCAATGAGGTTCAAAGCATCTAGCATACAGGAATGCTGCCATAAAGCCAAATAAGCTAACTCCAAAGATTATAAGCAGAGTGCTACACCATAAGGATGCAGATATTTGATTCATTTTGAATATTAAATGACAATCCTCCATTTCAGCACTTGGTCTTGCAAACAAGACACCTTAAAAGAGAAATACAAAACCTAAACAAAAAAACACATATCTCACTACTTTATGTAATAATGGTTTATAATTACAAACATCTTAGACTGAATGACACTTTATTGTAATCCTATACACAATATATGATTTCTTCTGCTGTTTTTTCTTTAAAGCAACATCCTAAAAATGATCTGCCCTCACTGTCATTACTCTCTGTCAGTCCGGGAAAGTTACAAGAAGTGCAAGCACTGACAGGGATATTAATTTGTAAAAGGTTTTGTTCTAATGTGACAAAATCCATTTAATTCTCCTTTTGAAATAAAGTGGGAAGGCAAAACCATATTAACTTCTCCCTACTAATACTTCATGCCAAGATAGCAGATAGCCCTTATCTTTGGGCCACCCTGACCTCACAGTCACCCATGCTGTTTTCAGGGGAATTGCTATCTTCGCTAAAACATGTAACTCACCTATCTAATATCAAATATATACAGCAGATATATAGATCTCTTGCTTTTCCCTCTACGTACACAGTATTCAAGCATTATTAGAGTCACTCCCCAAAATATTCAAGAACATTACTCAAAAAATGGCATATAAGAACAAAAAATTGTATATTGCTGAGAGAAAAATCTACAAATGTTAGGCTGACTTCAGAAACTTGCTGTTCTGGAACCCAGCTCTCCTCGTGTGATGTGCATGCCCAGCCAAGTCGCAGTCAAAGAGCCAACTCTCCGCAGCCACACATTATTGTGTCAGCAAACACAAATAACAGATTTGTCCAGTAGGAACAACGAATGACTGCATGTTCCCCACCCCTATATTTCAGAGACCATTTGCGGGGACGGCAGCTTCTCCACGTACAGCTGATAGGAAGCACCCCAGCCTTTCCAGCACCTGAAGGAGAACCATGCATGCAAGCAAGTGTGCAGGCGGCCTCTTGCCGAGCAGCCTCCCGTGGGGCTCCCCGGTGCGGAGGGGAGCTGGGATTGCTAATGGCTGACGTGAGCACTGTGGGACAAGAGGGTAAGGATGGATGGACGCATGAGAAGACACTAGGACAGAGCTGGGAATCTTATGCATACCAAAGTCACAGAAATCCCCAAGTCATAGGGTAATGAAAGGTAGAAGTTCGCCTGGACATTATCTGCTAAAATCTTTTAAAACAAGGGTGTAGTTGTCTCATGGTCAACTTCTGTTCCACTCGGAACCCAGATCCTCCCTGGGGGACCCTCCTCTTGCCTTTCTCCAAGACAGGCGTAGCATTTGCTTTGGCCTGCAGTCAGGAACCTTCCCCTTTCACCACAGTGTTCCCAAGACAGTAAATGCAGCCCTACAATAACATGGGCCAACTCCCTCCACAACTCTGACTGCATCCCATCCAGTCCCAAGCTGCTGCTGTACAGCTGAAGATCTATTGTATCACTTATAAAAAATATTGGAAAGGATTTGGCACACATATAACAGCACGTTACGTTAACATAACACATAATCCCAGATGGGTTCACAGCCAGAACGAGAGGCAGACAGAAATGATTGCCGAAAAGAGGACACAAGACTTGAGATGTCACTAGAGACAGCCTGCACAGTTTTTTTCCCCCTTTGTTATTTGGACAGGGAGCACAAACTCTCCCACCTACAAGGAGAATCACATCTACAGGATATGACACTGCGTGACCTCTGCCGCTGGGTGAGGCAAATATGAAAAAGCTCAGCCAGAGCCTGGGAAGATGGGAAGGGAGAGGAAGGAAGAGGTGTGCCGTAGGGGTGTTTATACAAAAGACTACAGCTGCTGATTGTCCACGGATATATGGGTATATGGGTATGTAAGAAATAGTGTGTGTTATACACGCACAACAGCAACGGGGTGCTTAGGTCATCTTTTACAGAAATGGGGTGAAACAAATCTATGCCTCCTTCCTCTTGTGCTCTGCTGATCAGTGGGGGATTCACCCACAGGGTGAGCATGGGAGGAGTGCCTGGGAGCTTTGACATTCTCCTGCGGCTGAACACATCCTGTTATTCCAAGGGCAGCAACATTTCTGAGCTGCTGCCATGCTTCTACCATTGCTTGATACACCACTGCTTTGGGTTTTGATAGAAGATTTTAACAGAGACAGTCTAAGCGGCCATAGAATCACACACCTGGTTGCATAAGCTTCCCCCAAAGGAGTGACAGATTTTAGTACCTCCTCCACATCAGGAAAATTGGAAAGGGCACAAATAGGTGAAAACTACATGAGGAATTTTCACAGAACAAATGACACATAATATTCTGAAAGAAAAATCCTATCTGCACTCTCCTGGTGTTTGCTTTCCACACTCTAAAATTGAAACCCAAACTTAACTGAGGGCAATTGTCTAACAGACAAAATGTAGAAGTGCTTAAAATGTACTAGATCCTGCAAAATATCTCATTTGCAGAGATTTAAAAACAATAAAAAATGATAAAAACAATGAGGATGTGGAGTTATGAGAGTCCATTGCGATTTCTGTTTCATCTGCTCCTGTTTGAAAAAAGCATTACATATTCCCAGCCATGATTTTTTGATGTTTCCCAATAGAAGGGATTATATAATTGTGTACATGTTATCAATGACACCGCTATGCTATGGAACTGCTGACAGTTTAAACTTAATTACAGGCGGCAGCTTATGAAATAATTATAAAGAAGAGATTGGACAGCAACCACAGTGATTTCATGCTTCTTCTTCATGTGTGTATAACACAATATCATTGAGTCCCTCGACTTTAAAAAATAATGTGAGTTATCAATCAGATGGCACCATTGTGGACTGGGAGGCTGACTTGTTGAACAAAACGGTATCATGTAGCATTTGCCACTTGTAGTCCATGTCTTTGCAGTACCCTTCTCTGCGGTCTGTAAGACTGGCTGGCGGCCATGTAATGACCACTGCCAAAATAAGTACTAATTAGCAAGCCAGGTTGACAGGCTGTTCAGCCAGGGCCATACCACGTATTGAACAATGGAATTCCATAGCAGCAGAATATTCCCTTGTCCCTAAAGATCTGGATTGAAAAAGCAGAATTTGAGTGCAAGGATCTTGCCTACTTGATTTCATTCTATGGCATTCATTTCCAGCCCCAGTGAAATTCCCTCCCCTCCATGAATTCACTAATTAAATTGACAATGGCTTTGATACTGATGCTACCTCACTCCAGGGAGAATTTGCCTGGCTCTCCGGAGATTATTTTAATGTGTTCCAACTTAAATTGGTAGGCACTTTTTAACCTGTTCCTTCCTGATTCCATCTCACCTTTACCTTATTACTATTAGTGCATTAAGCCTGTAACTATTATCTTTTTAGTGAAGGGCTAACACAAAGTAGCTATTAAGCTTTTTAGCTTGCTATATAGCATATACATTTTTTTCTTCCATCCTCTTAAGTAGAGGACCCAACAATTCCTTTTGTTACTCTCTGGCTTCTTACACATTTTAAAAGCATGCTCTTTCTGCCTTTTACATAGTTTGCTAATGGTACCTCATTTGGAGCCTTTGCCATGCTGACTCTTTCTTCAGGTTCATCCCCTCCAACCCAATCCCCCCTCCTGTAATTCTATTCTCTTCTTATGCAGCTACAGTTTGATTTTTCTAAAAATGCTGAAGCATGTGTGTTTTTTTTTTTAATATATATTATATATATATATGTATACACACTTTCTGGTGGAGAGAACAGGGAAGGAAGATTAAGAGAATATAGTATATTAATCACTGCAGCATACTGTTTCTGTGTACTCTTTATCTAAAATATATCTTCATTCTGTTTTCAACTAGAGATGTCAAAGTCCTTTGTGGTGAACAGCATTAATTGCAAATGTATACCTCTTTTGTCCCTCTCACAAGCTGCTTATGATTTCTCAAACTACAGGATGCTTGCCATTTCAATAGCCAGTCACTTTCATTCTAGTTTATATATATATAAACTGTCTGATCAAATAATAAATAATCTAAAGTCAAAGCTGTCATACATTTTAGTTTACTAACTATGCTAAAATTTATGGCACTTTCAGGATCAGGAGACTTTTTTCATAAAACGTGTAGAGTGTTTCAGAGCATCTGTACATTAACATCCACACAGAGACACTTTGCAATTTGTATTTCAGACAGACTTTGTGAATTAATCATTAGGTTTTCATTACGTACTCAGCTCTTCAGCGGGATGTTGCACCTTAATAATTATGTTGCCTGTAGAATCGGGCAACAGAGACTGATTAACAACCCCACTGAAATTTCACGGCATTATATTGTCACCTAGAATAATTCAGACTGGAAAGGACCTCTGGAAATGATCTGGTCCAGCCCCTTGCTGAATGCAGGGCTCACCTCAAGGTTAAATTCAAGATCAACATAAAGTACCCCCATCCTTCAGGACTTCAAGGTCACGTGTGAATGAAACATCTCTGAAAACCCAGCTATGCCACTGGAAAAGACAAGCTGAATGAAGACGTAACTGGTGATCTCTAATACATCACCAACCTATTACCACTCTTTAAGCTCTCTGTTCTCTTCAAGAGCCATTAATGCATCCACATTTGCTCTGGCATTTCTGGAGAATTTTCCAACACCGTCTCTGTGTGCCTACTATTTCTGAGGTTTTCTGAGATAACTGAAGGTCATGCCCATTCCTCTAACTATAAAAGTTTTTTGAGATTTTTTTTATTCTTGATTTACTTATTCATCCACAAATATTTTTTTTCAAATTTCCACCAAGTACAGAATTATGAGAAAATCACATACAGCTCATTTAATAATCTGTTCTTGTTTAGAGATCTTTTTCTTTCTCAAAAGTGCTATTCTCCTTTTATTCAACCACATATTCCTATTACATTGTCTATTTTCAGGTGTATTAGACTACACCGTTTAAATTCCAAACCTACAGTCAGAATGTCTGATGGATACTGAGAACTACATATTTTTCACAAGGAATAAAAAATATACATTTATAGTTATATTCTATATACTTCTAAAAGTCTCAAGTTTTACAGAAAAGATAAACAGCACCATAGATTCAAACCACACTATGCAATAGTCTAAAACATTAAGAAACACCACCGTGTTATGATAGATAATGTGCTTGTTAGGAGTTTACTTATAACGTGATTATGATCAGAAAGATGTGTAGCTTAATACAAAAAATACAAAATCACATAATAGGATGACAAGACACAAAATGAATCACATACAGCACTATAGTTTAAGGGACTGATTTTCCTCTACATTACAGTGATATAAATCAGGAGCAATTCCGTGAAATCAGTGGAGATGCAGTGCGTGTGAGAAATGAATCAAGTCCAACATTTCTTTAATGTACTCACCATTTCTCTTCCCTGCTAGCAGACTTCCTTTCCATTCTCCCCAGATAGAAGGGACAGAGCTGAAAATTATCACCTGTTGGTGATAATGACAACTAATAGTACCCCCCTATCATACTAATAATTTAAAATGCTATTGTAATCTTTCATAAGCTGCTACATATAATTAACAGATGGAGAGAAGAAAAATTACAGGCAAAATATTGAGCAGAACTACATATGCAGACTTACTGCTGAACTTGGTTGACACAATCTGACGTTTCTTGGTAAAAGAACAAAGTAATTCCAGAAAGACTTTGGGAGGCAACTTCCATGAATCAAAAGCAAAGCAATCATTCAAGAACATATCAAAAGGAGCAGGAAAACAATAGGTAGATAGATAGATAGATAGATAGATGATATAACAATACAAGAATGGGCTCAAGAGATGCCTTATGACTAAATCGTGTCCTTTTCCCCCATTCTGCAAGCTTTGCTGAGTCCTTAGCTTTGTCACAGCCTCCTTAGCCAAGTGCAAGTACAGGACAACTGGACATACAAGGTGTGTTGTACACAAACCAGTTCAGCAGATGAAAAACTAAAACTACACATCTTTTGCTATAATCAAAATGAAATATTTATCTTTTTTTTTATTTTTTATTTTTTTGTGCTTTGATGTCTGCAACCCGTAAAAGTGGAATAAAGGATATCAAACATGCTGTTAAAGAACCAGCCCTGGGCTTACAATTTATAGAGACCAAGCATTCACTCGTGCCACATGCTGATAATGAAAGCTGTGTCAGTGCTTTGTGCCGGTCCCACTCCATAGCAGTACTGACCGAGTTACTAGCCGTGCTCGCTGTGGAATTCTGATTTTTCTGGTCTCAGCTCTGGCTTTCACCAAAGTAACTGCTGTCAAAAGTTGCTACAAAAATTTCTCTTGGAATAACACTAGAGTAATGTCCTAAGAGAGGTATTTGTCATTAGAGATCGCAACTTGTGTAGGAGTTGTAAAAAGCAATGCTGTTAACATTGCAGTAATTAAAAGAATCAGCCTTATCTCTTTTGTTTTGCCACAAAAATGCTAGCTTTCTACTCCTGGCATCCATTTAAATCTTACCACTATATCATTTCCTTTATTTTTCCTTCTAAATTATCACATTACTGCTGTTTTGGCATATTACTGGTGTTAAATAGTGCACAACTTGCCCTCTGTATTTATTAAAATATTCTATACAAAACAATGGAGAAAAGTAAGAAATGAAACCCATACAAATTACCATAGCATTGCATCACATAATTGCAATAAGCTGAATTTCAGTAGCGCTGAGTCAATTCCTGCGTGCACTGACAGTGCCTGATCTTCCCTGGCAGATGGGGAAGCTGGAGGACACACATAACCTTTCCTTTATGCGCACTTTCAAGTGCTTATTTGAGGGAACAGAAATAATCTCAGTGCACAAGGCAGCGTTAGCCTAGCACAGATAGTAGTACTAACTATGCCTGCCTGGTCTCACCCGTAACAAAACATACCTGCACACTCTACAAGGGGCAGCGCCAGCCCTGCTCCCTCCTGCTCCGTGTCTCGAGGCCGCTCTCGCCTCTGTGAGCTCTGCCTGGCCTTGCTGCGGGTCACAGCTGAGACCCCATTGTTCAAAAACTGCAAGTGATCTATGACCAAGCTGACATCACATGGTACTGGCTGCGGCATGATGCTTAGCTAGTAGACAGCCATCTAAAGACTGAAATTTTATCTTCTATTCAACTAAGCTCTTTCTTTCATTAAAACAATCACCCTGCCAGTGGGCATCATCATCCCAACCTCTCTCCCAAGCAGTGATTTCAGGCTTTGAAAGGACGGGCTCACGTGCTGGCGCAGCACCCCTCCAGAAGCCCTTTCCAGCAATCCCTCGAACAAGTCAGGGGCTGCTAACAGCACAGCCACTCGTGCGCTTCAGCCCCGTGCTGTGTCCAAACCCAAGCCCCTGCAGCTGGGGTCACACTGCCTCCATCAACTGGATGCTTGGGCAGCACGGTTTGAACCAGCTCCGTGCTGACAGCTTGATACATGAAGGACACGTGCAAGGAGTCTTCTCTGTCTCTCTGGACTGGTTTGAACTCTGCTCTCAGAAGTGACAGAAGATGAGTTTTTCTCTCTCATCTGACTTTGTGCCAGTTTCACACCACGGTCTTAAACAGGAGGTTTAACAGAAACTGTTTCTCTACTTTTTTAAAGGTATATTCCTGATTCTCTGCTCATTTTAGTTACCCAAGTTGAGAAAAGGGATGATAAAGTTGGCAAGAGAAGAGTGGAAATCAAAAAGGAAATAAGGAAAGGAAATAATATTATACGGTGATTTGACCTAACGTATCATATTATTTATAAATTATACTGAATATTCACTATGATACATTTGAAAAGATGCCATTAAAAGAATTTCATGCATGGAGAGGATGTATAGGTTTTTCATCAGAAAAAGAGGACATTTGCAAAAGTCTCAAGTCATAGTTGGAGATGGCAAAAAATTTAGCTCAATAGTTAATAAGAGAAGTTTAATTCCCATAAGATTCTTCTTCCAAAATTGTAGGCAGAATTTTAAAGAGGGCCTGGACCACTTGTTTGTATTTCAGACTAGCTACTCGCACTTTTGACAAAGGCAAAGTGGTCCTAACAGTTTCTAGCAGTCTCACTAAACTTCTTAATTTTTCCACATGATAAACTCCAATATAAATACATTATAAACTTAATGCTATCAATTTTATTTGTCAGCAATTTTGAAAACACTTTGCACTACATGATATTTCTCATTCACAAACTGAAATTATTAACATGAAAAATACAGCAATAACTGTAAGCTTTAAGAGGTTAATGGCATAATAGCAGAATGAAAGGGAATTCAGTGGAAAAACAATGAAAGCACTTCTACAAAAATAATTAAAGTACAAAGGAGTTTTGCAATATACTGGGGGAAAAATTAAGCATTGCCAACAAGTCACAGGTAGACAGTAAAAGAGAGAAAGTAAAAATGTTGCCAAAAGGGAGTGATAATGGTTTCATATCTATAATTCATTCATCTCGAGGGATGGAACATTACGTAATGTGGTGGCATCGCTGCATCCTGCTTCATTACCAAGTCCTACAGAGTATGTTCTGCATTCATAAGTTGGGATACTGTATGAAACGCAGAGACACTTCGTAAATTACTGACTCACATTTTCCTGACAGTGCTGAATGCTCTCCTGGTTTGAAGTTCAATTTTATACCAGTGGTAAGACAGGGTGAGAGTCTGAGCGACAGCGCAATCATCATTGCGTGGGCCAATCACAAAGACTACGATTAATCACACCAGTGTTGAAAGAACAAAGAATAAAAGAGCAGATACACTTCCCACTTGATTATTAGTTTGAGGAAACACAAAGGGTGAGGAAAGTTTGAAGGAGACACAGATTAAATGGCAGCAATAAAAATTGGCATAGATGAACTACAGGACTCAGAATGGGGAGGTGAGAATTGGAAGAGTTTGGAAGGAAGAGCAATTGAGCGAGGAAGGAGAGAGAGTTTGAGACCATGCCGCAGAACACTTGGCACAGACACGTCAAGTGAAGGAAGAAAGGATGGTGAGAACCCAAAAATAAGGACAAAGAAACAGAGCTGAATTGTAATGAAAGAAGAAAGAAAATTCAGTTTGGAAAATGAGGTATTATTGGAGAACGGGTTATAGTTCTAACAGAACTGGGAATGAATCCTAGAATTTTAAGCACAAGTTCAACACACAAGTGAGAAAGATGGAGGGAAATGAAGTATGGAGCAGCCAAGAGAAATTTGACAGTGCTACCTAATCTGAATTAAGAACACATCTTTCATTTCCACAAAGCATGAATTCTTAGAAATGTCTTTCTACATATTATCTCACATTTTCCTATTGGAAGAGAAGTGCAATTGTCACTCATCACAGTAAACACTGTGACTTTCCCTCCCTTTAGCCCAACCATCAGTACACCTGTGGGATATCCCTGTTGCTTCCAAGACACATTTGTATGATTTTTATGCTGCTACAACAACTCTGGAAAGTGTGATCCCTTCTGTGGCCTTGAGAGCTGGGTTGGGTCAGGACTGCACAATCAGGAATGCTTCCTGAAGTGGCTGCTTTCCAGGCCTGGGGGCCAGGAAGAAGAGAGAGACCAGCCCTGTCTCTACAGCCTTTCAGAATAAACTACATTGGGCCACAGAAGATGTAACGGACTTGTGCTTTTCCACAGTTTGGCATCATGGTTTTTCACTCAATGCACACTTCATTCAAGTCCACAAATAGCCTTGGAAAACCTCAAGGCCAGCAGGGAGGTCCGTGGAAACGCTCACTGTGCTGGGGTGCAACGGAATCGGTGAAGCAGCCAAGCTGGGACCTCTCACACCCATCTTGACGTGTCACTGCAGCACTTTACAAAGCAGTGAGCAGCTGGCATACATTTCATGGTAATGTATTTGGAAATTACCAAAAACAGGGCAACGTTAATATTTTGACCAGCTGAACAACAACATATAAGGCTTAAAAGCCTTTATTTCTATTAATTTAACTCTTAATAATGCTCCCCACCCCACCCAGTGACTCACTCCAGGTCTGAGATAATCAGAGATACTCAGAAAACTGAGATAATCAGAGATACTCAGAACACAGTCAGCACTGTGGGAAAACAGCTGTAACTGGGAATAACTGACTCTGAACACTGTATTTCCCACCCAAGTATGGCAAACTATACCCATGTACTATATAATCTAGACTTTAGAAAAAATGACAGATCAACCAAGCATTTCATGAGATGGAGGACCTGATGCCAGGCTGGGAACAACTGCAAGAAGCACGGAAAGACAGTGCATGCTAACAGACCTAAAGGCAACACTCGCCTCACACAGAGCGTTACCGTCTCATGGCCAGCCCAAGGTCTGCGCAAGCCAATTGCTCCTTTGCTTATCGATCTAAAACTCTGCCTTCAAATTGCTTCTAGCTTTTCTTAATTGCTACCTTCCTGTAACCACTTGATAGTTTGACAGAGACTGCATTTCTGAGTAATTTGTCCTTTTTGTTTAGTTAGATTGAGGTTTAGGGTGTGGTTAATAGAGCAAAATTGGGAAGAAGCAATTTTCCTTGGAACAGGGTATTTTTTCGGTATCTTTTAGAACCATGGATGTACAGTTACACAGAAGTGCAGGGTTTATTAATTACTACAAATGACTGGCATTAATTCTTAGTGGGAGCACCTTATGGCTTTGCCTGGGAAGTTCAAATCCTAGAATCCAATCCCACAGAAGAAGGACCTGGATTTCATAGTGGACTTGAACCTCGTGGAGAAAACAAAAACATTGTAACTTACATTACAATCTTTTATGGTGTCATCAGAGCAAGCATAGCAGACAAAAAGGATGGGGAGATCCAAAAGATCGAACCGAATACAAAAAATGAAGCACTTGGCTCCCTTTCATTTTCTTGTATTTTATAGCATGGCCCTAGTTATTGTCACACCAATCCAGTGAAGTACCCAAGTGATTGGTATGTTACATATTAACAACATTTCAGCCTGCCACTTCCATGTGCACTTGAGCCTGTCGCTGTGTGCTTGTCGTCATCCGGTTGTGTGTCCTAATCAAAGACAACAGCATAATCGGGGTTTCTTGTTTTAATCTGTGTTTGATTAATGTGTATGTCTGGACTGAAAAGTCACGCAGAAATATTGTGTTTGAAGCACAGGAGGTTTAGCAGGCATCACCACCAGAAGTGAAAGACTGCTAATTGAATGCTTCCCAATAACTTATTGATTCTAATCAAATCTCCCTAAAGCAGCATGCCAGCAGCAACATCAACAGCAATGTACATGAAGAAGCAACAAAAGGTAATGGAGAAACAGCGTTGAAAGAAATAAAGACACTTCCTTTCATGCTTTTTCAAAGAACTGAACTGAATTCAAATTCTGATCAGTATTTGTCCAAATATATATTTGACAAGAAGACACCTTAAATTACAAGAATGAGAATCAGATTTTTTAAATTGCTATCATTTGAAGCATTTTGTTCTGTTAAAAATCAGCAGAGCTCAAGGGAAACCCATTAATGAATGTCCATATATTGGGGTTAATAAAAAGCTCTCACTGAAAACCAAGCTATCAGTTTTCCTGTAGACAGAAGGCGTAGAAATAAGAATGCTTAAAGAGCGTTTTGATCAAATATATCCCCTCAGATAAGGGAAAGCTGCACAGAACCATTATCTTGACTGACATGATAAGATAATATGTATTGGTCAAAAATGAACACTTCCAGGAAGTCTTGTTTCATACATAGAAATAAAACATTATGGCAAGTTTGAGCTGTTGTAGTGATGAATTGCCATTAATTTTAGATAAATCTTTGACAACTGTTGTAGTATTTTGCTGTGTATATTTCCAGCGTGCAATGAGCTAGGGAGGCTGTAGTTTAGATACGTGATGGTTGGTGGTATAAAGAACGACTGTATGCAAGAGACCCTCTGAAGAGAACACCTTGAAATACTGCAATGGATTTTAGAGCTGACATTTTTTGCTTTGTACCTGGATCTGTGACTATGGTATGTTCAAATATGCTCTTTTGTCTCAGATCAAATGATCTAAATTGCCTTCAGCTGAGTTAGTGAAAAAACTGTCAATGTCATCTTGGGAATTTTTCCCACCTTAGAATGAAGGACAGTTTTTTACAGTTTTTTAAAGACACTGCCATGTTGACTGTTGTGTTGAATTGTCATTTCCTGGAAATCCCTATGGATTCCTTTGGATATTAATATTCTTTACTGTAGTTCTTTCAAAAACTGACAATGCTTCCTTTTTTTTTTTTTTTTTCTCCCCCCCCCCCCCCCCCCCCCCCTTTTTTTTTCCTGTAGTAGAACTGACAAACTGGTAAAATCTCTAAAGATATTGCTGTGAATATATTGCATGCAAGAGCCTGTTGGCTTTATAAAATTAGGGATCTTTAAGAACTGATGGATAGGAAATTGCAAGTATTTGAAATGTCACAGGAATCTTTTTAGAATCTCTATCAGCAGTAGTGACTACATGGCTTTTAAGTAGAGTGACTCAGTCCTGTCAGCCTCTGCAAGTTATCTGGAGATCACAGTGCTGCGCAGAGTCTTTCCTGTCATCTCTATCCTTGTCACGTCTCCTACACCAGCAAGTGCTCTTCCAAAAACATCTTCCCCTTGAATCAAGTAGGAGGATACTTAGATCAAGTTCCTAGCTAGAGAGATCATTTAGTGGTTCTCATGCAGGTCATCTTTACTTAAGCAGCAAAGCAAAACAGTTTTACCAACAATGACACTGCCACCCTCACAGGAACCGCTGCAGTCTATGTGTCCATCAGCTGTACTCCAGGGCTTGCTCACCACAGCTGCCTTCACAGCAAGTCTGTGCTGCAAGCTGCTGCACCGCGTATGCACTGCAAAGTATGTTTGTGATTATCCCGATCACATGTTTGCATTACAAAGGGTGTATCCTCGCCATGCTTGGATTATTTCAATTTACCCGTGAATTTACCTAATTGCAGCTTGTGAATATATAACCTGCAAATACATAACCATAACCTGCAAGAGCAAGGCTGCCTCTGGCTGGTCAAGATGACCATTATTCACCATTTCCAAGTAGTTACTGCACACAACCTCATGCTCCATTACAACCAGATGCTCAGCAACTTGCAACACAGGTGCCAGGGCAAAGGCATAGCTGAGGCACGGGGCTTGGGCCAGGCCGAGGCATCGCCAGCACGGGGCAATGAGAAGCAGCTGCTGGCAGCTCCTGGCCACCGCTGTAGACCAGACCCAGCCACACTGAGGGACAATGCTGCCCCACTTACCAACCTGAGCCTGTGCAAAGCGGCACTTCTCACCTCCTGCTACACCTCTTTACCAGCACAGAGAGAGCACACATGTTTGGGAAAGAACCCCACGATCTGGCACAGTGCCCTTCTGACCACTCGACTTGGCTGCAGAACCTGCTTGGGGCTCCTCTGCAGTTCAAGCAAGGAGGTACGAGACCTGAGGAGCCTGTCTGCTGGCTCCTTCACCTACTGGGGATAGCCAGCAAGGAACATGAACTCACTCCCTTTCTGTTGTGTAGTCTCAAATCAACCTCTTTTGTCATAAAAAGCAAAGCCGCTCCACTTCACTCTCATGGACTGACAAGATAAAGGTTGTAAGTATCAACAACTACAATAATAACTGGTTACATATTATTGTACGCTAGCATGAATTAATAATACCAGTTATATACCAACTTAAGCATTTTAGTCAAGTATTACTGATCTTTGTTACAGTGCTAGCTCAGTTTTATTGCTGCTCCAGATTTCAAGTTTAGGAATACCAAAAAAACTCTTAAAAGCTTTCCACCTGCTAAGAAAAGCAGGCATGGAGGTACATCTCACAGCACTCGCCTCCTTCTCTCTTCTCCCCAATTCTCTACACCCCCAAATCACCCCAGCCCTTTACTCCTTGCATTTTCTGTCATACCACAGAAGCAATGAAATATCAGCACACTGGCCAGGATTTAACTCTCATTTTCTGAGTTGCTAGCCCTGAAGAACACTTTCTCATATGAAAGCAGTGCTGATTTGTGTCACGCAGCTCAAGTCCCTCACCTCTCATTTCACTGCCACAAGGGCCACATTTACAAAAGGAAAGCAATTAGTGTTAGGGAAGATCAGTGTCAAGCGAAGTGTGTGGCTAATCACACCCACTTGTGCCAGCCAGCAAAACCAGCAGCAGCAGAAGCAGCAGCAACACATGCTATAATTGATTTATGAGGTTCAGTCTACAGAGGAGGAAGGTGTTTCCTAAACAAATGCCATTCCTAGACTCGTCAAACGCTCTTTTTACAGATACAGCAAATATAGACTATAATTGAACTAGTACTAAGGAAATGAAAATATTAAGTCACACTGTAAGCCTGAAAGAGAATGAGGCAGAAGTGTAAAGAACACTTAGGAATTCTTTCTTCCACAAAAAAAAACAGCAACAACATGTTTATGTCATCTAGACACTAAGTAGATTTCTTTGAGAAAAACTGTTATATTATCTGAGTAAACATGTCAGTCAAAAACAACAACCAGCAATTTACAAAAATGATGCTCGATTATTTAACACTGAAAAAGTAAGGTTCCATGGGGAGAAATGTTTTTATTTACATGCAGTATCTAGAAGAGTTTCAGGCTGAGACTGAACAACCATAACAAATATTACGGGCTTTGTTAAATTCAGCTAAACTCCCCATGCCTAGTAGTGTATTTTTAATTGTGTTTGACTGTAGTTTCTCTGTGTGGCTCATTGACACAGCCAACTCCTCATTCTGTGTGTCTTCCAGGAGACAGAGGTGTTCTGAAGAGAAAAGAGATCGTTGCTTGTAGGGGAATAAGGCAAATGCTTTAAGTGAACTGGGATCTAGCACTGCAGATTCTCGAGTATTCCAATTTATTTCACTGTGCTCAGCACATCACCTGATTAGACTTCAAATCATTAAATATACTTGCGCACAAAAGGAAATGATGGAATTACACATTGCTCCCCAGTTATTGAGGTTTTCATTACTGCAGGCTAATTTTCTCATTGTACTTCTGTGGGGTTTCTCCTAACTTAACATTCTTTTAAGGTCGCCCGTGTTGAGGGAATTATCTTGTTTTTTCAAAGCAAATTTTAGCTGATTACTAAGTATTTACATACTGTAATTTGAATGTCTAATTATGCAATTAGTGTAAATACATGTAATATGGTTTATTTTTCACAAAAGCTGATAAGGTACATTGCTTTTTGCATTCTGGTGTTATAAGATTTTCATTGCTTGTAATACACAACCCAAAAATTCACAGTAAAAGCTTCCAGTAAAAGCTGCTTATTCATCAATCAACACTTTCCAAACAATTTGAAACACACTTCTGACAAAAGCATAGAAAGTGCTGTTCTGAGGTTTTCTCCCTTTCTATAAAGCAAAAAGCGACATCTGCCTCATTGCTAAAGACTAGAGCACCCAACAACACCTTCCACTCACGAAATTTAGCAGTTGCCTTAAGCTGTTATATTTCTTCCTTGCAAGGGTTCATTATAAAACTCCTTCTACCTTAAACTACCTAGCACTGCATGAAAAGTCACCTATTGACTCCATTAATACATTGCTGCTGGCCTAAGAGACATCTTCATGTAACATGTGTTGACATTTGTGATGATACTCTTGATCAAATAAGGAAAAGAGCACTTGGGAAGATGAGTGGAGAAGGCATCCCTCCGGTTTTAGAGCTGCTTCTTTTTTAAGCAGCTATAGATAATAATTTCCTAATTAGCAGGCAGGGAAGTGTTTCTTTACTCTTGGTTGCTGAAGCAGTAAGGCAAAGGCACTGAGCTGCAGAGAGCTGTCATTCTTCTTTGCTCCTCCTCAAAAACCTCTAATAACATTTCCACATTTAAGTTCAACTAATTCTGAGGCCTCAAACGATGGCATTTCTACAAGTTTTATAAAACTTCACCTAGTAGCACAGCAAAATTTAAATCAGTGCCTCTGTGAGCGTAAGTCTGCAGTGTGGTAGGACACCGTGCCATCGGATGCACTGTGCGGCTTGTGGAGGGCAGCACGATGCACATGGGGGCAAATGAGGAGACAGGAGATAATGGGATGGAGGGCATGAGGACACAGAGCAGAAACAGAGAAGTCCTATTTCACTGTTTTGTTGCTCTTGTGGCAACCTCTTTGCAAGTCATCACGGCCCCTTTTTAGAAATGCACCCTTCAGAAATGCAGCACCCAACATTGATTAAAACAATTATTTATGTACTGAATATAATGAACACAGATTGATATCTAATTTTTTTAAATTACTTCACTGATCCTCAAAGACTGAAGATCAGCAGAGAGGCTACCATAATGTCTGTGGAAGTTTATACTTTCAGTTTCAATATTTTTCTCTCCCTTAAGCTCCTGTTGAACATGCATGTTCCTTTTTTTCCCTAAACTTGTCTTTATGTTATTCTACTTACTTTATAAAAATATAAAAATCTTATCTAAATAATGTGGAAACATCAATTATGTAAGGAACATTTCTGAATGGTATAAAAGATTTCTTTATATATATTTCCTTAACTTAGTATATACCTCAGTGAAAACAACTTCAGCTGGATACTGAATTTTAAAGCACTCTACAAAACTGCATCAACAATGCATGAGGCTAAGCTCATGTTATCAACACAAAGCTTTAACAGCCACTGCCTTTCTCCAAATGTCTTTCACGTTAACAATATTTATTTTTATGGTAAGTATATTAATTTTCAAATGGCAATGATAACAAAAGCAAAACTAAAAACTGTGACTTTGACAGTGGCCTCCACAGGACTAGAATCATAGAATATCCCGAGTTGGAAGGGACCCATAAGGATCATCGAGTCCAACTCCTGGCACCGCACAGGTCTACCCAAAAGTTTAGACCATGTGACTAAGTGCACAGTCCAATCGCTTCTTAAATTCAGACAGGCTTGGTGCAGTGACTACTTCCCTGGGGAGCCCGTTCCAGTGTGCGACCACCCTCTCGGTGAAGAACCTCTTCCTGATGTCCAGCCTAAACCTCCCCTGCCTCAGCTTAACACCATTCCCACGGGTCCTATCACTGGTGTTTACAGAGAATAGGTCAGCGCCTGCCTCTCCACTCTCCCTCGCGAGGAAGTTGTAGACTGCGATGAGGTCCCCCTTCAGCCTCCCCTTCTCCAGGCTGAACAGGCCAAGTGACCTCAGCCGCTCCTCATACGTCTTCCCCTCTAGGCCCTTCACCATCTTCATCGCCCTCCTCTAGACACTCTCCAACAGTTTTACATCCTTTTTGCACTGTGGTGCCCAGAACTGCACACAGTACTCGAGGTGAGGCCGCACCACCACAGAGTAGAGCAGGACAATCACTTCCCTCGACCGACTAGCGATGCCGTGCTTGATGCACCCCAGACTACGGTTGACTAAAATCCATGAGCTTTGTCTTAAGATGGCCAAGTCTCAAGACGGACCAGTCTGTGTTTCTAAAGGGCAATAAATGAAACTCTGCAACCACGTATTATTTTCCAAATGTATATACTGGATTTTGCTGTTCTTAATTGCACTGAGAAATAGCGTATGCTGAGAACAAGACAAATTTAATATGGTACTAGTAAGAGGAGGTCACGTTTTTGACATGTGAAGATGTCAGATTCTGGCCTAAAGATGGCACTCCTATACATTTATTTCCTATGACATTTTTTAATAAAGAACACCACTGAACCAAAGACAAAAGATTTAGCGGTATGCAAGAATAAATCAAAACCATGAAATGACTGTATCTGAGTAAAAAAAAAAAAAAGAAAGAAAAGAAAGAAAAAAGAAAAGTTAATTTCATAAATATTCCTCAACACATCAGAACAATTTTTGATATACTTTTTTAAATTCTGGGCTCATCAGTAGAATACAGCCAAGTCTTTAAAGACATTGAACATCTAGTTAATTTTCAGGTTATTTTTAGGTACCCCTGGCCTCAGTGAGATTTACAAAGGCATCTAAATTTTCTGTTTAATTAAGGTCCCAGTTATTAAGATATTTATGCATTTACCACATGTATTTTTCTATTGTATGATGCAACTTACAAACCAAATGTGAGGAATATCATGTTTGGCAGCATTCCCTAAGGGAGGCTGGATCTATAAACACATGGATGTAATGCATTTGTTAATGCAATTCTTTTTCCATTCTGTGACAGTTATAATATAAATAACATTTTCTCCTTAGGAAGCAATCCAAATACAATCAAAACAGTATATTAATATCTACTAAGGTAATCTTCAACTCTGTAGCTGTTGTAGAGCTGCGTTTTGTGAGACTATATGAAACTGGACGGAAACACGAGGCTGCTGCCACCTGTCACGTCCTGCTCCACTTGCCAAGCCACTCTGTTATACACTGTGCTACTTTGCTGCAGAAGAAAGGTATTTTTGTGCCGACCTACAATGATTGCTTAGACATAGTTCTCGAGCTTTCATCTATCTCTACTTTATTCTTTCAACTAATTCTCAGCCTCCACAAGCTAGGAGTCTCACCTGAAAGCCTGGAAGACAGGAAGGGAGGATGCAGCTCCTGGTCCATTCTCAGAGCCACTCTGCATGAGAATGTATTTTTCCAAGAATGGGAAGGGGGCCTGCATCTAGTTCAGCTACAAGTTACATCTACTTTCATAATCTACCCCTTAAAAACACTTCAATCCCATGGAAAACCTAAGCCAGGCCATCAAGTTTTCCAGTTAAGTGAGGCTGGGAAAATCTTCTTCAGATCAGCCAAAATTAATTACCTTAGCCTGTATCAAAATGAAATAACTCACAAATAAACAAAATTTTACCAAACACCCATTTATATGTGCTGGACTAATGAGCAGACATTTGAGCGTAACAAAAAAGTCAGAAATCATCCCGGGTTCAAAGGAACACAAGGAATCCCTAAGATGTTTTTTCCAAGAACTTGCCAGTTAATTAAGAAATACACAGAAGCACAAAATCAACAGATTGGAAAACTCAGCAAAAGATCCAGAAGTTGGAAAAAATGTGGGTTGTGAATATTTTGTTCAAATTAATATTCTGGCAGCTACATTTTGAACAAGCTGTAATTTGTATAAGGCACCTTCTGTTAAATTTGTGGCACAGAATTGCAAGGAACGATCCAACTTGTAATCAAAACATGGACTTGTATCAGTACATTTATTTACCCCTACTTACTCAGGCCTAAACTACTAATGAGATATTTAAAGTAAAAGAATGCAGATCAACACTTAAAAATAATTTTCCTTCAAAAATAAAAAATGCATTTCATCTCTCCAAAGAAACTAAAGAAAAAGCATCTGAATAAGTAAGTCTTTGACCAATACTCATGCTCTGACAGCCATTGTTCTACATACTAATTTTGTACAACACAAATTCATAGCTAGCAATGAGATTTGGGGAAAAGAATTAAGAAAAGGGCTAATCTATCAGCTGTGTTGTCAATACTACATTTAGAGAAATGAAGGCAGAAGTATTAATCTGTCAAAATCAAAGCCCTGGACAATACTCACGTCTGCAGAGTAGCTGAAACAAAAATTTCTGCCATGCATTTTATTTTTGAGCACTTACTAAAAAGGTAAGTCACTTTAAGAGGGGTATGTAGCACAACAGTGACAAAATAATCTGGTAGAGTAATACAGTTGACAAATTATAACTTAAAGAAAAATGAGTGACTGACTATTCTTTCTAGGATAATATGGAAACTAATGGGAAAATAGATCAAGCAGCATGAATTGTTAAAACAAGAAAACAGCAAATTTTTTTTAGCTTTAGTGCAACATGTGTTCATGCTATAAATAATTAAATTTATTAACAGATATTTATTATTAAAATAAAATAATTTCAGCTCAGTTCCAATGTTTTATGTATCTCACTTTCTTACTGCTTAGAGCTAGCAATGTCAGATGTATTGTTACATTCAATACAAATATCAATACCCAGAAGTACAAACAGGTAATTTTGCTTTCTCATCATTCATCAGATGTTGATTTTTCAAAGATATCCACAGCTGTTCCATGGCACAAATATTATTTTCTGAACATTGCAAACCAAAATGGTTATTACAATCACTGATTTAGAGAACAACGCTTTAATGCCAGCTGAGCTTTAGAGGCTGTTCAGCATTAGATGGATTGTAGACCCTCTTCAGAACCACACCACTGATTTCAGCTGTGCTTTGTCATTTTATAGGTTGTCATGCACACTGTTTCCCTAAAATGATATTTTATGTATTCAGCTAGGCCATACCTTAGTAACTGAATGACCCACGGTAGACCCATACCCGATCTACAATTCAAACCAACAAAGAACATCTTAGCTTTGACAGCAAGTGTAACGTATGTATGATCTCTGCTTCTTTTCATTTAATACAAATGGCTTTCATAGCCAGTGACAAATTGTCATGATGCAACCAGATTTTGTATTTTGATGATCAAAATCTGATTATTTGAATAAAAATAGAAAGATAAAATTTCCAGTTCATTTCAGACAGTGAATATGGGTAATCCTAAAAACAACCCTGGAAGTTATACCAAGCAGTATTAACAGTCTGTGCATCAGCCTTGTGAAGAATTGGGTAGAAACCACCATTAGAAAACTCCAGGCTGTGCAAGATCAGCATTCATCCTCCTCTATTGCTTACCAGAAAGCAAACAATTCTACATACAGTCATGGAATAATCTGTGTTGGAAAAGACAAACCTCCAGTCCAACCTCATCAAAGTTAGATTTGAGGTGACCTGGACTAAGTGATATGCCTCTTAAAAGAAGTGGCCATCCAGCCAATATTTATGAAAAAATGTTGTTGGGAGCACTGAGTTTATCAAATCAAGTCACAAAACTTAGATACACCTCCACCTAATGTCCTTCACATGTCCTTAAGAGCTGCATTGCCACCCCATATCCAAACTCTGCACAAGTGTGTCAGCAGCTGGCACGACAAAATGCTTGTCATTTATGAACCTGCAGAGTTCAGTCTAATGAGAAAAAGACTGAGCACTCAAATCGCTTTGCAAAAGGAGAAGAAAAGCCTTGCACAAGGTTGTGACTGTATCATTCTGTAAGCTACCTGACTACCCTGAGCATCCCCTTGCATCATCAAAGGGTGCTTGCTCTTCAGACGCCAGACCTAGCAGCTACAGCAGCTACTCCTCGCTGAGTCAAGTCACTGGTGGAAAAGGAGCCCTTCTCGGAAAGGACCTAGGAAACATCAGATCTGCTACAACCTCCCCTCCTTTCTCTTTCACCATCATTAACATGATTGTAAAATACTTTGTGTAGGGAAAAGGAACCCAGATCAAATTGATTTTGATTAACTTTATCTAAAAACAAACAAACAAAAAAACAAACCAAAACAAAACCACAAAATCTGTCAGATTGATTGAACCTGTGCTACAGTAAAACAAGATGTTCCCATTTTCCAGAACGTGTGATTTCTTTTTAATATATGTGAAGCCTTCTATTTCATCACTGACTGCAAAGCAAAAACCACTTACATCGGATATTTTGTGAAGGAGATGGAGTCACATAAATGACTTTAGGAAAAAAATACTTTACATTTCTCTGTTTGACATGTAATTCTTTTCCTCTTCATGGGTAAATCGTAAAAGTATTTCTAAACAAAGTCTTATCATGAACTTATTAGCATGCATATTCTGTACTCACATTTAGGGTCTATTTATAAAATCAATTCTGTTCTGGGCTCTGACAAACAAAACTGAAATGCAGCTGTGTGACATGTTGATAATTTTCATTAGTTCTAAAAAGCCTCAATAGAAATTACAATCTTCCTTGTTATATCTAAATAATCCTGGAGAACTCACAGGAAAGGTGACTTTTCTGTATTGTCTTATTTGTTAATGGAAAGAAAGAAGGGGGAGGAAAGAAGAGGATAAAAATGGAAAGGAAGGAAAAAATTAAAAATCGCAGATGTCCATTCTTAAAGCCACGTTGACTGGGAAAATCATCAGCATCACTGTCAGAGACAAATGTATATTGAATTTCATCTGCATTATTTGCACATCCTTTATTAACTTGGAGGGGTATTTGCTCAAATTTTGAATGAGTTTATTTTAAAACCTGAAATCTTGATGGTATTTAATATAAAGAGTCAAAATTCAGCAAGTACAACACTGAATAAATAAGCATACATGTATTTCTGTGCAAAAAATACACAGTAGAGTTGACAATGATGCCTCTTTGATAATTAGGTCATGGTAAAGAAAATTGCAAATAGTTGAAAACAGTAAAGGGGGAAGACTACACAGAAAATGAGATGGATTTCATTGGAATTGTCTTCAAGTAAAACCCATTAAGGAATAGGAGAGTAAAATTAAGGTTTATTACCTCTTCTAGGAAAAGGTGAACATAGGAAGTTTGATAAAGAAGGTGTATAAGGCTAGTCTATTTTTTCCTGACACATATTTGGTGGCTCTTAATTTTCTTTTCTTAGAATACAATGCTGATCTTTTAAAATTCTGCTGAAGAACTTCCTGAATTTATTTTTTTCTTAGGGACGTTTGTTGATTAACGAGAGATTCTTCTGAAGTATTCCTTAGGCATCAGACTTATAGAAGAGGTGCCAAAAATAATAATAATAAAGAAATGGCCTAATTAAACACTCCTTCTAATTTCAATTATTCAATTTTCGGTCTTTTAGTTTTTCCTGAGGTTTAATTTCATTAATTCTCCTGGCTATATGTAAGTCCCAGAGCAGGCAAACATCAGGTTTCTAAGTGTACAACACAAGCAGGAAAAGGGGAAGAAGAAATTTGTCTTCCGTACTTAGTGCTTACACAGTAATGCGTATCAGGTACCTTCTGTTAAACTTGCAGCCCAGAATTACAAGAAATGATCCAACACAAACCAACGCTTGGACACTGCCACTGACGGAAGCAAGCAGCAGCTGGGCATGGTGCCCTTGCACCCTGGCATCCCTGCGGGAGAAAGAGCACCAGGACAGCCAGCTTCTTCAGCCCCAACGCAGCCACCACACTGCCCCGGAGGTGGGTCCGTCCGCACCAACCCCTCCACACACACCCTTGTCCATTCTCACTCCATCATGGTGCTACAACATCATCCTTCAACTGAGAAACTACATTTTATAGGGGAGAAAGATGCAGATATACTGACTTTGTCACCCCCATCTTCTAGTTAGCACAGATGGCATCTTTATGGCACAGCATAAATTCCCCCTGACCCCCTTCTTGTGTTATCCGGCTCTCCAGGAAGCGACCAGGGAGCTTCCTGCACAACTTATGGCTACAGAATCCTACCTAACCAGGCATGTAAAGATTAGCAGCTCCAGTCCCAACGACCAAACTTCCCTAACTCCCATCTACGGTTACACTGAGAAGTCTGCTTTGCCAGTACCAGAAGCAGACAGATCCCAAGGTGCTCGATTTTAAGAAAGAGACTCAAAAAAAAATATTAAATTAAATTAAAAAAAGAAAAAAAAAAGAAAAAGAAAAGAAAAACAGAAAATACAGAAGAAAACTGTAAAGCAGACAAACATCTGAGGACTTTACATATTGACATAGAAAAAGAAATCAAAAGCAGTTGCATGACTGAGAAGACAAAGTTCTCTCCCCCTTCCCTCCCAAATGATTTAAGCAGTAGTCTTCTAAGTATCCACGGACCAGGTATTTTTAAGGATGATAGTTCTGAACATGAAGACAGGCAATGACAGTGACATTTATTAAGTTCCCGACTACATTTGTTTCAAAGGAAGTTAGCGTATAAGCACTTGGGAGAATTTACTAACCAGGCATTTCAATATTGCACAAGTCACTTTTGAAAATGAAACATAGGTTCATAAAAGGAAATTTGTTTTTAAATTTTCTTCTTTTTCTGCATATCAAAATACAACAAAGTTGGTTGGCTTTTTCCTTTCTGATCTGTTTAAAATGTGACTTAAACTTACTCATTTTTGTGCTAACTGCTATTTCTTTAATTCCATAACAGATAATGAGGACTGGTTTCTTTGTAATTCTAGTGTGATATTTTTGTGGGTGGTTTTCAAAGTACACAGTATGTAATTACGGATAATGCAGACAGTTCCTTTGTTTTCTGGTGGATACTTAATTAAAAAAAAAAAGTGTTTTTTTTTTTTCTAAGTGCATGCTGTATGATTAGAGATAACATGGAGAGTGAATCCATGCCATTATTCATTTATGTGTATTTACACTTTAAAATGACATTATATGACTTTAAACCACATGTCCTGCAGAATATATAGAGAGAATGAAGATTTCTTCAACCCAGATGCAAGTGATTTAGGAAAGAACGGCATTTAGGAAACAGATGATTGCTCATATCTTCCTGCTGGACAATTGACATAGGCCAGGAAGAGCCACTTGTGAACTGCAACAAGCAAAATCTGAGTCAGAACTGTACTCATTCCACTGTGCACATATGGCCACATTTTTGAAGATAACGAAGCAGACTATTTTCTTCAGTTTTACTTAAAAATGTATATTGTCAGCAGCTCTGCAAATCAGGATAACATTGAATGAATGGTTTCTACATAATTATTGGTTATAACAAAACTATACTGAATAGCAAAATATGCTTTTGTGAAAAAAAAATCGCAACATTGTGCTTGTGTGATTTCTCTTTGTGCCACAGTACTGCAACAAGCGCCTAATGAGCAATTCTATTAAACGGAAAATCAGGTATCATTCTGGTACTGATTTCCATGCATTCCTACCAGATAGATATAATCCTAAAATGTTTGTATTCAAAAAGAAGCAGAAAGGACAATACATGATATGTGGAATAATAATGCATCGATTTACGATCTTCTACCTACAGTTGCTCTTTAAAGCTCCACCGTGTAGAAAAAAAACTAGAAAATTCCAACCACTTTCAGTTCATCTGTGAAGCTTGTTACATAATAACCTAATAAGACAACATAAAAGACTATAAATAACCTCTTCTTTGGGTTAGTATATAAAGCTAACATGCAGGCTGAGATGCCCTAGATCACTGATCATATAAGGACCTATGAAAACAGCCTATGGTTCACTCCTTTCACTCTATTTTTCCTTTCTTCCCCTCAATTTGCTTATATATATATATATAAGCAAATATATATATATGCACACACACAACCATACACACACAGAGAGACACTTCATTTAAACTGAGAAGAAAAGACTAAAACTCTGCTACCAGTATGCTCCAGAGGTGTAAGATCCTATTGAGGAGTATCCCTTTCCAAACCTGGAGACAAAATATTCAAACAATTAACTTAAAATGTACACAAAAGAGGGAACTCTACAATCCACAGTTTGGGTGCATTAGCATTATAATTTTTCTTTGTGATATTTAGTGAATTTAATTTTGTTTGATATCAACAAAAGAAATGTCTAAACACTGCTCTCAGGGATGCTTGCGCAAACACTGAAAGACAAGGAAACTACTGTTATCCTGAAGGGTAATAGTACTTTACCTTGCATGTAATGCCACAATAAATAATGTTAAGACAAAGTCTGTAACAGTTAAAAACACATAGCATATATTACTAATAGACTGTTTAATTCCTCTGTCAAAATTTAAATAAATCCTTATTATATTGCTTATTCGTTTTTGCTTTGTTTTTGAAAGTCAAGAGAGAGCTTGTATTCCATCTTATAAATATTCTTTTAGTGGAAAATTAATTAAATTATTAATAATTTCCCAAGGTTTTATTCCAAGCTCTGTGTTACTGCAAGTCTGATTGAGCTCACTAAAGGACTAGATCTTTTCTCAAAGCTTTTATAATAGAGTATTTTGGCCTTGATTGCAAAATGATCATGATAAGAAGAATCAATTTACAAATTATTTTTAACACAATATAGAAATCTGTTTGAAAATATATTTGGAAACTCATATCACTGATACTTTTTCCAGTTTACCATTAAAGTAGGGTACTTCTAGGACTTTTTTGTTTTAAAAAGATCTTGCAGGACTTCAGATTTCCCTTAAAAAACCTGGAAGCATTTAAATGTTTCTGTAGTTATTACCTTCTCCTTTCAAGTTGAAATCCTGTCCCTGTCACTCAAGGACAGGAGAATAAAACTCTCCAAAGCCTAGCACATACTTATTTTCCATGAATTTTATGGTATCTGAAATAAAACAGACCTGATAACCAGTTGCATGTCTACACAAACGTCAGGAATAACTTAAAATAACACCAGGTCTACTTCGCATAGGCAAAAATACAACTTACTTTGCCATATTCTCACTTGAAACTTAAGTTCAGATACTGGCTCTACAGACATTAATGGCACTTCACTCAATAGAAAATGAAGAACAGGAAGACCAGCTCAGAGTACACTCCTGCAGACTTTCTGCACAGTAGCTGTGGATCTGTAAATGCTAACATTTTAGCACATGTATTTCTCAAACTAAACCTCTAGATGAAAATTATGTATCAACAAATTATCTTGATCATGTGTCAATATATCTCCAGACTTTCTTTTAGAATTGGTGCACTGATTGTTTTAAATTAAGTTCAACAAAAATTTCATCATTCTTCCACTGTCTAGATTAAAAGATTCACTTCCACAGTTTTAAATTGCTGCCAGGGACCAGATTACTGGGAAACACACATATGCTTTTCTTTCCAGTGCACATGGCTAATTTTAAAAAAGTTTGCCAATGCATCTTTTCCATTTTATGGTACTCCCACAATACTTCAGACCCTCCTCCTAACATTTACACACCAGTATATTTTCCATAAGTAATAAATCCGCCCCTCTAAAAAGCTATGTACTACTTCATTTATTATTTTTTTAATGCCATCCAGAAGAAAATATTTGTGTTATTTTAATATCTTCAACAAAAGCACATATAGGTCAATATTTTATACATGTTAAGTTTTATACATATTTATTACTACTAATTTTGAGTGAGGAGGTCTGAGTGTCAGAGCAGGGATGCATGGGGCAGCAGATGCATGGAAGGGGCCCAAAGCTGACTCTGTCCTCGTGCTTCTTCGGATGGAAGATGCAATTCCACAAAATTAAAACAAAGGCTCAACAGATGATCAACAGAGTGGAATTAAAGAGAAACAGTTTAAACTTATAACAGAAATGTAAAGATCATTAAAATTCACTTGTGGCAAAGCTGTTCTAAGTTTATCATCATGAAGGGGTAGTCTTGCTTACTACATGTTGTTTTTGTGGACAAGAGGCAGACTAACTGAAGGGAGCTGGCAAAGCAGGGCAACCTTTACAAGTATGCTAAGTGGGAATTACAACACTCGAAGTTGCCTGCTATTTAATACAGGAGCAAAAACCACAGTGCCATTACAGACGTCATAGAGTCATGGGATAGTTGCTACACAAATCTCCTGTTTGTCACCACTTTCTAACAATTAGGCATGTGAAGTTTGTACTTATGGTACTTTTTAGATGAGATGTCACTGTCTCAGCAACAGCTAAGAAATGAAAAAAATTACAATAAATAAATCATGTAATAAATCATTATAATAAATCATGCAGCTACACAGCTGGCGAATCTGAAGTCTAAAACAAACAAACAAACAAACAAATAAATAAATAAAAATTCAAAACCCTAGGAAGTTCCTTAAGCTTACAGAAAACTAATACCAGAAATGCAGCAGTAAAAATCTTTTGCTTTACCGAGCTATATATGCAGGAAGAAATACAGAAGGGTTTGATAGAGTTGGTCATGAACAGAGAACGTGTGTTTCACAAAGCAACAATCAAAGCGCTGTGTGCCTGAATTAATTCCTTTGGGTCCAGGACTTCACCCACAGGTTGAAACAAGTGTCAGGCGATACATTGAGGATATCAGCAATGGTGAACAGATTCAAAACCCTCAGGAATATATTCAATGAAATACATGGCCTTCTATTTCAAAATTCAGGTTAACTTTAAGTCAGTTATTAACAGAGTGACGTAGGCTTTAAAATGGCACAGTTCTCCACACTATAAAGAACGTTGCTCACTTTTTCCAACCAGTTGAGAGCATAGATTCCAACTCCACGATCACTTGTCATCCTGACAACACCAAAAAGCACAGATATGACATAAGTGGTTTATGGCACCAGACAAACAAATAAAAATTTTTAAAAATCAGTGTCACAAATCACAAAAGCTCATTTTAATGTTGGCTCCCCTTAAGTTCACAGCTCTTTCAGAGGCTTGCAATTGACAAATAACATATATAGAACAGCTAGATAGCTGACAGGAGAACAAGTCATTGTAGAGGCAGCAAAGAACAAAAGCAAGTGGTTATCCCTGCCACTGAGAAACACAGGGAACAGCCACTAGCCAGGATATTTGGGGTGAAAGCAACAGACACACCAGCAGATACCTGAGTAGAGCAATGAGGTAAGGCTCCTACTGATACAGCAGCTGCGAACCACTAGGAAAACACTTTGCCAAGATGAAGGGGCACCACTGCACACACCTCCATGGCTGGCTGATTTTGGAGAGGCTGAATCTTTTTGAGCTGCTGCTCTTCTGAATGTTTTCCATTATATGCCATACAGTGCCAAGGACTATGGATTTTGCACTCCTCCGGGTAAGCCGAACAGAGCCAATCACATTAGAAGATGGAAGTAAACAAAGGTGGAAAGCCAAACTGAAGTGAACAATACCAAATGCCAAGTGAATGATAATTTACACCGTCAACTTCTATTCTGCAACATTTCCATTTGTGTCTACCATCATTAGAATAATGAGATCCAGCAACATGTATGGCAGGAGCGAAGATATGCAGTATAAATTGAAAACAGAAGAGAACATCCAAAAGTACTTTTTAATGTGTTTGATGTGCATTTCTGTAACTTTGAGAAACATAAGTACTGATTTCTACCCAAATATTATTTCATTCACAAACACCAAAGATATTTATTTGCTTGTTAGGACACCAATGCATTTCAGTACTAGTAGCATGAAAAGACAGGAAAAAAAAAAAAAAAAAAAAAAAGACCACCTGGAACATAAAGTAGATTTAAAATGACTTATAAAGAGGCTTAAAAGGTGTATATAATGCTAACGAAAAAAATTATAATCCTGGAAGCTGTAAAATACTCAGGGAAAATAACACACCATAATGCCTGTTTCTTTCACCCTGTCACAAGCCAGTACTATCTGTAAGGAGAAAGTTTTGGGGGTTTCCATGCTGGTGGCTCCTCTGCCGAGCTTCTGCATGGTGGGGTGAGTGCTGCTCTCTTGCCCTGGCAGCTGGTAGCTCGCTGCCCCAGAGGGGAGATGCAAACTGACCCTGCTGGCCTCCGTGACAGCTACCTGCCCCTACAACTTGAGCACATCTCTACCCGGGGACACACAGGAAACTTGGTAACAGACTGATCATTTCAGTGTCAATACTGTTTTACGCTCACTCCTGATTTTGAAAATAAGCTCTTGTGATCAGGTGAGCAAAATATTTGCTGAGAAGGTTTCCTGCAATGGGAAGAATATTTAAGATTAACCCAAGTACTCACATCCTATTAAAGGCAAAAATCTCTTTATTCATTATTAAATAAAAAGAAAATTCAAATAGTAATAATAAAAAAGAAATGACTAGGCATATTGGGGTTTGGACTGTATTCTCAAATTCAAACAGACTAACAATCATACAGGGAAAAAATCTTCCATTTTTTCACCTTCAGGAGAGGCTGCTATATTGACAGAGATATGAATAAACATAAAATCCACCATCCAGTATCAGAATTAGAATACTGAATATTGCTGATGGATTAATTATGTTTTTCCAAGCTATTCAGATAATTAGACATACTAAGTTCAGAGCTATTTTTGCAATGATAATGGACTTGTTTTGTTGTGGTCTATTTAGCAAACTGTTGGACTTGTTTTCTAAAGCCTGTTTACATTCCTGTACATCCAAGCTTTATTGATATTCTGTCCTTTGGATTATAGTGTCATGCCAGTAACACCATGGAAATAGCTCAAGACAATATATACCTTGCTTTTCAGAGCTTCTACCACAAATAAAAGTACAGTACCTCTTCAGATTCTTCCTAAATTGAAAACGGGCATACTGTGCTAAATAACTTTTTAATAACATTTTATGCATATGAACCTTAGACATAATGGCTTTCATTTAGCAAACTACTTCAGAGCTTGCATTATTTAAAATCTTTCAAAAATTTTATGTAACCTCACATCATGTATATAGCACTTAGCTAATTCACAAAAAAAAAAAAAAAAGAAAAACCCAAAAGCAAAAAATAAACAACAAAAAAACAAAACAGAAATAGCTTTAGACTTCATTGATCTCAATGCTTGTAACCTGTTTACATTTATGCATGTACGTGCATGAATGACCCTAATCAAACCAGTCAAATTCTTACCTTTATATCAGGTCAGCTTTTCAAGATTCAGTGTACAGTACACAAAAATGGACAACTGAAGTCCCACTGGTCCACTAGAGTCTAACATCAAATCAGCCAAATCAGCCCTTGCATTTATGCCGTGCTACCAAAAAGGAGTACATGAAGCGCCAGGTGTCCTCAGCCTCCAGCACAGCCCAAGACAACATTATGCAGCTCGTGCACTCAGATCTCCCCACAAAAGCATGTAACCAGCACTGGTTATTGTGAAATATGGAAACCTTTCAACGGAAGCATTTATACAGCTTCACACTTTTTTGCACTCATTCAAAATCTTTGATTAAGCAACCAAAACAATTGTTCTACCTGTATCGAGAAATCTAACGTGCCACAAACCTCATGCATCACGTATGTGCATGCACACACTTAAGTCATACACATACATATTTGTAGTCATTCACGTTGTGAATAACCAAAAGTTGTGTAACATTTTTAAAAACCTCCGATCACTTAAAATTAGTATTCTTGAAAGGTAAAATTGTCTATTAAACCAAATATATCTCATAATATGTCTTCGTTGTTACATGTTACATATGAATAGAATCAAAATATGAAAGGCAACAGAAAGATCCGTAAAATTATATAAATAAACGTTGCTTCTTTCCTTCTGGGTACCATTACTCACATTGTGCAAATTTATTATGCAAAATAATATTAAAACAGAATCTGCATTTTACCCTTGGGTTCATTCAATATTCAAGATGAGTTATAGAAAAAAGAAGTTAATTTAGGATGAAAATAGAGCATTTAATAAGACTTTTAAAAATTGTCCTTCAAAGATCAGTTCAAACAGAGACCTGAGTCCTTCAAAGATCAATTCAAACAGAGACCCGAAAGGAACAATGTCTGTTTTAGTGTAGGTCCAAAAAAAACTCTACTTTTCACAAATATTACACATCCCAAAAATCCTGGAAGGACTGTTTTTTTGTTTTGTTTAAAAGGGGGGGAGGGGAGGGAAGTGGACTGTGTACTATCAGTCAAATTATTGGAACACATATAAGAACTCTGATAGTTCTAAATACTAACTTGAATACCTTAGCCTTCTGAGTATTTTATTTCCAACGTTACAATTATGTGGGTTGGAAAGGATTACACAGTAGTGAATCACCTTATGTAAGCAAATTTTTAGATGAATTTCCATTGTGTGTTTTATCTTATAATCCCAAGATATAAAATTACATCAATGCCTCATTTTCTCAAACTTTTATTAATCCCTCATGCAAATTAGAAATGAATATTTATTTATTTTTTAAACATTCAGCCAAATCAGCTTTGTTGGTTTATTCCTGTATCTTACAGTTTAGTTTGAGATTCATTTTCTCAGGGGACTGATATTCTCTGTCCATAACTGCTTTGCCTCTTTAAGCAATGCACTCACCATGTACAAGACTGGCATTGCAGGAGTTTATTTCTGCATTCTTTATTGAAAAATACTGTTCTTCAGGTGGCAATTGAACATAGTATAGTGTGAAATGATATTCATCTCCTTAAGGGGCAAACATCAATTCTGTCCTTGTATTACCCTTGAGTCTCCAAGAAAAAATGGAGATGATGCACATGAGAGCTGACATGCTGAGCATGAGATTGCACAGTGGTTTTGGTCAATTTAAGCGAGGATTGCACAGGACAACCCTGCCCTGACTTTGTGTGTCCTTCCCCTGGGCTAGTGCTCTGCTCTTACGAACATGTAGGGATCCAGTTCCTCCTCCACATCAGGCACACTCCTTAACCAGTAATTTTTTTGACTAGATCCATAGTTTTAATTTTCTTCCTATCTGGTCACTAGATGGTCGTTATACAGACAAGGTAAAAACACAGCTTACAGGCGGAGCAGAGTAGGACCATTCATTCCAGCGCTGGTCACCCTGAGATCATTTCCTCTAAGCTGGTGCACAATGATACCCTGAGATGAAATTTCAGATTGTCTCCACCTGCTCACAATGGAGCCACACCTTATGGTTGTCACAGCGTGCGGTAATTCTGGAACAGGACTGGCAGAGAACGACAGGGAGAGCTTTGCAACCACTATGTACCGATCCCCAAAACAGAGAAAGAGGAATAAAGCAGCTAAAGTTACTAAAGCTGCAATAGTATACCTCTACCGTGTGTTCAGAAAGCATCCCAAATCACGGACCAAAGATCTGTCTTGTGAAAGAGAACTTGTGTGTCCAGCATTTCTTTTTTTGCTGTCCATATTGGTTCATCTCTCATTATGTGAAACCATTTCCTTCAACATAAGGCAACAAAACATGACTCTAAGTCAGTCTACACTTCTCCATCTAGAATAGATTTAATTGCAAACATTAAACCAACTTAAAATATTAAAAATATTGTACATTTCCAGTGTGTTTTCTCTCCCCTCTCTAAAGGAATAAAACCACTGCTGACACAGGAGGAAGTGAATTGTTCTTGACTGATGCTTCAAAACCCCTTTGAACTCTTCTGGTGATTATGACTCTCAATTTCAGATACAATGCCTACAGTGAATGAGCATCTACTGCCCCATAAACAAGCCACAAACCATTTGTAGTCGTTTGCTAGAATAGAATTTTTCATCCCCCTTGGCATCTGGGTTTCTCACCTCAAATGACCTGTTAAAACTCAAAACTTCAACTCAAAAATAATTCATATCACAAAACAGTCTTAAAGGACAGCAAGAATGTACATATTTGTTCAAAGGTGCTCAAGAATCACTGACAATGGAAAATCAAGTAATCTTTGTGCTCCAGGTCCCAGTATTTCCAGCTAAAATGCATTAAAAGGAAAAAAAATAATCAAGTTTATTATCCCTATTTACAACTTGTGGTGTGATATTTTCCTTTATAGCATTCTGAATCTTCTACCTCCTGAGAACAATGAGCGTCAGAAAAGAATACAAGGAAAAAATCGCTCTTGCTTTCAAGAATATAATTTCAGAAATGATTCACTGGAAATAGTGTGGAACGAAAGAGAGTTGGAATAAAAGATGAAAATGGCTATTCTATTTGCTTTGTATTAATTCTGCTTTAATCTCTGTGTAAAGACTAGGTATTTCTAGGTGTGGGGCATGGCAAGAAAAATGAATGAATGAGACATCAAAATGATGTAACAGTGCTTCCTGTTGTTACAGAGAGCATTGCGTATGTCCCGATGAGATGCTTATTTGCTCTGCACACCTAATACCAGCAAAAGTAAGGACAATGCTGAGATTTGTTTTCCAATTTGTCTAAGTTGGTTTAATGAGGCAATTTATTTATACATTTCACAAAATCAAATCCAGATGAATCATCTATTCATATAAACATCTAACAGAAAACAAACTTGATTAACTGAATTCTTCTCTGTTCTTGAATTAAACCAGCAAGCTAAATAACTTGAACTTTTTTTTTTTATCTCAGTTTTTTAAATGGCCATTGGAAACTTTGTTCCCCCTCTTCTGAGAAAAAGAGAAACTAAATCAAATTTCAGATGCTTACGTCTCTGCACCACAATGAAGCACTGACCCGAACATCAATGCTGGACTAACTCCTTAGGACCAGGGAGGCTAGTAGACTATACAATTATTCCACTAAGCCAACATGTTATTTCTATAAATTGATTATTAAAAGCCTAGAAAATGTTATTATGAGCCTGTCACACTACTTTTAAAGTAATCTTTGTTTCTTTTCCTTTCATCTCTTTCTGCCTACTGCTATTAAGTGAGTATTTGATTCATGAAATGCTCAAAGATCAAGATGACAGCAGACATCCATTTGCCTGAGGTACAATGTCAAAATGCAGGGGTAGGAAACAAAAGTGCTACGATTATTTTAAGGCAGATGAACAGTAGGTATCCCAGCAATGCAGCACCATAATGGTAGCACTACCAAATACCGTGACACATCATAACCTGAATCAAAAGCCTCGATAAGCCAGTAGATAAAATCCACCAGCTGGTCTTTGTCCCGTTTAGCAAGATGCTGTTCCTGCTGCAGCTGCACCTGGGCAGTGGGACCAGACTGATGCCACCACTGAAAACCTGTAACTGAGCTTGCCATTTAGTAAAGCCCTTAGGTACATGGTGAACTTCCAAGTGCAACTTTGTATGTTTAAGCTTTTTCATGTTCACTGTCACATGCTTCTCTTTTGACTACTGGGTTCAGGTTTATATTTTAAAAATAGCTCCCTAAGTGTTTTGCTACAAGGTACATTTGCAAGGGAATCCAAGCAACAACAGAAAAGTGAGCCCTTGGCTGCCATCCCCTTTTTGCAGTATCTAACTTGGCAATGGTAGCCACTTCTAGGGAAATGCATTTAAAATGCCTAAAACAAATCAAATTTTTGAATTTTGGGGAACAACATTTCCCCTGATTTTTCTTTCCCATTTTACAGACTTAGACTCCATTTTATCATGGCAGCATTCAGCCAGCAAAATATTTGCATTCAGCTTTAAGCACATCTGTATATTTACATCAACAAGATTATTTAGGCAGCAAAGAACTGGTCTTCTGGAGTTACACAGATAGCTCAGCATCTTGCATCCTTTAATAAAGCGAGGCTAAACCAGAACCCTGATAAGAAATTATCATAACTAGTTAGGAAATACAAAAATACTTCTGTGAAATACATGTATTTTTTTGTTATTGTTTAAACTTTTTCCCAGTTTGTAGGATTTAAGCTGGACCAATTTCTAGCTCTGAAAAAGGGATTCACAATACCTTTTACCGCTGTTTAAACCTCTATCAAAATTGTTTAAAGGTAACAGACATGGTTTTATGGAAACAAAATGGGTTTCTTGGTAAATACTTTACAAAATAGATTCAAGAAAGGACTGACAGAAACCTACTAAAATGTATGAAGAATGTCAAAAAAGCTTATACTAGTTTTCACAGAATCACAGAATCATCTAGGTTGGAAGAGACCTCCAAGATCACCTAGTCCAACCTCTGACCTAACACTAACAAGTCCTCCACTAAACCATATCACTAAGCTCTACATCTAAATGCCTTTTGAAGACCTCCAGGGATGGTGACTCAACCACTTCCCTGGGCAGCTCATTCCAATGCCTAACAACCCTTTCAGTAAAGAAGTTCTTCCTAATATCCAACCTAAACCTCCCCTGGCGCAACTTTAGCCCATTCCCCCTCGTCCTGTCACCAGGCACGTGGGAGAATAGACCAACCCCCACCTCACTACAGTCTCCTTTAAGGTACCTGCAGAGTGCGATAAGGTCACCCCTGAGCCTCCTCTTCTCCAGGCTGAACAATCCCAGCTCCTTCAGCTGCTGGGATTTTCAGCAATATTTTCACCACAAAACAGTAGTTTTGTAAAAAGATAAGAGATCTTTATTCATAATGAACAGATTTATGTATTTGCTTACAAATCCACCCCATAGCACAATTTAATTTAAGGAATCAGTGTTTAGCATGACTTGCTGGCTTTGGACTAGAGCTGTGGGCTTGGTCATGCATAGGGCTGGCTGCTATGGCTCAGCTCCTTGAAACCGGCGGGACCAGTAACCAGCCCTAGATACCCTGCAACACATACTTTTCTAGTCACACCACCCTGTTCATCACTCTGTAGAAAGCCTTTCTTCCCATGCCCCTCCAGGATTAAGAAGACAAAAGGCACAGACAGAAGCTGCTTACCTACTTCTCACTTGGGTGGTAAAGCAGTTCTTTTTTCTTCCCCAGTGGTGGACCTTACCCCAGGGGACGCAGGGAGCACCTCCTGCTGCCAGAGGGGGGAAGCACAAGTCCTGTTGGTCTATGAATCCTTGTGCTATACACCCTGAAGCAGGGTGCTTGCTTTAAATCACAGGACTCTGAGATTTCTTTCACTGCCATCAGTTCAAAGCACCCTTTCCTGGCTATATGAAGCACTCTGCCTAGCTATGTGCAAATAGATTTCTGGGTACCTCCTCCTTCACGATGTGTTTTGAGAGCAGCTGACCAGCGTTACTGCCACAACCATTTAGGACACAGGCCTCTTAAGAAACAGAAGAAGCTGGAGGAAGATGAAGGAAGAAATGAGCCAAGGAGAAGAAAAATTCCCACACCATTTGTAGTAGTAACTACCACTGCTCTCTACTCTCAAGGGAGTAGAAAGAAGCTAGGTGTTGACTTGTGTGATCTGAAATGGCTTTTTGTTGTAAACGTGCACCTGGAGACAAGACTAGCAAAGGGTGTTTTGTTAGGGTATATTTTCAGTGATGCACAACCTTTAACACAAGTTAATCATTTCATGTATGAAGCCCAGCACTAAATATGCATTTAAGGATGTCAATTTCTGTCTATTCTCACCTCCACTTAAAAACAGGGATGTGGTCATTTTAAGTTCCTCCTAGAATTCAACCACCTGAGCTGAACCAAGCAGCAGCGTTTTTAGAGATATCCAGCAAACGTAACAGGTGTGCTGATAGACACAGGACTTTGTACTTAAGTAGTTCCTTTAAATCAGTCAGGAAAAATAATACTAAGTATTCCACATAATAATGCACTGAATTAATTCTTCAAGATCACGTGAACACAAAAAGAAAGGACTCAGTAACATCTATGATGAATAAGAACAAATACTACAGACTAAGTGTTACTCCCACAAGGCCACTATCCTGAGCATAACAGGCAGGGCTTCAATCCTAAGCAAACAAATATGGGAACCCAGCAGTGCTTAATATTTTTGAAAATCTTCCTACAAAGTAGATTTCTAAGCTTGTCTATATTGTAGTGTATACTTAGATTCATTACAAACTCTAGGCAAGTACTTCATGGAAGGATTTTGCCATGAGCTTTTACAAGCTACTATTTCAAGTCACAATTTTCTGAGTTTTATAATTCCCCTTTTCAGTGAAGATATGAAGTGTTTTCAGCTGATGAAACCCAGTTAGTCATTTGCAAACACCTCCCTTAGCACTCTCCTGTTCCACACATCTTCAACAGCACACACCCATGTCCTTAGCTTTCCTGGGCCCAGATCAGGAACTGGAGCTGACAGAGGAAACCGGACCATGCTACATCTGGGATGCAGCTACTGACAGATCTAAGGCACCATTCTGGCATCAGGGATTAATAAATGTTATGGTACCTTAATCATACTTCTATTCGAAGCATGTTTTGTGCTCTGAGGCTTGCAGAGAAGTTTCATAAGGGAGAAAAAGAAAGAAAAACAACAACAGCAAAAAAACAACTTCAATTGTTCAACATACAAAGGACCCTTTTTGTGTTGCTGAGGCAGCACACAGTACCCAGTCAGCAATGAAAAAGACTCTATCTGTGTTCTTATAACACATATGTATGAAAAAGATACCCTCTGTTTAGTCAGTGTCATCACGTAGGCAGTTTGAGTCATGTTAACTGTTCAAATATTTAAAAAGTCAAATGTATTCATTTGTATTTTTTAAACTTCAAAGTCCTCACGATAAATCTTATTTTGTGAGAAGAGCTGCCTTCTTCGAACTAAGCAAAATAATGGCTACAGAAAGAGATTTAAATATCAAAATCTTTATTTGCCAGAAGTTCGATCCTAAAGACTTTACTCCGCCACAGTCTTTGAAGTTAATATGGAGTTTTACCTGAAGAGGACAAAGATTTAGCATTGACTTCTAGCTTCTTAATTGCTTATAAAGCATGCAGGCAGCCTTTTCTTTGCTTTTCATGAAAGCTCTCAAGCACAGAATTAGGCTAGTTGCTACTAAAGCTTCATATGACTGTTCAAAACAGCCACCATCTGCTAAGAAGTGGAGAGAAGTGCCAGTTTCTCTTCTGAAGTCGCTATCACAGCACATGACAAAAAAAAAAAACAGATAGAAAAGAACAGTGATAGTTCTTTCAAACTTTTGTTTTGGTATAGAACATAAGAAGGGAAAACTGTTCACTCTTCACTAGCTTTATAATTGATGGTAGAAAAAAGCAGAACTGCGGCCTTCTTTTATAGGTAGAACAGTGATCTTTTTACCTCCAGGACAGCTCTTTTGTCTAACACAAGTTCCTAGATAAATGGAATTTGGTGTTCTGTTCCGCAATAGTAGTTCATATCAGGAAGCTAATGGCCATACGTAATTCAGAACAATCAGCAGTCTTTGGCAAAGAGAGACTCAGTGTTAAGCTATCACAGGCTGTGAATCAACCCTTATCCTTAGGACAGGTGTCATCAGGAGAAAAGGGTGGAGATCAATAGCAATGCAGCGTAATGACAGCATACATTTTTGACCAGATGCACAGTATCTAGTTTTGTGAATAAACAGCCGTCACTCTCCACTTTCACTGTTACTCCGACCTTCAATGTCCCACCCACTCCCAGGAAGGGAAGGAGTAAATGAAAAGAGAAAATTACAGTGCTAAAACAATTACAGTTGCAGACATCACCTTTCAAAATTTAGATCTGAGCTACCGGGGGAGGTTGAACGTATCAGGTCTGACAGCTATAAAGTTAAACACTTTATAGATACAAAAACTGTAAAATAGCTGTGAAAAGCTTTCCACTAAAATCTTAACCACAAGCAGCATCTGCAAATTCTAAACTGCCTGTCAGCAAAAGGAAATTCAGAATTTTGATCAGTGCTTAGCTTTTTGAAGACAGTTATGCTGAAACACCCTCTACTCTATAAGCTATATCCCTTGTTTGTCAGTGAGTCAGTTCCTGTTAATAAGTCATGCAAAATGATGCAGACTGAAGTTACGCAAAGAAAATTATCTTTCTTGAGACTACTGTGTTAGCTGATTTGCCTACTTAACATGTTGTGACAGCTTCAAGATCTTGAAACTGTCTAGATATATACACAAACCATTAAAAACTCCAAGAAAAGCTTCATTTGAAATAATAGCAAGTGTCAAAATATCTTGGAAAACGTAAGGCAATAAAATATTAATAACAAAACAGCTGTTTAACAGCATCCTACCAAACACTTACAACATGTTGGTGTTATTTATACAAGAAGAGAGGGTATGTTACACTTATAAAATGATGTCCTATGGTTCTCCGGGATGCTTTTAAGCACACATTAGGGGAGAGGGAAAATAAATAAATAAGAGAGCTATTTAACTATATATAAATATAACCAGTGTAGTAACAAAAATGATGACTTACTTAGCTAAAAAGCTTTCTTTATACACTGACTCTTGACAGCCTTCAAGAAAATAAGAACAAATACTGCCTTATTCTGTTCTTAACATTTTCATTACCTGTCAGTGATTTTTGTTTGCTAGTTAGTTTTAAAATACCAAACACACAACCCCATATAGGCTGAATAAGCTTAAGTAGACCTGTATGACCTCCACCTCTAAGAAACAACAACAAAAGTTTCAGACTGCACCCTGGATGTGTGGATGACTCTACATGATTAAGCATCATCAGAATTAAGAGGGAGTGCACAGGGCACTGAAAAACAAAATTGCAGAGGAGTCATAAATGCATAAAAAATTTTTGATGGTCTCCAAGTTTGACAACGTTTTAAATACACAAACTCTTTCTTCAAAAACTAGATAGTGACAGGTTTTAACACTCCAGTCTGAACCTGCAGTTCTAAAACTTGAAGAGTATTGAGTAGTTGCCCTTATGAAAAAGGCTGCTTCATCATCTTTTTCAGTTTGATTTTCTGTACTCTTCAAAAAAAAAAACAAACAAACAAAAAAACCTTTACTTTTAGCATGCCATTTTCTTAATGAGAAATTGATGAATGATGACATCTGGCAAGAGAAAAAAAGCATATGGTCTAACTAGCTGTTTCTACAGAGGTTAAAATCAGCTTTGCAATTTTCTCTGGTTGCCACTGTGATTGACAGATCATCAAATAAATCACTCATTCTTCTCCCTCTCTGTGCTCGTCTCTGTACCATCAAAGGCACTAGGGGGTAAATTTGCACTGTACTGTATGAGGAATTAGACACGCAAGATCCATTAACATAAATGGGATTTTTGCACCTAATTCCCTGCACACCATGCTGAAAAATGTAGCTGTAGGATATAATATTCATGTTTTTTCTTTATTCTATTTATAATTTTTAATTATTAATTTCTAGCATAATTGGTTTCTTTTAAAGAAAATGAAATGTCTAGTAGGTTACCTAAAATATTGTTTAAGACCCCTTGGGCTCGATGCTGAAGATGGCAGGGAATATGTGTGTATGCAATCCAAAAACCCCAAAGAAACTAGGGTGAAATGGGATTGTTGATCACACATTCAAATTAGCTCTGCTTTCCTTCACAGCTATTACCTACACTTTACTTCTTTCAGTCCCATCCATCTTAACCCCACCTCTCCCAAAAAGTAATCAAAATGGATATAGCATGTGAAAATTCAAAGAAAGTACAGCGTGTTTTAAACTCATTCAGTCACTTGGGTTTATTTATTTATTTATTCATTTTTTAAATCAGAGCTACTGTGGGTCAGTGGGAACAGAAGGGTGGCATTTTCAAGGCTTTATCTTTCCTGATCCTGCAATCCCTCAAACCACTGGATTAAAGCAGTTTTTGTGAATGATACTTAAGTGCAGTCTAGTGCAGTCCGATTCTGTTCTTGTGTTTTTATTGAAAAATTCTGAAATTGATTTGAATTATCTCATTACAATCCGCAACAACTTTAAGTCATTCATTTTGATTTTGGTAAATGTTCAAATAATCACTCTGGGTTGATCAACCCTTCCCCCCCCCCCCCCCCCCATCGGCTTAATGGCTGGATTGAGAAGAAAATAATTCAATTGCTTTGACATTAAAATGAGGCATGAAAAGTTCATGCTCATGATTTTTTTTTTTTTAAACTAGAATGCTTCCAGTTACAGAATATAATACATTTCAATAAGCAGTCACCATCCTCCTTTTTTGTATCTTGACCTGGCAAAAGCACTAGAATGAATTGTTGAGACTGATGTTTGTCAATGTTAAATCTGTGTGGTATGACTAACATCTCTAAAGATTCAAAGGGGAGTGGTGCTTGGCACTGGAAGGCTTAAGAAAAGAGAAGAAAAAGGAAAAAGCTATGGAAGATTAAAAGAAGAATAAATGAGCTGAAGAGCAACAGAATTGAGATGGCTGAGTTTGCTACCATACTGCTTAAGATCTGCAGATGTGACGTGACACTAATAAATTGCTGGGTCAGACAAATAATTTGTTATTTTTATTAGGGATTGAAGAGAAGCCAAAGCAAATTCTGTATCAGTTGACAGTGAGGAAAGTAAGTCAGACACCAGGCATTTGTTGAGGGAGATTGTGAGATTTCGACATACTAGTCAAAAAATGAAGAGTCCAAAATAGCTGCTAGCTCGCAGCTCTGAGCAAGAAACGTGTTTTTGAAAGTGGTGAGGAAGAAGGAGGAGAAGCGCTGGGAGATTAAATGCCTCATTCATTTTTGGCTAAGACGAATATTACAAGAAAACGTCAATGGAACATGCCAGAGATACAGAAAAATACTAGGAGAAAGAAGACAGATCAGAACGTTAGTGTTAATCTTGCAACCTATTCAACACATTTACATTTGAAAGACACATTCTAAAATTAAGATACTGTTAGGATGTATTTCCAGTGTTTGGTGTCACATTTTCTTCAATACTGTCAGAATCTACTTTTTAAAAAGTCTAAATTCACAGGCTACATAAAGGTTGTTCTTATAAGAACGCTATGAAAACAAAGGTTATTTTCCTGTCTTGGTCCCTTTCTGATAAAGCCTGATGAACACTCCCTCTGTTCTTTACTGTTGTTTTATACAGAACAGGCTTGTTTTGAACAAGAATTTTAGTAAGCAGCAGCCACGTCTGAAACAATTTCTATAAAACATTCTGCTTACTGTTTAATCTAACAGCTTTACACATCACTTCAGCAAACAAAGAAGGGCAAACCTGGGCCCATTTGTTTCTTGTATGACAAATATACAAGAGTATATTTTCACATAGTATAATGGGGCTTTTCTACTTTCTTTTTCCTAGGTTTTTGTTTCTTTTTACTTTTCAGAAACATTGATTGAGAAAATAGTGCACTCTCTTCAATTTTCAAATGGAAAAACACAGCAAGCCTGTTAGCTTCTGTAGATATTTACAAGTTTATATAGATTTTTTTTTCTCTCTTGCTACAGCAAAATACAATGGAAGAAATAATTCCTGTTCATATTAATGCTCTTTCAAATGTTAGGGTCTAGTTTATGTTTACAACATCTCATATGGTCCCCTTGTATCTGAGATTACCAATTATCCAACTGCTGTTACTAGCTTCATTTCTGCTAAGTACGAATAACTTTTTTCAAAGTCCTAAAATTGTTCAGATGGAGCTTGTTTGGATGCCTCCTTAAATGGATATATTTGTCATCATTTCTCTGTTGTATTAATTTTCATTGTCCTACGATGAAGATAATTTGAACCTATGGCTATATTTCTAATGCTTCTAGAACTTCTATGCTGTTTTCATTTACCAAGAACTTATGGGACTCCAACTGAAACTGAATCCCCTGTGAAAATACTTTCCTTTTACTCTTGCTAGATTATAACGAACATAATTAATAAGATAACACTAGGCAATTCAAATACTGTGTCAAACACAGGATATGACAATCAGAACCCAATAGACCCAATTTTATTTCTATTAAAGTAATGACAAAATACCTGCCAAGTTACCAGAGACCATGCCAAAGGAGATTAAATCTTGTTAATAGCATAGAAAAAATCTATATTACTTCCTTGAAATTGGTGATAAAAGATTACATAAATATTTTCCCTTATAGGTAACCACTAACCTTCTTGCGCTTAACTGTTCTTTTTTTGGCGATAAGAAACACGAAACACTCCTGGTAACATACTTGAAGCATGCAGATTTTTTTGGTTCAAGTTTCAGAGCTCGCTTCCATTCCCTTGGGGATATTGTTCTCTGGTGCTTGGAAGAACTCAATTTTCAACCAAGGCCACAAGTTGGTATATAGGAAGAGTGATTACTAGTTTAATTTATATGCATATATGTAAAATCTATAATAAATATGTGTATAACCTAAGTTGCTTTCATTGTAGTTTTTAGTTAACTTGTTTTGTTCAATAGATAGGAAAACTTCAGGCATTGTCAGGCACTGTGAAGCACTGCGACACTTGAAAAAATATCAGGCCCTTAGCATCTTGGTCCTGCAGCAAAACTGCAAGATTCGTTGTTATAATGTAGTTGAGCACATTAACAATATGTTCCTTTAAAATCTCTAATGAAACTGCTATTTTCCATAACATTTCCCCAGCATTACTGTTATTTAAATATGATTCTAGCTCCCTTGTCATCTATCTTGCTTTTCTGTAAGCAGATTATAATCGATCAGACTTATCAGTAATGTGGTATCTTGAGTTTATTATTTCATGAACTTTATTGAAAGGGTCTCTTCTTCCTCTGTCCATAACCAAGAGGACTCTGTACATGCTGCTTATGGTAAAACCGACCACTTTTGCAGTCGTATCACTATGCACGTTACATCCAGGTTTTTTTCCCACTACAACCTTGAGGTCTCTCAGTACTATTTCTTCAGTCATTTCCTTTCAGTTGTATGAATTTTCATTTTCCCACAATGAACTTTCCTAAGCTCATTATGAAATCTTACCAAAAAAAAAAATATTGACAGATACAAGGCAATACTTTTATTTTCTTCCCTAGAATTGCTGAACCATGATGCTGCAAAGACAACCTTAAAAATCATCCCAAACTTCTCTGTAATGTTTCCTTCTCTTTTTTTAGAGGCACATTTTTACTAGGCTGCTTAAGAAATTGTTTCATAAATTCTAAGCCACGTTTATTCAAATGAACTGCAGCCAGTGCTGTAATTACAGCCAACTGGGAGGTACAATTATTATTATTTTTCATTACTTTGACATATGAAATAATGTTCTTTCACTGGTCAACATAATTCTGTCTCCACACTTCGCTTTATGCTCTAGAATCTTCCTACCTCATAAGAACATCTTCTGAGCAAAATTCATCTACAGAAAATGACAAAAAAATCAATGAAAGTAATTGTCAACATGACTACTATTGACTTTACAATACCATATACCTATGAACTTTTTTTTTTTTTTTTTTTTTAATACTGATGGAGATGCTTTTCCTGTCTGTCATGGCTGGGACAGAATTTTGGCTCGGACAGAGTTAGTTTTCTTCATAGAGTCTTCTATGATGCTATGCTTTAGACTTCTGATGAAAACCGTGGCAGTAGCGCTCCGATGTTTTGGTTGTTGCAGAGCAGTGTCCCATTGAGCTGAGGATGTTGCAGCTCCTTGTGCTGCCCTGCCAGTGAGAAAGCTGGGGGTGCACCTGGAGCAGGGAGGGGACAGGACCAGGACAGCTGGCCAAAGATAAAACTGGAGTAAAGAAGGAGGGGGACACATGTGGAATGACGGCATTTGTCTTCCCAAGCAGCCGTTCAGCATGATGAGCCCTGCTTTCCTGGGAGCAGCTGAACACCTGTGCCTGCTGATGGGATGTAGAGAATGGATTCCTTGGTTTGCCATGCTTGTGCATGTGCACATGGCTTTTGCTTTACCTCATGAACTGTTCTTAACTCAGCCCTTGAGTTCTAGTACTTTTACCCTTCTGATTCTCTCCCCCATCCCACCTGGGGAGAGCGAGCAAGTGGCTGTGTGCCAGGTTAAACCACAACACTATCAGAGGAATAAATTTAAAGGCCACAAATCATCAGATAAATAAAATTAATTATAGCAAAGTTACTCAGTTATACCTTTATTTTGAAAAAAAACCATTGGTAGTCCTGATAACTCTGGGGGTGGTTTCTTGGTTCAGATAAATAGTAGCTGACTTTCCATCGTAAATCGTGATGTATTTTTATACCTACACACACACAAAAAAAAATCTTGTATGTTTAAATGTGTGCTCAATCTCTACAGCAAATATAATATTTATGACACTCGCTTATAACAATGAACTTGCTTATGAACATTAATGTACGTATTTCCTGCAAATTGTGTATCTGGAGAAGAAACCTAACTAATGAATACAGATATCTCTCCCCACCCTACAGCCAATGATCACAGTGAGAATATTTAGTCGCTCATATCCACGATGTGACTATCTATGATCCAAAACTGCAATACTTACAAAAAAAAAAAAGGGGGGGGAATATTTTATGGCAATAGAGTTCCTCAAAGATGCCACCATCTACCAAAGTAACATTTGCAGACTTTAATTATTATGACAGTTTACGGGAAAACTGTTGAAGAAATCTACCACAAAGTTAAAATGATTACACAAAAGAAGCTTCTCTTTCAAAGGTTTGATGTTATATTCCACCAAGATATACATAGAAAATACTATCATATGCAGTTCTGAGCATAAAATTAGCCTAAAATGGGAGGACTTCATGTGGCTCACATCTGTGAGCTTTAGTATACTTAAGAATGCTAAAAAAACAACCAAACCAAAAAAGAAAAAAACTTTCATGAGGCACTGACCTCAAGGAGAGTTAAATCCAGAAAGAAATTAAAAGTTATTTGAGAAAGAAGTAAATTGAAGAAGTAAATGTTAATTCTGTAGAAAGGATAACCAAAGCCAGCAAGCCAGAATCTGCTTCCTGCGCCTTGTAACAGTATTGCAACTTCACCAAGCAGACTTTTTTTATTACTATTATTTCTTAGTCTTATTTCTAGATATCAGCTATGCAAGCTATAAACTTCGATTTCTTTTCTTCGTGGTTGTGGACACAAACCTGGAACTACGAACACACTAGTTTCCAAGAACAATAAAACCAGAATATTTGAATCTTAATTTCAAGCCGATCATAATTCATAAGGGTTTGTTTGCCATTTGAGTACATAGGATTATCTGCACAATGACTGTATCTGAGTTAGTCTCACCAAACCCTGTACTAACAACATGGGAAAGACTGAAAGATTCTGACCTAAAATATATGTAGAAGAGTTAGTAGTCCCTGACCTTTCAGACTTGGATGAGGGATGGACAAAGCATCTTGTGAGATTTAAAAGAAGCTGAGAATTCCAGAAAGGGCAGCTAGCAATCCAATATCAGTGATAAAGACAAAGGTCAGAGGGCAAATATTTAAAAATTACTTGGTACAAGTGAGGACAGCAGCAATGTCACATGTCATTTCTTTAGAGCCTCTGAATAATAATTTCCCCTAGATCAAGACTCACACAAGCCTTACAAAATGAGACTGTAATGCCCCTTTGGAAAAAAAGTTTCTTTAAAAACAGCAATGGCCTGAACCTTACTGCATCAGGAGTAAACAACGTTACTTGGCCATGCAGAGGAAACTGCACCACAGCTGACTCACGGCTATGAAAGATTCCTCCTCACCAGGATTCCCACAAGACAACACAGGCAGCGCAATGCAAGAAAGAAAGGGCCTCAGCAGAGATTCAAAGTCATCAGAAATGGAAGACTTCAGAAGTTACTTTATGAGTTCAGACATATACAGACAGGTTAAAAAGTTCTTTGCTGTTACAGTAGCTTTTCGCCTGTCCATTGTTCGGGTACATGTATTCCCCTCTCTGTGGCATGGTGTCCAGCACAAATGGCAGCTCACAGAGAAAGCAAAGCTGCGTAATCTGCATCCACACCCAAAAGACAGAAAAACACTGCTTTAAGCATTCTAGGCTTCTTGCGTTGTGCAATCAATGGGAAACCAATGGCAGCAAAATATTTGAGCTTCCAGTGACGCACGAGCCCTGCTGCCCGTGAGGCCACACAGGCTGGGAAAAAGGAGCATCTTTCCATGGGAGACTTCATCCTGCCCAAACGGACGTGAACCCCTTGTTCCTCTTTAAAACGCTGCGGTCTCCAAGACATGAAAGAGCAGTATAAAGCTCTAAATCTATGTTACTTAGAAAAGTTTACACACAAGACACTCAGCACTAACTGGAGTGGGAATATATCAAACTAAAGACACTGATTACAGTAATATTTTTTTTTCCTGAGCTTCTTACCACAATGAAAGCTATAAATCTGAAAGTTTCTACATTTGTTTTTGCATTTTTGATAGAAGAGAGCATACAGACACATGATCTGCCACTTCGCAGTAAATGCATCCACCTTCATATCTCATAGTGCATTACATAAACCAGTCTTCGGGTAACATAACTGTTATGTGAAGTGATAAATGCTGAATATATCGCTTACAGTAATAACTGTGTGCAAAATGGAAGTCTAAAGGCATCACAATACTAGGGGAAAACATTCAAACTCAAATGGGAATGGCAGCTGTACAGAGTATTCTCGCTGTCCTCTTGATGACTTCACAGCACAAATGGACAACATTCCACTAATACCATTTCCAGAACAACAACAAAAAACATTTGGCTAATCTGGTATAAGATTCCCATGTGGATGTGTGGTATTCAACCAGGATTAATCATGCCCATAATGGATAGTAACAAACACAAAGCCTCTGTTATTAAACCCTAACTTCAAAGTCATAACACTTCCCATGCAGTAGCAGCACAATTCGTAAATTAAGGGAAGCATCTGACATTCATTTGTTAAATAACCTGTTTCTGAAATGGAACAATGGGTCAAGATAAGTCAATTACTATTTACACATTTATCCAGCTTGATGACTGCTGTAGTCATAGGTAAAGCACGCGCTTGTGTAGGAGAGAAGGCTGTTGACAGCCCAAACCTAACCCACTAATTTGCAGCAGCCATCTTCATTCCCAGCCTTGCTCTGCACCATCCCCCTTTCTGGTCACCCAACCTCCTCCCCAGCGCAAGGGAGCTTTGGCAAGGGCAGCAGATTGTTTTAATTGCACTGAACAAAGCAATATATTGCTGAGCTTACTCTCCCCATAGCTAGAGCCACAAGATGATGAGTTTTGAATTTGCTCCAACTGCTACATGCTGCCCTCAGCTGGGGTTGGAACAAGCTTTGTCTCTGGAGAGGGACAAATGCCAACACTTAGAGAAGGAAAGGGTGGAGAGAAGGAGGAAGGACTCAGCTTTATCTTTCCCTTGTAATGCTGTGTGTTACAAGCAAAGGGCTGTAAGATTAAAGACAAATTAGGAGTCAAAAGATGAAAATGAATAGGCAAATTAAAAGAAAATGCAGGAACAGTGAGAAGTGATAGAAAAAATACATGGAATGAAATACTTGTAGTAGCAAAGAAGCAAGAGAATAAGGACGACAGTCTTCAGTTACTGTTTTTATAGGAATCTGTTTACCCAATGCACAGAGACTAGAACATAACTTGATTAACAGCCAGTGGAGTAAAGAATATTTAAAGCCATCTATCATTGTAGGAAGTAAGTTCAAGTCTATATAAAAAGAAATACCAAACTTGCTGGCATTTTAAGTAAGACAAGGTTAGATTATTTTAAATTAATTTTTAAATGCAGGTAAAATTTATGATTTGTTGTGCAGCTGCTGACATTTTTTTCCCCCAGACTCCTGGAGAGACTAGAAGGCTTTATCTAAAAAAAAAAAAGAAAAAAAAAAAGGAGTACAGGAATCAAATTCCTGCTGAAAACATGTGTAAGTAAAAACATTCAACCTGCTGTATTTCATGGTTCTGATCGCAATCTCTAATCAGCACAGTTCATTGACAACAAACAGAAGAAAAATCACACAGGTATGTATAGGAAAGTAGAAAAGCTAGCAAAGTAGTTTTGTAGAAGTACTAACAACACTTCATTAATATTCAAGAGCAAGATTCAGCCATCCTACAGTTGATTTGTATCACCAGTTACCCTATGTAGTCCTTTATATTAACACAAAGTTCATCTTAAATAATTGAACCATCTTGGGTAGCATTTTATACTTGTTCTTGATTGATGCATGACTCAACAGTCATGCAAGGAAACAGCCAAGGCACTGGTGTCTGCCTGCAGAGAGGTCTGGTGGTTTAAAATAACATTTTAATTTGAATTGTTATAAGGTTAAGAGTGGGATTCTGAAAAGTTCATGACAAGCAACTCCACAGGCCATTACAGCTGTGATCATTTGAACTTAAGTTCAGGGTGATTTTGTTCTAATGATTCAAATTTCATTTTTATTTAGCAGCTTAGTATGTTTCTTTAAGTCAAGCCATTGCTCTTAAATATGCCTCTGACACCAGGGTTGAGGTTACCTCAAGATAACTGCAGACAACTCATACACAAGCCTTGGAGCAATATCTTTTGAACGTATGAGCAAATCCATTTAACAAATAATCAAAGGCAGAAAACAAATAGGTATATGTGAGCACAATTTTCACAGAACTTGGAAGCTGCCTGTTCTTCAATCTGCTTCCATCTGCTGCTGCTAAGGTAGCTACTAAGTCATCACTGTAACTACAGTTAAAGCTTCATTCTTGTGCTGGTATTTTCTTCCCTTTCCTTACCCAAATGAACCACTAACTGCCTCACAAAGATCTTGTTCTATAGAGATCCTCAGCCTGCAGTTTTGGACTCAGTCTTTGGAATAATAATACCCACAGAATGAAAGCAGATAAGACATCACCAAAAGTTTCATTAAAACTACTGATCAGAGCATGAACCTTACTCAGGTATTACACCTGCAGCCAGAAGTTCGTTAAATCTCTCTCTCCTCCTAATTAGTACATCCTAAGCTGGAAGGTCTGCTTAGGGCAAGCTCTATTTCAGGCACCGACCCCATCTCAAATGCTGGCAAACCCTGTTACTCACCGAGTGCATCGCTGATTTGTTTACTAGCAGAACTGCCACTTGTCAGACTGCTTGCAGTATTGTTGTTTACAAGTTGCAGATGTAAATCACGATATAAGCACAGCAAGGTGACAGCATCAAAACGTCCGAGCTCCTTTGAGGAGACAAGATGACAGGGAACAGAACAGACCTGCTCAACTGTTAATTTGCTGACACCGAATGTAGGTTGCCAATTTTAGCCAATATTTTTAGTTTTAAATAAAATACACATAATTGATCTATAAATATAATTGATAGATATCATGTGGAGAACCCACCCCACTTCACAGAGGGTCACAAAGCTGTCAAAGGAGGGACAAAGTAAGAGGGCATTTGGAGATGAAATTTTGTCCCAAAGCATGGGGAAGAGAAGGTAGAACTGTCACGACAACTTTGTCAGGCATACAACAAATTTTGGGGAAAAAAACGTAATCGCTATTCACTTCCACTCAGTAAAATAACTTTGTTTCACTTTGAGTAGCTTGTTGGTACTTACTAAGGCAACAGTTAGATTCAAACACATTGTTGCAAGGAAAGAAAAAAACAGTCAATAAAAAGTTGCTCTTTTGGTCATGGGGGCACAGCTTTTTCTGAAACACAGCTAATCTATTGTGAACCCTGTGGGTTCCAGCTTGGCCTTCACGTAAGATGTAGAGCTGGGGAAAAGGGAGTGGGAGATGATGAGCTTTCAGTCCCCTGTTATGTACCAGACCTAAAACCTACAGAGGTCAACAGAAGCATTCCTGGTATTTTTCATTCTCCAGATGTGTTTCAAAGGTTGTTGACTTCTTTTCTTTTTAAGGTATTTCATACATGTGAAATTGATCATACAAACAGGAACACAAGGTAGACACTTAACAGATTTTCTACTGCCTATGGTTTTTCCTTATTAGCACAAATTAGTCCCAATTCATCATTCCAACTTGGAATTAAAAAAAAAAAAAAAAAAAGAAAGTATATGCCCTGAAGATAGCTTCAAAACTTATAGCTAGTGTCTGTCCAGAAACTTGATATCCACATCTGCAGAAAAGCATCTTAAATTTTAGGCTGTGAGCAGAAGATGACTTAAGCTGGATGCCTAAACTGTACATAGGCTAGCTTAGGAACTACTAAAAAAAAAAAAAGTGTCATTACGAAAAACAGAGAGGCGTTACAAGAAAAAATGAAGTTTCATATGTTTGGACTCCTGTAGGGATGGTACCTTGATGTCCAGCCACCTGGGCTTCAGCATAATGGCTACAGGGTGGCGGGATGCTGCTGCACCCATTTCTGAACAGCAGGTTCAAGGCAAACCCAAAATAAAGTGTTTAATGGTTTTGTTGTTGTTGCCTTTTATTTATTTTGTTCCTCCTACAAGAGGCCAACGGCTCTAAGTGCTCAGCAAGTTTGCACGGCTATCAGTGACTTAATTTCTTAGCACACGTACAAAGGACAAAATGCTATGGTGCATGTGCTACATTAGGACATATTAACATCTTGTGTATGCACTCAGGATTACTTACGAACACAGAACAGAATGAGATGACAGCTGGTTTTCTTCTCTGCTTCTTAAGGCAACCACCAACAAAAAGACCACTAACATAACAGAGATGCAGTAAATGTTACTGTCTGGAGATTCAGATATTCACCTTTATAATTGTCTGTCCCAGACCATTTGAAAATCAAATAGAAGGATGGCTTCTTACAACTTTCTAGTGCTGTTAACATCATTAATTGAATTACTGGAATAAGCATTTGAATCAGGAAGATATCAAAAGAATACATCATTTCATCAAGTCTCACAGGGAGGAATGGTTGCCTTCAGAACATTTCATTCCGCAAAAACCATGAGTAATGTAACAGGGACAAAATACAAAGAACAGAAGGCAATCTCAGACTCTCTAAACGGGGGCACTGTGTTGTCATTAATGACTAACACCAGAAAGTGTCTAGAAAAGCTGCAACAATCAGCATAAGGGAAACTGAAGCAATAACATCACACTTTCACAGTTATAAAATCTCTCTGACATGCTTGGCAAGGAAGTTTGGTGTAAAGAGAGTAGTATACGCAGGATGTAGTAGCAGCAGAAAAAGAACGAAAAAAGTCTTTCCATTCATTGATTAGTCACAAACTTGTACTCAAATTTCCTTCAAACTGATTAAAAAAGAAAAAGAAAAAAGTGACTGTCCAACAAAAGAGAAAACACCATCCTTTGAAAGCAAAACTCAACAAGGCACCATCAAATCTAACAAACCTATGGCAATATCCTGTACATTAGCCTACATGACTGGATGAAACTACAGTCTGTCCCAGTCTGTGGAGGTCTACAGATAGCATTTTGAGAGAGACAGAACCTGTAAGGAAGTCCCAAATACCCTTTGCAATACTCTGTTTGCACCCATAATTCTTTTCCCAGCAGAAAGTTTAACTGAACTGTAAGTTTTACTAAACATAGATTCAAAAATAGAAGAAATTTCCATTTGAAGAAGCTCCAAGTCTTTTCTCCTCAATTTGAGGAGACCTCAAATACAACACCTGTGTGCTTAGAGCATGCATGCAACAGTTTTCAGTATAATTTATCAGTTTTCAATATAGAATCAGTTTTCAATATAATTTATTTTTTTTCCCCATGACCACTGTGCTCTTTTCCCTATAAAGCAGCCTCCCTTCCCTTTTTGGTATTCTTATACTAAACCATTTTTCACATAAAGGCACATTTTGTAAATAATGTGCTTAAGGCCCATAAGCCGTCCTTTGTTTGCAGCTGCACAATTTTCCATGAAATAAATAGGTATTTGGGTTATCTCATCACTGAAGCAAGCCCAGAGACACACACTGTACATCGATGGAGACTGCTGCAGGCCAGGCAACTCCTAGGTTCTATTTGCCTTTGTCAGCCAGGTGACCTCACATTAACAATTTGGGCAAAATGTTCAAGAAATTAAGTGTTTGGGATCAGACTTCTTTTTTTTATTATTATTATTATTTTTTTTTATTTCTTTGATGTACCACAGTTTGCCTGGCAAAACACCTTCTGAGGTATGCCTCAAAATTTCTCCAAGCTATTGCGGAGTAATTTCCTCAGCCTAATCTCCTCCACAAGACTGTGAAAACTGTAGGATAAAAGGGGAACTGTGGCGATTTACCTACTAATTAGCTGCTCTTATTAAGAAGAGCAAGATAATTGATTTTAGGATGCACTACCCCTTATTAAGGCCTAATTAAACTGTATATCAAAGACTAATTAAATGGCATTATTCCATCTCACTGATGAGTTTTGATGCTTGGTGAATAGATTTGGGTGAAGATGAACACACTAATAGATTTATAACCCACACAGATAACTATAAACTAAGAAGCTGAGCAAAGGGAATTTTGGATTATCTAAAACTAACACATTTATTGGTATTCCTTCACACTGATAGCTTGAAGTGAAAAAAGTAAAACATTTGAACACCTGCTGAGCATTGCAGTGAAAGGAAAAAGACAATGAAGAGGCTTTCTATATAAACAGTTTATTTAAATATGTAGTTAATTTTTGTAGACTGAAGAATTGCATTTGTGAAAAGGATATACACTTTCGTAGCATATTTCTCTATTCTGAAGATTTGTGTAGATACAACAGCTCAAGGGACCACAAGTAATAGGTGTTATTTATTTCTGCCATTTTTCAAAAGCATTGAAAAAAAAGACAGTGTATGTCTACACCTCAAGAATTATTTGAATGCATGATTATTCAGATATCTTGTGGCATTCCAGGTTTACTTAGTGCTGAAAAGGAATAAAGGGACAGGATTATATGCCTCCAGTTCTCCCAAATAGTCTGCAGGTTGAAATAATTGAAATAAACTGAAATAAAGATAAGATGATGTTTTGCTTTTGAGCAAAAGGAATAGCAGAGACTGAATTTGCTAAGATTCTCAGGTTTTGGATCCTTCACTCTTCTTTTAAATGAACTCATCTGTTCTCAAATAATTCCTTTAACAATCCATGGGTTGGCTTAATAAAAAAACGACTTACTGTAAATTTGTATGTGTAAAGCAAATCAACTCTAAGCTTTAATACCATCAACCTACCCCCTAAATAAAATGTTTTGTCCTCTAGACAAAATTGCTCTGACAATACAAACTCATCTTTTTATTTAATATGTTAGGTCATGGCCCCAGAGATTATGATGAGCTGTCTCTTAAAGTCCCAGTGTACTGCATTGCAATGTCTCCTGTATAAATCCTAACATCCCAACCCCCCCCCAAATAATGTTGACTTCCTTGCAACTTTGGGGTGTATTTCCTTGTTTCTAATAGTTTCTTTCACTAGTAATAGGATAGCATGCACGCAGGAGCAGTCACACATCATTTTTTCATTCCTTATTGGCCATGGTATAACTATCCAACAACAATAATCTATAGCTTTTGGACATCTAAATTAAACATCACTCTGTAGTGACTGTAGGGTATTAACCTGAAACTGAACTTCTGCAGGTATAAAATTTAATCTGTATTACCTGAAGGATATTACAACATGAAATATTCTTTTAGTAATCCAAACAGAAATAGCAGTACTGCAAAGGGAACAAATATTCATTTCATCATTTGCACAAACCATATTTATAAATAGATAAGTGAGCAAAGAATTTGTGTAAACAGTCTTTCAAGAACTAAGGGCATGATAAACCATGCAGCGAAGCAATATGTAGGAGATTTTTGAGCAAAGAATTAAAGTAGGAGTTTACTCGCTGCTTTGTACAAAGCAATTTTATTTTATTTTTTTTACATATGAAGAAAATTATATCCAAATACCTAAATGCCACTAGAAAAAGCTTTCAGCTTTCTGAAGAGAAAGAAAGAAAATGCAAATAATCTTAAATACAACATAAATATATAATGCTTTTCCTTCTTCAACTTGCATGTCCTATCCGTGTACCAGAACACTAACAGCTCGATTGATAAACTTATAGTTCCACGTACTTCTGTGCCCGTTCATGTTCACAGTGTACATGTTCATATGCAAAAATGTTCAGAAGCAAAGTTGCTGTGCAACTTCACGTCATTTTAATAAACATTTCTTGCCTATCGCTCAGATTCACTATTACAGTATTTGCCAAAACAGCAGGTGAAGAATGGGTTCCTCCAGTACTTCAGAGTCAAAACGCAGATAGTGGACAGCTACTAAACCAATGCGACAGGCAAAAATGATGCTCCAAGACCTTGACTCAATATTTTCCCTGTCCACCTTTCCCTCCTAACTTGGTACTTTATTAAAAGCTAGTAGGTAATCTTTCAAAGAAAGTCACAGCACAATTCTATCTCCCCATGTTTTCTTTTCTCACATTTCCTGCTTTCAATATTTCTGCTGGCATCTTCTGATTAACACCTTGAGAGCTGACAGTACCGCCATAGTGCTTTCATACTCTACTTCAGGCCTCTTTCTCCTTATGCTTAAAACAGAGACTAGTATTAAGTGAATGCAACCTTTATCTAGCCATACAGTTCCTGTGCTACTGACTTGAAAAGGTACCTCACTATTGAGTAAGAAAGCATTACAGGGAGAAAAATCAACAGTCTGGAGCATCTCCATTAATGTGATGGCACTGTCTATTAAGGGAATACTTATTTTACTACTCATTGCAGACTTTGGTACAAGAGTAAAAGAGAATTTATTTCTCAACAACTATTTTGAAGAAGTCTACTCACAAAATGGCAAGAACTCTTTTTGGTGCTCAACATGCAGCTATGCTGGAAGCCCCTCTTCCCATTTTGTTAAATATGTTGACAAGTTGACAGATTTGGCATTGAATACAGGACACAATACTAGAGAGAAAAAACAATTATTTCATTTAGATATTCATGATGCTTACTGGATGAAAAGGTTAATCATTTGGGGAAGCTGAAATGAGTTTTTTGTTGTTGGTTACTCACAGAGAAACAGGAGCATAAGGAGGCTAAACTAAAAAAAAAAAAAAAGAACCACACCCTTTTTGCCCCCTTCAATTTGTGCCTCCAAGAGGAAAAATTTGACAGTACTTAATAGCCAAGCTTCAGCAGTTATTAAAAAGCACAATATAAATAATATATTACTAAAGAAAGAACCAATGCTAGAACTTGCTAACCAGCAAAGCAATTAAAGCATTAGTTTTGTAATCCAAACTCAGTGATGATATGATTGATGAGCTTCTCCAAAAGGCGAACATCCTATCCTGACTGCAATTTACTACTGCACAGACAGCTTTCTTCCAGTGAGCAGTAACTAAACAACACGGTGGACTTGGATGCTCAATTCGGGCCTCCTGCCCTCCATACGAGGAGTCGACCTGCTCTTCTATAGCCTTTCTATCGTTAATGAGAAACCTACTTCCATAAATTAATTAAAAAGTGTGCATAATACCAACTTTATTGACTGTTCTCTGTATAGAGAAGGGTCAGTCAGGGAAGTGAGTCACTAGTGAGAAGGGTCACTAGGGAAGAGGTGAGCAGTTCACATAGGACAAAGAGATGTACTTAGTTTCCCTTCCTTTTTAACAAAAACATAAACAAGAGAGGCTTGGGAATTGATTGCATTTGAATGTGCTCCTGGTCTCAAGTATCTAACATGCCTGTTTCTAAGTGTACTGTAAAATCAGGGCATAGAGTAGACTTGGAAAGAAACAACAACCACCACCATACAAACAAAATAGATGGTGCTGATCACTGTTTCCTCAATTTCTATTTATATTTCTTACGTTGTTATAAACATACACATTTTGATAAAGATTGAATCACACTGACAAATTTGTCAGCATATACAGTATTTTTTACATATCAAAGACTTTATACAGTTTTGTTGAAGATTATAACAGCAAAATGTGTGTCTAGAAAATGAGTTGAAAGTGACAGTTTCACAGACGTCCTTTAATAACTTTCCTTTGTAATTCAGACTTGTTTGATGTATTTCACACCATACTGATAGTGACATTAAAAAGGTCACAAAGTACGATGCTGACCCTACACATTCCAAGCATTCCTGCTAAAAATCATATCCAGCACACATGAGAATTTCAAGACCTATCAAAATCCTGAAAGACAGAACAAATCCAAAATTTGATGTGACTTTCTTTATAATACTAAACAAATAGTTTAGGATTCGTGGTGTTTTGCTATTTGTCTTGTAAAAGAAAGGAATAGAATATTCAGGAAATCAATGCACTAGCTGATGAAATCTATATAAACAAGTATTCAGGAAGGCCAGCAATGATGTGTAGTAGTAAGTTAGTTATAATTAATAATAGAAACCTTAAAATAACTATCCTCCTGAGTCAGCACTTGTATCTTTGCTGTATTCTGGAAACGATAGGATCATTTTTTTTTCCAGTGTAACTAAAATGGTAATTAAAAGCTGATTTAGGATCAAAGACAACCTCAAGGTCATAAGTATTTGTAGCTGGCTGCAAAGTCTTCTCATGAAAATTTCTTGAAAGTGGATGCCCTATTCCAACAGCAGTAGGTTCGCAGGAGCCAAAGAGAAAAACAATTTTCCTCAAAGGTTTATACACAAGTGAAAATTGAAAAAAAAAAGTTAGCTTTAAGAAAAAGAAAAAAAAAAGATGCTAGACTACAGAAACTAAGTTCATTTAGTTGAAGATTATTATAAAACTACATTTACTGGTCTACTTGAGGTATCTGGAAAAAAACAAAACCCAACACCACTAATGAGCAAATATCGATTGCCATTGGGAAGTCAGCATTATTTCAGCAATTCTTTTTTCCATCTATCCAGTGCTTTCACAAGACACCAGCCATTATAACAGCTTTGCTTTTTCTTCAATACTGGCAAAATCCTCGTTTATAATCCCTGCAGATACTGACTTCTGTGTTTGTATTTAAATTTCAATTATTTTCTTCCATTATGCAATAGTTTCCAAAACAATATACCTCAACATTTAACAGCAATTCCATAAATACACAACATTTTGAAGTGCTCTTTTGCGTATTATATCAGACGGCAAAATGACATAGAAACAGCAGCATCATTTTTATAGAGGCAAAAAAACCTGCCTCCTCAGTCCCTTCTTCAAATGGTTATCTTGCTTGTGGCCCTAAACTACCTAAATAAATCTGGGAACAAAACTAAGGTATCGGTTCCAAAATCATAGAATCATAAAGGCTGGAAAAGACCTCCAAGATCATCTGGTCCAACCACGTCCCTGCTGCAGATGTCACCCACTAAACCCTGTCCCTAAGCGCCAGGTCTAACCTTTCCTTAAACACCCCCAGAAACAGTGACTCCACCACTTCCCTGGGCAATGATCAACCTGTATCACATGAAGGATATTAAAGACAAAAATACAATCTCCACACAGAAGAAATATGATTAATTAGTTTTGCATAAACCATGAGCTATTCAATTACCCAAATCTCAAGAAACAGAGAACATGGCTTCAAGTTGCTGAAATTTTCCTTACATTTTCCTTAAATGAAATTACCATATCATGAGTCACTGTATCAATATAGCTAGCCAATATGCAGAACACAAAAATAATAATAAATACATAAGTAAAACACACCAGTCACCAACAGATGATGTGCAACATTATCATACATTTTAATCCAGTGGTTTGGGGCATATTTTCTGAACTGCATTTACTTCCTTTTAAGAAGTTTACCGGTTAAAATCTATTAGTACAACTATTTATTCCAAACTGCTGTCCTCACAAGCAACTTGACCAATTCACTGAAAGACTTGAAGGAACTAGTATAATGAATACAATTTAAAGGATGACCTATGATAAAAAAATACCAAGTTCGAAAGTTTTTTCTCCCCTGGTTATCAGTGATGAATGCACAACACATGAATTGATAGCTGAAAAGCGCACTTGAATATTTGAAACCTGCTTAGAGACTGATTACCTTTCAGGTGTCACTGCCTAAAAAAAAAAAAGTGAAAGATCAGATCCAACAACTTGTTCATGTGTTATGGTGTATTAGCATAACCGATTCCAGAGTCTTTGGGACCACAGAAGCCAGCAGTCACTGATGGGAGGGGATGAGGATGGGTAACACAAAGTATGTCAGGTGATAGAGGAGGATTATGATTTCCCAATAGTATGAATCTGCTTCCCCAGGTTTTTGAATGTATTTTGCCCCGACAAATGGATGCATTTCGTCTAAACTGACTACTAATGTTTTCCAGAATAATCACTATTTCAAAGTTTTCAGTGCTTTAACTCGGTGTTTTGCCTAGCTGTACTGTATACGTGCCGAGGATTTTTCATCTTGTGGTTTCACACATCCTGCATATATCAGACTTGCCTCACCAAAACCAAGCAAATGGTGAAATCATGGAAGTAGCATTCTGAAGTGTTACTGTGTTGAAACTCAAAACTCAGAAATAGGTCTTTTCAATACATGCCTGACTTGGCAAAGGAAGGGGAAGCTAGAGATGGATACAAAGCCTCACGTCACCAATTTATATGTGCCATAGTCTTTTACTGACAAGATTTCTTTTTTGCTGTGAGAATGAATCACGTTTTAAAACACACCACTAAACACCTAGAGAAAGGGAAAAAAATGCTAGGGCAACACACAGGAACAAAATAAAATCCTCCTCAGTAACTCCTTATAATAGTGAACTACAAAATAGTGACACAGTCAGCAATTTACCATCTTACTGCATCCCAGTCTAAACAATACAGTAATAATCATCATCAGTTTAAGTACTCAAAAAGAGTTGTGATTATGTCTTGTGTGTTTAATTATCAACAAGGAATCAAAGCACTGTGAATAGCATACCCATTTTTATTTACCCAAATAATTTTATTACTTCCTAAGAAAAGAAGGCCAAGAATGTAGAAGCAGTTTGCTGCAAGAGCGTGTCAGTAGGAAATTTCAAAAGACACAACTACAGCCAGTGCTATAATAGATGTTGTCTGTTCTGCAAAGCACAAGGCTATCAACATAGCTCAGAAAGCAGATCTACAGATGATAAGGTCCTCAGAATCAGTGTACTCTCTTAAAAGACCATCTCATTCACTGATTTTGTGGATGCCCCATCCCTGGAGGCATTCAAGGCGAGGCTCTATGTGGCTCTGGGCAGCCTGCTCCAGTTGTTGGCAACCCTGCCCAGAGCAGGGGGATTGAAACTAGATGATCTTTAAGGTCCTTTTCAACCCAGGCCATTCTATGATTTATTTGTGGGTGTATACATATTATGTATATACAGAAACTAAAGTTGCAGGTATGTATACATACACATACACACACAGCCATACATATATATTGTACATTATACGTGTATTCAGGTGAATTTATATGTATAATCAAGGACCTAATCTTGAGGATTTTAACATACAAGCATTCCACAACAGAGTCCAAGAGCAACCATTACATTGAACAACTTTTTGAAACTCCCACAGACAACAAGCTTACATACCAGCTGCACCACAACCAGAATGTGTTATTTCAGAAATAAAGGGCACAAGTTCATAAGCATGACAAAAAACACAATGAACACCAAAAATATTCTTTATAGAGAAGGAAATATTTGAGTAGATGTTGAAAAAAAAACACCAAAAACACAGCTAAAGGCACTAACCAACTAGACTTTTCATACATGACAAAGAAAAACAACATATTGATACCGGACAACTGCAAAAAACGAAAAGATAAAACAAACACAATATGCAACTGCCAAAGTTGGACAACAGCACAGGAAGTGGAAGTATTACTAAAAAACTGAACACAAAATAACCAGAACAGAGACTTGCACAGATATTTACTAGCAAGACTGACTGAGGTTGCTGCTGGTGTTGAGAGAAACAACGCAGACTATAGAATTCACAAGTTCTTTTGATGAAACATTTTTCAGAAATTTTCTTTACAATACGCTTGCTGTCATTTGTAACCATTACCTTAGAGGAGACTTTCAGCAGGGGATCAACTCCAAAAACACTTCACAGAGAGGTGTTTGGATTTCTCTGTTGAGTCTGAAAAACAGAAAATCACTAGTTAAAGCCATCAGCTTATGACACTGAGGCAGCACTGGCAAAAGTGATAGAAAATACGTATATAAGAAATCTGCCCACTGAACAAAGAATGTGCCAAGGAGAGAGGTGGATTAGCAGTTTATCTCAGAAGTGACATATTTCTGCATTTCAAAAGTGCCATGCTGGAGTGGGTGATGGAGGAACTTACGCGAACAAGAGGAACCTATGGTTCACCAACCGCCAAGGGTTTTGATTTGATTTAAACTCTGTTGTAAAATCCTAAGATTAACCCCATACAGACATTTTTCCCCCTTTGAATTTCAGGAAGATTTATTTCAGGGAGGTTGAACAACACTGGAAATATATCCAAATAACTTAAACATACAGAGTGCAAATAACACAGACATTTTGAAGCTTCCTTCTACTTCTCCCCACCCACCCAGGGAATAAGAAGCAGGTTCAGGTGGCAATAAACATGGTCTTATATGCAGCTGGAAGGTGGCATTTTCTTTTAATTTATCATTTAAAGACAGATCATCTGAAAGTCATTACATTGCAAAGATTGTGTCTCTGCACGATTGTCATGTAAATGAGCACTGAAGTATGCAAATATTGTAGATAATAAAACAGAAAATGGTTTTCTGTATTGGACTTGTCCTTTTCCTACATTTTGGTGTCAGGTTTAATCCAGTCAGTGAAAATAAAGGAAAGGTTTCCCAGAACTCAAACAGACTTCAGAAGATCAGAACCTATTTCATTAACCAGTGCTTAACTTTAAAGGTAGATAAGTTTGGCCCCCATGGTTTAGTTGGCTTGTGTCTGTGATCTGAATCCCACCTCTACCTGACATCGTAGCCCACTTTCGTGTTTGCAACCCTATCAGAAAACAAAGAGGGAGTAGGGAAAGTGGAAGAGAGACAAGGTAGCTTAATGGACATCTCTGGGTTCGCAGGCCAGTAAGGGCTATACTGCTTTTAAGTCAGCACCAGTGTTCTGACAACACTTTTAAGCTGCTCCTTGCAACAGCAGCTACAACATCAGGATCGCCATGGATGACAGACATGCTGCAGGCTAAATTCCAGGAATATGCAGAGATCCTGTATGGCTACAGATACTTCAATATATCATGTCTGTTTTGGCAGAGGATAATATTAGCACTATTGAGATAAGGATACAGTAATGCTGTTTGAAAATATCTGTATCCTGCCTGCTGGGCTGTGATAAACAGTCGTGTGTTTCTCACATTAGGTATGAGTATTAACAGTATGAGTGCAGGCACTTAAAATCAGGAGCAAAATACAAATAAGTTTGCAAGTTTGATCAAGCTCATAGTTTGCTGGTAGTAGGGGCTATTCTGTCTATGTGAACTTGTATTGCTTAACTTCTCACTTCAGTATCCCAAAAGCTCAACTCAAATGTTACTAGGTTCAGGCCGTGATGAGAACAGAAGATACAGATAGGAGAAGAATGGGCAGAGAAGAAATCCAATGCAGAAGAATGGAGTCAAGTGAAGACTGCATAGATACAGATACTCTGACAAGAGGGCCAGACAGAAATATTCTGAAAACATGAATACATTCGATTTCACACAGCATCATAATGATACAACACCATTTTAAATAATTTTTTTTCCATTTCTCATACACTGCAAAGAAGATATTCTATAAAAGACACTTTTGTTTCAGTGACTTCTTCAGGGGAAGAAGATAATCAGCAACTGCTTTAGACAAAAAAGAGGGGAAAAAAAAGTGCAATCAGAATGTTTTTTGCTATGCCCATAACTCATTAAGAGACATACAAAACCTCACCATGGTGTACGTTCCACTCCATTCCACTACGGATTATGGCTTTTCTTTCTCCTTACTACATTTGCTCAGTCCAGCACTGTGATTAAATACTACCTCTGAACTTCCCAAGCATTCTTCTTTGCGTTTTGAAAGGGCAGCTTCTTATCTGGATGTGGTTTTCCTTATGGACAATCTGATATAACTGCACAGGTCAAATCAGAGTGTCCAAAGGTATTATGATTTGTTTCAAATGTAGAAGGAACAACCATGAAATTTTCCAAATAAGTGAAGGTTCTGGAATTCCTGTTCACCAATAGTTTGGGGTCAAAGAACCACAGCTCAGCTGAATTTGGAATTTTAATCTTTTAACAAGTATGCAAATAGTTTCTTGAGGATTTATAGTCATGGAGAGTTGCTCCTATCACTTCACTTTGCTGGAAGTGCTTAAGAACTATTAGAATAAAATTGGAACAACTTTTTCTTCAGAATACCCTCTGCAAGCAGAAAGGGTAACTACCTGAAAATTATCTCCTTCCCTACAGTATGTCCTACTATTAACATAATCATAAACACTTAAGACAGTACTCCCCTCACATCTCCATTATGAATCTCTTAAGGCTGAGTTATGAACAATATTAAACATTAATGCATCATGCTCTAATAATTATTGTCTTATTAGAGCATTTACCCAATATGGCTTGTTAGATGGTTTGTGTTCATAACGAAGATAAGTTTGCATTTACCAGAAGATACTAAAAAAAAAAAAAAACCACTACCAGCTGTCAATATTATTTCCATCAACAGCATGTTCATAAATTAATAAAAAATTAATGAAGCAGACAAAATGTAGTAATATTGTTAAATATTAATTTTATACTTACTTGATAATTTTTCTAAGAGCATGTCTGCTGAACTTGGAGCACTATTTATTGAAAACACAGAGCCACCACCCTGCCCTTGATCCTGGAGCAGCTTCCTGGACTCAGAGTGGCAAAGCAATGCCCCCCTCTACCTGGTGGGGACCACCTACAGTCCTGGCCATCCTGCTCAATGGCTGAGAAACAGAAAGTGCTAAAACACGGCACCAACAACTCCCGTATCTCTTCACCAGTCCCAGTACCTGCACCTCACAGACAGCTAAACGGCTGTTCCCATGGCAAACAGTTCCTCAGCTGGCAAACATTCCTTCAGACAAAGAAATGCAAGCCAAGTGCTCATCGGTCTCAGAGATGGCATAAAAACACGTCCCTAAAGGATATGGAGGAAGTCTTCAGCCACATCCCTAAATTCTGTCCTCTGGACTTAAAACTTGAAGCATTCTGGTGTGCAGTTTGTTACAAGGTATATTCAGTTTTTAGGTTCAGTTGTACAAAACCAAGCATATTGATAATCTGTCCATTGCATTTAAACTAGAGCAATGAGGCATATTGTTATTTTTTTCCTATTGCCTAATTATCACAATTACTCTTTATATTTTGAGGTTTGCATTAATGAACAGTGATCCTACAAAGATAAATCTATCTTTCAAACTTAGTTATACCCTGACTTTCAAGTCTCACCCTTTCAATTTCAGGCCACTTAATAACAACGCTCTTCTAGTCTTTATTGCTTCACTACTCTAACACAGTTCAAATCTGTAATGGAAGGTTTATATTTTCTTCATCCTCTGTCCAGTATTAGAAATGCAATTAGGACCACGTATTTTCAATTTGGTAGAGGAAACCCACAACCCTGTATGGAAGTGTGAGGAGCGGGCAGAAACATTTTGAAGTCTCTTTCGGAAAACTAACATAACAGAAAGATCTAAGGATGTAAGTTTATCCTTTTATATTTGAAGAGATAGACCTGAAGATCTGAAAAATTTAGTGTATTTTGATTTGATCATTTAATGAATGAAGAAAAACAACCAACCAGATATATTAAGTCCGGTACAGCATCCTGTAATACAACTTCCTAGGTACTTCAACATATTGCAGGCCATACAGCCTGTGCTGCACTGGTTTAAAACTTTTCAATGCTCTTTCTCAGTAAGCACTGGGGAGCAGAGGATTGCCAAGAGTTAAAGTCAGATTTTAAAGAAAACAGGATCCCAGCCTCATTTTGCTTCCTCTACTCAACAGGATAAGTTTAACACCAAATAGCAGTTTCTACTTAAGACAGAATATTTTTACTCAGGGCAGCTGAAGCATTAGCCAGTGCAGGAGTGTGACAATTAGCAAATTGAGAGCCTTCCACTTCTTAAATGGGAGGATTTTCTAGTGCAGACTTTCCAGGCAGGTCTGGGCAGTCATCTCTAATGCATGCTTTAATTGTGCTTTCTGTAGCAGTCATTTTTGTGTTCGCTTTCAATCAACCTGTGCTCAGCATTGCATTCACTGGTTGCCTTAAAGTACATGCTGTAATCCTCCTCATTCAGTTCAGTGCTGTTACCATTATTCCTAAAATCTGTAAAAAAAAAAAACAAAAAAAAAAAACCACAAAAACCTTCCTTGCTCCCCTGTATTGCCTATATACACAAACCTCATCGTAAACAACGGACAGTTTCACCTGGCTATTATCACAAAAATAGTTTAAGCTGGAAGGGACCTTAAAGATCACCTGGTTCCAGCACCCCTGCCATGGCTCCCACTGCACCAGGCTGCCCAAAGCCCCATCCAGCCTGGCCTTGAGCACCACCAGGGATGGGGCACCCACAGCTTCTCTGGGCAGCCTGGGCCAGCGCTTCACCATACTGAAAGTAAATGAATTTCTTCCTAATATCTAATCTAAATCTACACTTCTTTTTAGTTTAAAGCCATTACCCCTTGCACTATCACCACACTCCCTGACAAAGAGTCCCTCCCCAGCTTTCCCGTAAGCCCCCTTTAGGTACTGGAAGGTTGCTATAAGCACTTGGGAGGGGAAAAAAAGCATCACATGAGAATCCAAGACTTGCTGCAAAAATTGTATATCATCTGATTTGAAAATACTTGAAAATATTGTCATTGTAGTTAGCTACAACTTGAGTACCCACATTCGCCTCTTTCCTCATCGGCTCCCCTGTAATGGAGCGCAGCTAGGAGCTCATCTAATACAAGTCAGCAAGAAGAAAATCCAGGATACCTGACATGTTAGCCCACTAAGGAATTTATTCCAGAGAGAATAGAATCGATACAGATCCGAAGCACTGAAATTTCTCAGTGAAACACAAGAAACACAAGTTTTCTCTTCCAAAGAGTATAGCATTCTTTGTAAAGCTCTAAACCATTTGACAATTAGCTATAGCTACACCCAGAGTAAATCATGTCTGTGACAACCCATTCATGCTTGCACTCTCATCCATTCAGGGAAAAGGAGCAGAAGAGGGTTTTAAAAAGATAATATTCTGTCTGACTGCAAACAACTCTCCTATCAAAGCCATTCATAATAAGATTTCATTAACAAGCTCAGCCCTCAGCCATAGTTAGACTACTAATACTTCTGCGTACACTTGTCAAGAGAGGAATGCTGTGACAGTTTCAGTGAAGAACCTAGAAATACAGGTCTGTGCATTCTAATTCCATCTCTGTCACCAACCATCTTGGCGATCTTGAGCTAGACACAGTGTTTCGCTTCAATTCCTTCATCTGTATGATGGCAATGATATCTAACTCAGAGGGATGCTGTGAGGATTAATTAGTTAATGTTGGTAAGTGCTTTGAAGATGAAAAGAGCTACAGAAGAGATAATCAGTTTTACAGTCTCTAAAAGCTTTTACCATGTCTGCAGAATTATTTTGGAGTACCACATGAATATTATCTGAGAAAATCTGTCACTTACCACGTACAACCAGAAAAGTGGGGTGGAGGTTAAAGAAAAAAAAAAGCACAGGTATGCAAGTGCTTCAGTGTGTTAAATCACATATCTAGTTCTAAAATATGTAGAGATGTTTTAGGAATGAGCATAGTGAATGAAATGGTCACTTCCAATCCCTCATGTCCACATGAGGTATGCTGTTTTGAATGCTGGCTTTACCCAAGAGCAAACTTGGTGGCAGATGCTGAGAGCCAGAAGATGGCGCCAGGCCAGACAGAACCCAGGAGAAGAGCCAGGGCCCAGGTTCTAACAGCGCAAAGCACAAACCTCCCTGGTACAAATATCTGTGCATTGATACCACTTTCTTCAAGAAACACACACTAAAGGGCTTTGTTGACTTTACTTTTTTTCTTCCTAATGTGAAATTCTGAAAGCACAGAGATTTTCAGTCTGCTTTTATACACGTTTGGATGCTCCAGCTTTTTCTCCATATATGCTACAAAGGACTGGGAGATAAGATCACAGTCTCTGAAGAAATGTCTTAGAGAGAAAAGAAATACCTAGCTTCGGCAGATTTACTCTGGGTTGCCCAGAAAGTCTTCAATATGTATGTCCCTGCTGCACTTGGTCCCTTAATTTACCTTTTCTCCCAATAATAAAAAATGGAAGTTTAAATGAAAGAGCCTGGACAGCTTTACATTGTCAACTCATACTTCTAATTCATCCAGGATACATAAGTGTAAATGGCTGGAAAACACAATTTTTGTAAAGAGGTCTGTACGTCAACTCCACCATACTCAGGTATTTTCGTATCCCAGACAATGAGTCATATCTCTTGTCTTTCCGTTTGAAGTAGAACATTTTTCATGAACAATCCGAAGGACGAAATTTTAGAAGAATGTCATCCTGCACACATCCAACTACTTCTTCGCTTGTACGTTTTTCTGACATATTCCTGAATATATATTTTTACATGACCATCAGGAAAAAAAAAAAGATTTATTGAGAAAAAATGTTCTCTACACAACACATAATATGACCTCAGCACAAAAAAAAAAATATGATATACTACAGTACAAACATGGTAAGGCATGTATACCTGTGCTTTATTACAAGTTAAACATGATTCTGACTGGCACTAGCTACTGTCAGAAAAGAACACTTGTGATTTCTGCAGAAAATTCTGAAACTTCATTAAGCCATTCCGTCCTCTTTGAAAGTAATGTCCAGTAGCAGTCAGTCATTATCAGTAGTTACAGCACCATTAACACATTATCAGACAATCCATATTCAGCTTTACTTCACAATTCAATATATTTTGCTCTTGCTTAAAACCATTACATATTGCTCATAGCTCTACTATCTTATATTAAATGTCAACATTGGTGGGGTTGAAGGGCAAAAAAAGCAACTATTTTAGCTTGCTCTTCTTTCTTAAATGCCTTGCTTTTCACACAGCAGTAACAATCATCTATTGCTCTCAAAGATGTCACCCACTCATCTCCCACTACATTTAACACCGTGAGACTACACTTCTGTTTTGTGAAAAGAGTTGGAATGCCCTAACTTCGGTGTATCCTCTTGTGGAGGAAAAGACTCCACAAGATTTGAAGGAAGTTACACATCTAGAAAGGAAATCCTGGATGAGCAAGACAATCCTTCACTATTAAAGGTAACTCCATCATGAAATTATTGGCAAACCAACACCAGTCTCCCTTAAAATCACTTATTTCTGGTGGCCCCATTAAACTATTATGGGGCAACTCTGGATGCTCAAACAGTTTGGACAGAACCCAGCTGAATCATGGCCAGTTCGTATGCTTTGGTTCTTTTACCATTTTCCTTTCCCAATATTTATCTTTAATGCCTTTGTAGCATGTAGTTAGACATTCAGATCCTTTCTCATGCAGGCCCGATGATTCAAGGTCTTTCAGTCTCATCTGCACGACAGGTTCCCACTATCCTAATTGTCACTGTACACTATCTGACCCATTCTAACCCTCCCCCCCCAATTTAACATGAAAAACCAGATTTTAAGCACTGAATTAAAATGAAAAGACATGTTAACACTTCCCTGTCTCTAGTAAGTATTTTACCCATTGCACTTTTTGGTCAAGTGGCACCTGTGACTTGCAGTCCCCCTCTAACCAGGTTGTACACCCAGGCCTCAGCTTGTGTGCTCAGCCGATCAGCTTCAAACTCCCAGCAGAAATCCTCCACTCTCCTTCATTACATACCCCCCCTCTGTCCTCAGTCATCCAGCCCTCACGTACACTGTAATGACAACACCTTCTTATTTTTTACACTAAATTTCACCTACCCCATTACATTTTGCACTAGTTATAGAAATATAAGATGAAACACTCTTAAAACAACTTGATAACAGTGCTTCCAGTATTGTGCCCATTTTCTTTCCTCCAGCCAAATACTACCTCAGTTTGCACTTCTACTCATTTCAAGATTTTACCTCTTTAGCCTCATCCCAGAAGACATCTCAACAGGTACCTTGAAAAGGTTGTTTTAGGTGTCCACATCTGCATGTGGGCAGTGGGGCCACAGTGGCCTCTATGAGGGAAGGCCAGGACCGCCCCTGCTGCCCTCAGCTGGTACCGCATAGGGCCCACCGCAGGACACAGCTGAGCCCAGCACTGACACTGCTGTTGTCTCTGGAAAATCCTATAAGAAAGTGTAAAAACACCAAACTGCAGTGAGGAACAAAGCACGAGGAGAAGCCCTACAACATCAAGCTCAGAAGAAGGAGCGCAAGCAAATGGCACCGCTGTCCAAAGCAGGTAACATGGCACTGCAGCTACTGCTGGCGCCCTGAAGGCCACAGTCCCTGCAGTGCTGCACCTGAACTAATGAGAGCTGCCAAACTTAACTCCCCGTGCAAGAATAACTTGTATGCTTTATGTTTGTAACAGTATTTACTCCCAAGCTAGATAATTCCATCTAGAATTAAATGCACCAACCTCTCATTACACATTAAAAGCTTCTTCCTAAATTTCATGTACCTCCATAACCTCACTAACAGAACTGCAGTAGCTTTAAGTATTTCCTGCTGTTTCTTAATGAATCCTTCAACCGACCACTTTACATCTCCTTTCTCCTCCACTTTACTAAGCCCCTAAGAAAATTATCTACATTTGAAGTAAAGTCAACAGGCCTGTTCCCATCAGCCATCCTGACTCTCAATGCTGACATCATCCTCACTGAAAACTAAGACAGAAGTATTAACAACATTTTAGTTGTGGACTATCAATATTACCATCAGTCCAACTTGACTACAAAATAGACCCAATGCTTCTTCACATTTTGTCTTGTGACTTAACTATTGAAAAAAAAATATATTGATCAATTCCACTGTGAAACAATCAAACAAAAAACCCTTGAGTTTTGGAAATCTATTGCAACATTTTTTCAATCTACAGATTCAGATTTCATGAATCACATGGTTCCATCTTCCCCTCCTTCCCTTGTCAAGTTTTGCTTATTTCTAATATCTTCTCTGAGAGCTTTCATTGTTACCTCCAAAACAACTCTCAGTGGCTTGTACCTTTTGTCTTTCATGCTACATGCACCATTTTCAGGCAGTTGTTGCTATTTTGATAGAAAGAAGCAGTGCAGATCTGTTTGATGTGGACAAAAACTTTGGAAGTATTTTAGTCAACAAACAAGTATTTTTCATTTGATAGAGTATATTCTCTGGAATGCTTTTTTTTTTTTTAAAGGAAAGAGGTTAAAATAAATAAGCAAACAAATTCTTGAGCCAACCCTAAACTGCTCTATGATGTGCTTACAATAAAGTCAATCTACTTTTGACTACTTCAGAATTCAGATTCACAGTTTCACATACTCTATTACACATGCATGGATAAATACTTCACTTAATACTGGTACTGGTCACTGCCATAGCAATATCAGTATTGCTCCCCAGAAAACTGAGTTCAGAAGTAACGTTAGAAATTTAATTTATTATTTAAGGGCAATGCTTAAAAAATAATTTAAAAAAAAAAATCAAGCAACTTAGAACTACCAGATGCATCGAGACTCAGGGCAACCCTAGGGTTCCCTCTGTTCTCCCCGCATCTCAAAAGCAAATTTCTGAAAGACCCAAGACAACCATTTCATATTCTGTATTGACTCCCACTTACAAATGCATGATTCCTGCTGAGTATCCAAACCTTACTCTAACAATTTAAATCCCTCAAAATACATAAACTTGGTATAGTTACCTCACAAATGCTAACATTAATTTCTTGTTGCTACATATGAAACACTAGTAGAAAAAAGCACAAGAAAATAAACAACTGCAAGCTGCTTGAACAACTGCTGCACACTGGTTCCCAGCCCTCAAGGAGTGCACAGAGCTCCTGGTTACACACCTCGATTTTCCAGGGACTCATTGACTCTGAGGGGAAACAATTCTGATAGAATCAGAGAGGCAAAAGTTGCCAACACAGCTCTATCATCATTATGCTACATAGTACTTTATTATGCTGCATGCTGACAGTTTACGTATCCTACACGTAGACACGACAGTAAGTTATATATTTCATCTAACCCATCTGAACTCAGAGGAAATCAATAAAAGGGCAAATATAATTCATAAAATAATCATCCTCTCTGATCTCTCACTCTTCATGGTGAAGGAGCAACATACCCTCATTGTGAGGAGTAAGCAACAAGTCATCTTACCCTTTCCATATATTTCCATTCTGTTCAGCTTGCACCAACTACACTTCTCGTTCAACCAAGTTTCAAAATTGAAAATTATATTTCAAATTGCCCAGCTGATTATCATCATTAGAGCACAAACCAATCGCGCACAGCAATTTAAGTACAGGTTCAGAAGAAAAGTCTGTATGTTTTTGTGTTCATACAGGACTAGTTGAGTGGTTTTTATACCATCTTCACTTCACCTTTCTAATGGCCAATAAAAGAGAACTAATCAGAGTAACAGCCTCCTGGACTATCTACCAGTTTTCACACTGCAAGAGTATAACAATGCTGGGGAGAGAGACTATTACAGGTGTTTGCTAACAGTTTTTTCTGTTACAGCTTTCTTTTTTTTTTTTCTTCCTCTTTCTTCTCTAAGGAACCCTGATTCTAAGTATCAGGGATTATTGCTAAAGGCTCTCATTTGGGCTATTCCAGCAAGGGTGTTAAGTATGAGATCTCACCCTATTTTCCTCTACTTTCTTTAGCTTCAAAAGAAGTCAGTCCTTCAAAATACAACTCATGTTGCACATGTTCAGATGGAGAAGATTTAATTCAGCTGTCTTTTAATTCAGCTTGTCTTTTTTAGGCGATATCCAGCCACACAGGTATAAACAGCTATCTGGTTAAAAAAATTGTTTTTACTAAATCAGTTTTATATTTTGTCATCTGGATTACAGACATGGCAAAATCCTATGACCAGATTACCTGGCTGCTCTTCACCATATTGTTACTAGCAAGAAAATAGGCAAAATACTTATTTTTCTGTCTGAATTCTAGGAAAGCTCTATACCCTTTCACACTCCTACCTTTCTATATTCCTCCTGTAGCATTGTACGCCATTAACATGCAGTGACCAGGTTTATTAAGAAGCCCTCAGGGCTCAGACCCACCTAAGAGTGCCCCTCAGCCCATCTTCTCCCCCACTCCTTTATGGACAGCACATAGAAAGCAGAAGAAAGGAAAACAAGAGGTATTTATCATAAAACAATGTAAATTATTTTGGCACATTCTTCCCAGAGCAACTTCCAAAATAAGACACACAATTTAGATAGGTTTCTTCTTCCCCTTATCTGTTTAATAAACATATTTCTTAGGTATATTTATAGCCATTTTTACTTTGAGAATGCTTTCAGAGAAGCATTTAGAAGAAATGAACTAAGAAGTAAGATTTTACAAGATGTCTTTTAAGCCATGAAGTTTTTCTTTCTTTTTTATTAAGACACCCCGAAAAACAGAAAATGTATCTGTATTTCTATGACACACAGACGTGACTTTTAACTAGGCAGCTCAAGTATAGCTAAAATTAATACAGCAGCTACAGAAAATACATTTTATCTGAAAACATTAACAAAAACAAACAAAAAAAAAAACACCAAACCACAGGACAAATAGTCGGGTAGTTAAATGAAGTGCAGGGAGCTAGGAACAGTGAACTAGCCATCCTGCATTGTAACTGTAAGAATAATCATTACAGCATTAACAGCAGTATAGATACATGCTATAATTACCTCAGTTTGGCATAATAACAATTAGAACAGAAAAAAAAATAGGGAAAGGGGAATAAGAAAAATGAAGAAAGGAGACAGTTTTAATTAATTAGATTTGTTTGTTCTATATATAAATACTACCTTACCTACTCAGAAAATAGAAATATCCTCCACAACCCATCTCGTTTCAGACCTACTAAGGACATAAGCATGCTCACAGCAACTATCCATTAGCTGCATCCAGCTCAGCTTCAACTAATTTAAAGAATCACAAGCACAGCAGTATGAAATCAAGAGAACTTAGACAACTGAAAGTACTTTAACTGTGTAAGAGCCCAGGTACCCATAGATTTACTTCTGTTGTATATCCCAACTGTGAGATAGTAGTTAGAAAGATTGTTATAACATAGTCCCAAGAAGTTTAATTATAAACCCTATACCTTTTCAGAATGCTATATTTTTATTTCACTTCCAAATCAATGTTATTTAATACGTTAAAATAAACAAGCAAACAAAAAACAAACACAACACTTTAGTTCCTTTTTAAGTCTCTCAATTTATAACACAGGTGAAAAAGATTACGACTGAAGTTTTGGTCTCCTGAATCCCAATCTAGTCACTTCACCACAAAAATACCTTGTTTTCAAATCTTAGATAGTTTTCTTCAAGTAATTTAATTCAAACAGTTTTTTCAAGTAATTTTGTAAAACATATTCCCAGCCACTAGAAGTGGAATAGGGAGCAAATTACTGAAATACAGCTGAGTCTAAAGCTGCATTAACTTTAAGCACTCTCTTACAGGGTTGTACAACACAGGAAGAAACTTCTGGCTACTTAAACATAAGCTGAGCTAGGCTGTAATTTCTTAGTGGTAGGTTGTGGATGTGGTGCAGTTGTTCCCTACATCCACACAGACTGTACTTCTGAAACATCTCCTTAGGGCTACTTTGTGTGCTGACCAGCTTCTAACCTACTCTCAAAAGCACAGTAGAAATGGTCACCCACCTCCTCTCCTCCAGAACACCTTCCTCCTCCAGTCTGAGCTCCTCTTGTAATATAGAGATGCAGTACTGCAAGAACTCTGTTCTATTTTAAAGCATGCAGAATGCATCCATTACCTGTTGAAATACAAACTTGGGGTGACAACTCTTGAGCTGAAAACATTAGCATATAGGAGAGATTGCAAAGGCAGATCTGCTGGTTGCACAAATGACCTTCTGATCAGGTAAACGTGGCACCTGGAATTGAAGCAATTGGGGTGGGGTGGGGTGGGGTGGTGGTGTGTGTGGCTTCCCCTTTCACCTGCTCTGATATGCAGGGACATGATGCATCCCAACATGCTTTGTTCATAACTGGATCATTGTCCATCTGCCCATTACATGATTCGCACCAACTTCTTTCACGAAAGACATTTATTCCTGAGGGGAGGAGATCATTCCCAAAATGCTGTCCTATGGAGAGGAAATGTTTCTTTCATATGTTTCAGTCACCATAGCATTTTCAAGAAATAGTAGTTAAGTGGGCCTTGAATTCCTATTTCCAGCCATAAACAGTAAATATGTCTATCTCAGACAATCTCATTTACTAATTTAATTATTACTTGCATCATCAGCTTACCATACCAGTTTATAACTGAACAGAAGCAGAATGAAGGCCAATCTGTGAGGAAAGATGGATTGCTGAGAACAGAATCAAAGTACATCTTTCATCAAGCAGCTGGTCCTGCCCCATCAGTGCTTTAGCCAATTAACAAAGCTCAAAGTGAGCTGAAGTTCACTACAAGTATTCTTTTTAATTACTACATCACATGATGTAGCTTAGAAGCCACAAGTATCAGCCTAATGTGTTACAAAATCAGGAGCTGCTTTATTAAAGTCTTTAGATCAAGGCAACTTTTCACAAATCACTCTGGTGCTTCAGAAAAATGCCCATCACAGGCTGCTGGGCAAAGAGGCTGGAGAATCTCCCCGAAAAGCCTTTGAAAGATCATTCTGAGATACTGCTCTGACTTGGGCATAATAAAAGTATGCTACCCAAATGAGGTGGTAGAGGTTTATTTGATTTCAGATGCCATATCAGTTGCTTAGTACTAATACCACAGACTGGAAATGAAAAACATCTAGCACTATCACCACTAAATAATTTATTCAGACCTTAATGCTGTCTGTATAATACATTACTCAAAACAGACTTGTTGCAGTGCCAGCATGCACTGAAATAATCCCAATAGAAAGTGATCATATAAATCTGACCTTGTTTTTTATAACAAGTAAATGTAAAGAGAGGAAGGAAAACGATCTGAACTCTGTTTAACACCTTCAGCATCTGCTTGAAAACAAAAGTGAAGACTAATGTCGACCTAAACAACTCATTCCATGTTTTACTTACTCAAGGCAAAACAAGCAAAAGAACAAGTGGTGAATAGAATTACAATAAAATATATGCCTTTTCTTTCTTTTTTTTTTTTTTTCGCAGACAAAAGGGCACAAAATCAGTTTTCATTTGGCTTGGTGACTATCCTGTATTTGAACAGAATGTTACATATTCATTTCATTTATCATTTAAAGTCAGATAATCAGGAAGTCATTATGTGGCCTGCATTGGGCAGCTATTCGATTAGAGCATAATTGAACACTCCGTAATGCAGCCAAAGCTGGCAGGTTGGGAATGCATAATATCCTTCTCATGATATTTTGAAGCAGGGGAAAACTGTAGGAAAATCATTGTCATTCAAAACCTGACAACCAAGTGAAAAAGGCTGGAATCTCTGGTACTCAGAACAGACAGACAACTTTATTTTGTAAGCTACTGAGACATGTTGTGCTTTCTGTATTTATCAAATTATAAGACATTGTTGCTGTAAGATTATAAGTGAAAGCAGCAGACTTCATTTGGACCACTTTTCTTTGTCATTTATCTGTGGCAAACCAGTGATCAAACACGAAAATGAGAGAATCATATCATATAGAATCACAGAATATCCTAGGTTGGAAGGGACCCACAAGGATCATTGTGTCCAACTCCTGGTTCCACACAGGACCACCCAAAAATCAGACCGTGTGTCTGAGAGCAGACTCAGAACAGCAGTGTTATACACCTGGATTTGAAATGTTCCGATTGCTGAGAAGAGCTATTAAAAATGACATAAATAAAGCAATCCACACAGCTTGCGAAAAATTTGGCTTTCCAGTTGTGGAGTACTCAAATTACAGGCCAGTATTGTAAGAGGCTTGAGATCAAAATGGTAGTTTTTTAAGAGAATTGAAACTGTACTTACAATTAGTAGCAATAGGAGGTTTATAATTAAAAGCCTGTTTTCTCCCAAGATTATAGGAATATATTTCAGTATAAACTTACAATTCCTTTAGTAAGCACCTATGTATTTTTACTGATCTCTAAAATCTGCCCACACACATAGCTCCATCAGTAATGTACACATCATTCTTCCCTCAGAGATCAGGGAAAGGCCTTAGAGTTGTAGCTTTTACTTGCATAAATATTTTCATGACACAAACAAGCAGATGAATAGGGCTAGGAGTTGTTGCCTGCTATCATTGAACTAGGAAAGTATGTGTCTCAACTACCATGGGAGACTGGAAACACTTTTTAGACCCAAGTATCTTGGAGCAGCTGTAGTTAACAACATGCAAAGCAGGCATCTTAAGCTTTCCAGATTGCCCTGGTGTTTCTTCTAACACTGTGCTTCTCAGCCTTGCTGTCTGCACAGTACCGCATGTCAGAATACGTCAGAAGTTGGTCATAAGGTGATTAAAGAAATACATATATAGTACTTTCCTACATGTGCAGTCAGTGAGTAAACAAAATAATAATTGACCACTGAAAGATTGGCCTAATTTTTACTTGGTTGCCACACTGATGTATGTGTTTGTTTTTCCCCAGAAAATTAAGTCTAGATACCCAACATTAAAAAGGTTGAGAAAATTACATGAGTGGGGACGCAAGCAGGAAGCTCCCTGTGTAATCCAGACAACACAATAACCTTTGTTGTCTTAAATCATTCAGGCTATGTTACTAACAGAGCCTGGAAATATAATGGAGCCTTTCAGCGTGATTTGTAAATCACTTGAGGTAATTCAAAACCCAACGGGAGTTGTATCCCAGGCTAGGATAAATCCAGGCATTAGATGCCTTCCTTTAAAACAAAGGCGACATCTTGAGCTCTTCTGCGGGTATAAGTGTCAGGACCCGTAGAGCAGAAAAGTACTGCTTCAGGCTGTGCTCCACTAATTCCCCAGGCAGCTGCCAAACCCCTTGGGGTTTGCAGTGAAATTAGCACGTGCACTCAATTTCATAACTGCACTCCACAGAATACATCTATCAAGTGTATCACTGGCTATACGTTGGCACAATGGGCGGCATCCAGAGAGCACTTTGTCCTGGTGAGGAAAAGCTCTGGTGTGAAAAGGAAATGATGAAAGAAAGAAACAGTGAGAAAAACTGTTTGGAATGGCAACCGTCTCACTTGTATTCTCTCTAATTCTCCAACATTACAACGCTATCAAATACTAAGTATGTGTCACTCATGAGATTCTCTGGAATTATTTCACAGATCAGTACATGATTTTCAGAACAAAGAGCAAGATACTATATTTAGACTCCAATATCAATGTATAATTATTTCAACATGTGTACTTATGCCAAGTAATTTGTAACCTTGCAAATTTTCTAATCTAATGTGAAAGTCAAAAAATTGCTAACTTTCTAAGCATTTACCTTTCTTTGACTTTCCTCCCACTTTTTTTTTTTTTTTCCTCACTGTCTGGCTTTCTGCCTTCTAACGCTAACAAGCACAAACAGGAGTAAATCCAGTGGAGCAGCACTAAACTGCATTATTCTTCCAGAGGTCATCTCTCTCCTCTGTTTAAGGAGCAGCCTAGGGGTTGCACTCTGCTGCATTATGCCAGTTTTGTTACCTGATACCACAAATCTTCAGAGCTGCTGAGGATTACAGCCAGTGAGGAAAGAATAAAGAAAATTAAAGCAGAAAACCGGTACTACTTGTCAGGCATTTCAACTTTTCACATATTTTGGTTTCTATAGCTAGATGAGAATATTAAACATCCGTCCATAAAAGTCCGGAGAAACTCTGCCCCTCGGTTTAGATGAAACATGTATTTCTAAGGGCAGAACGCCCCTCACTCTGTTGACATTGCATCTCTCTATCTCATGTTACATTGGCATATTTCTCTGGTTTTCATTGAAAAACTTATTGTCAAATATCCGCTCAAAATGATATCACAGGCCTGTAGAAAACAGAAGATTCCAAAGTTCTTAAAGCGCTACAAATCTTTTCAGTGCTCCTGCTGCTAAAAAGGGCTGACTCAACCCTGAATACACATCTGAGTGCAACAAAATCTTTGGGCAGTTTTTCATTTGGAGATGACACTTTTTCAGCTCAGCTTCATTTTCCTGTGAAGTTAAATTTGCCATAAATAATGAAGCACCAGTAATGTATCCATATTTCTTTTGACTCCTTCCCTCGAATTCCCATAACGGGAGAATATTTTAAAAAACAAATGTATTTCAGCTGCTGTGCAACATCAAGTTTTATAACTGACCTGGCCATCTTTACAAATTCCAGAGGTAAATCAATGCCATCCCTCATTTTCATTCAGCGCAGACTTCAGTATTGCAACTGAAGTCATATTATTATTATTACTCATAATAACGTATCCTTAGAATACGCACACAAGGTTTGCAAGCAACAAAACTTGTTTGCATCTGCAGAGTGAGTCAGGTCAAATTAATTTTGTATTGAAAGTAGTATGTACTACTAGAATGTAAACTAGAATGTAGGTGTCAGGATGCTGATAAACATATCCAGACAGCGTAAAAGTCTTAAGTAAGATCTACGATGGTGCTCTGGCAAAAAATAAAATTAAAACTAAAAAATAGCCCTGCAACTGGGCACAGTGTGGTTGAAAAGATAGAGCTATTTTTCCCAGAGAAGCTGCACACTACTCAAAAGCCTGAAATATTTAACGTAAAGGTATAAAATGGGAAGCTATAATTTAAGCTCCAACACGCAGCTTTATGAGATTTTCAATTATAACTAAAATAACTGAAGATGTAAACAGAGACAGAAATGACTGTACCATCAAACATCTGCTTCATAATTATTTGAACAGCAGAATGCTTATGAATCTCCGATCTATTTATAATCCTGGCATATACCGAAATTTCTCAGAGTATTAGTCTACTTGGAAGGACACAATGCAGTAAAAATATTATTTCCCATACTGATATGTTGTGCTTAGTCCGTGAGACAACAGCCTACTCTTTGCAACGTAGTTACTTGCTGTTTAAAGTTGTGATTGTAAGAATTCATGTAAGAAACTACATCTGCCAGAGCCCTACATCATTCATTATCCAAGCTTTTAGAGATTGGTATTGCATAACATGAACAACCTTTCAAAGAAAAAAAAAAAAAAAAAACTTGCACCACACTGACTTGCATTAAGAGCTTCTCTGAAAAGAAAATATGGAGGCCAAGTCTGTTGCTCCCAAACACCTCTTTAACAATAAGCTATAAAATAGGGATCTACATAACAATGTATTTTAAAGTGAAATCCTGTAGTGCATTTTTTCCCCCAAAACAGAACACTGAAAAATAAACAAAATTGTAAGTTACTCTTTCATTATTACAGCTATTGCAATCACTTTTAGTGTAAAGAAATGATATTGCACACGAAGTTAACTCAAGCAACTAACAAAAAAAAGGAAGAGATGAAATGATGAAATTAACTAAAAAAATCATCAAAATTTAAATCCTTCTAGTAAATTACTGGGAGACCGAAAACAGCTGGGATGGTCAGAAAAAGCATGGGCACAAGATCACAACTTTGAAGGCAGCATGATCGCACCAGATGGTTTTACAGTGGCTTAAGAAAAGGTTTCTACCTTGTTATTTTTGAATGTGAGGAAAACCCTTACCCTCTAACCTCATCCCTCTTTCCATAAAGTGTATACGTAAAGTTTTCATTTAGCATCTTTAGCAATCTTACATTTGGTTTGAATAGTACATTTTCATTTCATTCATCATTTAAAGACAGATAATCAGAAAGTCATTACATCGGCTGACACCAGGCCCTCCGCTCGATTGTATTGTAATTGAGCACTGCAGAGCGTGTGCCAGATCTAATGGATAATGAATATATTATGTCAGCAGAACCGCCTTGGCAAAGCTCCTGGGGAATCAGAGGGGGCTACTGCAGTGACATGTAGGGTCACAGATGTTGTGCTGATTTACTGATGGAGTGATTGTGTAATTAGGTAATCAATGGTGGGTAGAGGACTATATGTGGACAGCTTATTTTATATAAATAGAGACCATACGAGTACAAGGCTCACATTCTGAACAATGTAAGACTGTATTTGGTTTGGCTTAATTCTTTGCAAATTCTTGATACACTCCAAAAGCATGAGGGTGCAAGGCCAGCAACAGAGGTCTGACTCCAGTTCAAACACCACAGTGACCTATTTTTACAAACTTTTCACAACATTATCCATGTAACTCAGAAAGCTCAAATTTTCTATGTTGATTAAAATAAAATTCATCCTGCTTCGCAGTTCAGCTGTACTTGTACTACAGCTTTTAGCATTTCCTGCAGTGGTAAAAAGCAGTCCTTGTGATAAAACTGTGCAACATCTCAAACCGTTTCTCTACATTTCCTCTGCTCTCCCTAAAAGCATTTAGTAACATTACTTTGTTCTTTCGTTGTTGTTTTCCCCAAAAAATGTAAAGGGAGAGGATTTGCATCCTAAAATACTCTTATAAACATGATATATATCTGTGATAGAAATGGAAATTTTCTTCATGAAAAAATGTAACTTTTTAAAAAAAAGTTAAGTCAGATGGTCAAGGTCTTTACTAATAATGATGAACAGTTGCAAATTCAGATTTCTGTCTTTTTCTTAATTTCGACTGAATAATGGCAGCTTCTCTCTAAAGCACACTAAAATGGAATCAGAGAGAGGTGCAAGTCTGAGACTTGGCTTCATGCACGGCCGCTCAGCAGAGGGTTATGTAATGCAGGCACTCCCTAGCGCAGGAATACACCTGTCTGGTTCCCAGTCATGTTAATGACAGTGCCTCAGCTGGGGTTTTGGCATTCACAGGAACTTCCCTATGGTATCTGTGACAACAAGTTCCAGTTGGGGTTTGGCAGCTGTGAGGATTTCCTCCCAGGAGTCTGTGACAAGCTTGCAGTAACGTGGATCTCAGGGGCAAAGCATTACTTATTTATTCCTCCAAATATCAAGTAGGGAGACAAAGTATGAACAGGCAAAGCCCATAAACTGGTATAACTGATAGCAATGCTTTATTTCATTTGTGGTGAAGAGGAGCAGATGGCTCCAGCTTCTACCTTTCTCTGTCTGGAAGCCTTTGCCAAACTGTCAGCTTTTCACTGACAGCCCGGGCAGTCACTTACTCAGTTCCCCTTCTTTCACTACAGACATGGGATCAGCTTTGGTGCCAGGCTTTAACCCTGGAAATAATAATCCATTCCAGGCAGAGGGAAGCCAAAGAGAGAATGTGCCTTAACAAAAGCAGGACAAATCCTTTCCTTTTCTCCTCCCTGCTACATTTCTTTAAGATTTCTTTTTAATCTACTCCGTACAAGGTAGACCACAATAAACAAATGGAAACATGGGGCAGGTAAGTTCATAATAAATAATGCAGATTTGTCTCAGTTTACCACAATCAGCAACTTCATCCCTAACAAGTGAACTGTAAGGATTGATATAATTTAGTTGTGTGTGTATATATATATATATATATATATCAATCATATATATACACACACAGCCCATTTCTGGAATTATGCCAAAGGTCATGCCATTTCAGACCAGTTCACCAAAAACATGTTTTGATTGTGAGAGATGACAAGTGAAAGCCTAATTTTCAGAGTTAGGCACGACTCTAACACAAGTCTGTAGGATGAATAAATTTTAAATAGTTTTAAAAGCCAAGCTAAAAATGTCTACTGTGGGTTATCTCAAACTGATAGCATGCTTAAAACTGAAATTTAATCTCATCCAGCTTCAGTTTCCTTACATGGGAACCCAGTTGTTTTTTTTTTTTTTTTTTCTTTGAAATTAGAGTAATGTTATCATGAAATTTTAAATGATGGTTTTATTAATCTTTCATGTTTGCACAGTGTTTAGCCCTTTTAAAAGTATGGAAGAGCAAGAGGATGAAAATTCTTGAAGATGTGAAGAGATTGGCTGGAGCAAAGTGTGCCCTCATGCTTTACAAACCTAGAGGAAAGAAGGTGAAAGATATTCACACATGCTAGAGATGGAGGGGGTAAACAGAAGAAATGTATGGATGAAAGAGAAGAATCTTTCCCAGCAGCTCCCCAATTCTTAGCCAAGAACAGAGAGAACAGTCTTCATACACTAGAATCTTTTCAAAGCCCAGAGATGAAGGAAGAGAGGAAAAAAGGACAGGCAAAATAAGTAGATAAGAATGAAAGGAAAATGAACCTGAGGTGGATGTAAATAGAATGAAAATAACATTTAACATAAAAATATCAATCCCGGCTATTATCGTTTCTAGCTACGTTTATTATTTTTAAAGGACCTGGAACACACACGATGAAGCCCTAACTTAAAGCACTGGAAATGTTTTAGGGTACATCTTTATTACTATTTAACTTTATTGTTTGCAACTTCCATACTGCTCAGTGTGGATTTATGACTAAATTGTTGGCAGTATTTTTGCAAACACCTTTAAAAAAAGATCATGTGTAAATTAACTTAAAGGACTCAAATGCTCAGCAAAAATAACTTGGAAGTATTACATTATAAGTAAGATACATAACATAGAAAGATATTAGCAAATGAAAAATATATTTAAATACTAAAATCAAAATAAGATTTAATCATGAAATTGAAGTAATTCATATTAACTGTTCCCTTTAAAATTTCACAAAATAGTTTCTCAGTACAAAACAGTGAGCTTTCAATAAAGCTTTCAAAGTGCTTCCAAAGAGCTTTCAAAATGCTACTTTAAAAAATTTGCTTTTCCATGCATATTTTTGAGCTGATTGTAAGTGAAAGACTTCTTGTTCTTAAATGTGTTTTTATGCACACTGGACTTCTACACTTCAAATTACCTCCAACGGTCAATATAGACCTTTTTTTGTTTCCACAATAATAAAAGGGATTCCTTAAATTTAGAGACATTTTAATACACAGAAAAGGATATGGTATTCTGCTTCTGAAAGAAATATATGATCTTGCTAAATTCTAAGTTTTATTGGAAGTATTGTTACCTGATGTGTTGAGGCTCACCTTCAGTTTCTGCCTCTTTGTAAGGGACTATTCCTGATATTGCAGTTTGTTGCTGTTAAGAGGTAATTTTGACAAGAGTGACTGCTCAGTAGTTAATATCTAATGTCCTTAATTCAGCCCTCATGTCACCACGTACTGCCATGCCATCCTGAGACTTTCAGTTTGCTGCAAGACTTTATCTGGCAGCTTTTAACACTGTGCTGCCAGTTCTGTAATGTGCTGAATGTCATAATGCCACTTCCATCCTACCTTGCTGCTGTACCTCTTTACTCCCTGCACAACAGGAGAAAACTTAAATAGCTCCAGAAGAAAAATTCCAGATCCAAGACACTGTATAATGTGTAGATGATAGTGAAATGTTTTTTTTTTTTCCCCTCAAGTGTCTGTATTCTCTCAGAAATGAAAAATGGACTAATTTATCTCCTACTAAGGTCTAAAACTCAGGAAAAAAGAGAACAATCTTAATTCTGAGAGATTAATCAGAAGACAGGAATGGATATTCTACATTCTCTCCCTCACTTTAGTATCTAAGAAACAGCATGCCACGAACACATAAAGTCTTTCCTTCAATGCATGTATCCTAAACAACTTTGTCCTTGCTAGGGAGGAGGAATATACGCTATGACAAAGCATGCGATAGAGATGATTTTTAATGGAATTTTTCATTGCTAAAGAAGTATGATACAGCAGCCTCACAGCACAATGTCTTATTTTAGAGATGAACTGTCATTTCATTCATGTCATTCAAACAGGAAACTTTCCTTCCCTTTTCTATAAAGCCAAGCATTCAGAGTTCTCATCATTTGAGAACTATAGCACTTCCAAAGAGGCCTAAGACAACATTATCGCATGCCAGAAATCAGTCTTGCAAGTTCAAGTGATAAAATGTAAAATGTCAAACATACACTTTTTCTTGTCAAATTCATATTCTTCTACTGTATATATAATGTACAACTTCTGTAACTTCCATCAACTTGCTGGATTTCTTGAAGGAGAAAAAGCAGTTCCTGAAAGTCATTTTTAAGGGAGAAAGAAAGAATTTTGAGAACTATTTCCCTCTGCAAATCCTCTCAATACAGATTTGAAATAACACAAAAACAAACAAACAAACCCAACGTACAACAATGTCCACAATGTCTGTCTTCTGCAATGTCTGTCTTCGGTACAGTTTATAATTCTACTGATTTCGGAACATTTTTTCTAATTATCTGAACATTTTCTCTGAGCAATTTACTTTGAAAAACTTCTTGTCTTGGCACATTCAAAATCTCATGGCATTCATGCCAAGGACAGTAAATTGTATTTGACAGAGTTGAACCATAAAGGGGGTAAGTAATTCATGTTACACAAGGCGCTGCCTCAAGGATTAACTTCAGTATGGATTTCATGTACTACTTCCATGAAACTGTTAAATATTAAGCATTAACTACCAATTTAATATCAAACTTTTGCAACCCACAATTCCAAAAAAAATGCATTCATACAGAACACTACATAGGCATAAATATATATAATGACTGTTAAATCATTTGCAGGATCTTTACAATGAAATTCTGCTGTTATTTTTAAGCCCCGTGGTAGCAAAAGCATTCAAGAACACCTCTACACTTGAAGGCAAGACTGACCATAATTACTTTGCTGAGCTACAACATAATGATTAAAAATACATTTATACATTGAACCTATTGATACTGTGACCTCGAACAAGGCTCTTGCTCCTAAAGACCCTATGTTAACTGTTCCACAAAGACCATCCTAGTATCTTTTGTTTCAATTTGTCTCTGACATTTTTTTTTTAATATGAAAATATAGTTGCTTTCTTCATTTCTCTCGTAGGGAATGTGGTATTTAAGAAAATACATTTTTTTCTCTCTAACCCCCATTAGAACATACATGCTAGATTTGTGCTTTATTTCTTTCTTAATTTCTGTTTTACATGGTGGTCTAAAAGCATTTCACAGGTGTTTGCTGGAACTCAGACTATTTGGAACTCCTTCATGCTCTCTAAAAGGCAATTAAAATGTGTCTGCAAATTACCTCATGTGGTCTGAAGCACAGCTGCCTCTCATCCCCCTGTTACTACACAGTGTGTCCAAACAGAATAGAAAAGCTGCTTTGATACCTGCAGTTTACAAAGGCAAATCATGCCTTCATGAATGACAAAAATTCTCTGTATGCTTCTTAAGTCTTCAATGCATTTGCCTTTGTTGCCACAAAAAAAAAAAAAAAAAGAAACAACTAGTTAGTTAAGTAAATACAGGCAATAGGAAACCAGCAAGTACTCAAGTACTTCACAGAACAATTGCTGCATGCTTACAAACCATGGGTATGTGCAAAGATAACAGGTAAAGCATAAGTGATTTGAAGTGGATAAGGTGCATGGGATAGAATTTCTATTTCTTGCTGCTGCTTGAAAGGGAAGGGTAAAAAAAAAATCTATTATCCTAGCAGGTATACTTACAGAACTTATTATCATCCTGCAAAGATCTGGCAATTAAAAACTCAGTTCAAGTTTCTGATTTTAGCTACTTTTCAGAGAGATCAAATTCTCTTAAATGAATATTTTTTTTTTTTTTATTTCTCTCTCAATCCTTACTGAACTGCTTACTTCAGTGGAAAGTCTGCCTGACTAAAGGCTGAATGAAAGAACCTAAAAGCCTTTTGTTTCTATTGTTTTGTTCAGTCTATTTCACTTTAAAAAACGAGTTATTTATGACACTGTACATTTATATTTTCCCACCAGCTGTTGATAAATGAAAGTAAAATTCAGCAAGGTGCTTAATCACATGACTTACTCTATGCATTTGGCAGTTTTAGATGAGCTTGAACTTATCCAAGTCTAAAACAGAAGGGTTGAAATCCAACACTGTTTTTCTGGCCAGCTGCAGAAAGGAAATGGCATGTCTTGCCTTTTTTACACTCTGGGGGCAACAGAGTCCAGAATACCTTCCAGGCTATAGTCACATCCTCAGATCTCCCTTCTGTTCCAACATCATCGGCACAAATGGTAGCAAGAAAGCCTGCAAATCCTTTAACGTTCTTGTATCTCCAGCACCCATCCCATCAAATGTACCTTGAGCTCCCATTATTGCCTTGTCCCCTTCCAGCTATAGCTAACCCCCTCCAATATTTTCGCCACTTCTCCCCCATCTGCTGTGATCTCCACTTAAGTCTCTGCAGTCACAACACTCCGCTACACCCAGCTGCAAAAATCCTCAACACCACACCCACGCTTACTCCAGACAGATTCAGTCTTTCCCGTTTCTCTGCTCATCCTCTTTAATTTCAGTCTTCTCTTAGTCTGTGATATTCATTCCCTCACTGTTACTTTCTTCCAGTAAGCCACACAAGATGAGCAGGTAATTGGTATAAATTTTAAACAAAGCAATGTTTGGTTGTTACAAAACAACATACTATTGTTGCTTAATGGGAAGTTTTAGATGAGTACTGTTGATTAAATTCTGGGCTCAGCAGGTCTCTTGTGAAAGTGGCAGCTGTAGGTCTGAAGGGAACCCTAAATATTTTCTACATTTTTCAGTGCAGTCACATACTCAGTAACGTTGTGTGAAGTTCCTAGGCTAAATTCCAATTCCTAACACGTAGAGGAGACTTGCAGATTACAGCAAGATCTATCTGTAGATACACAAGAACAAAACATAGTCTAGAATGTAACTTTCACAGCAATTACACAGCAGCAAAAATTCTCAGGTGTGATCCCCCAAACTCTTACACAAATCATTTTAGCAGACTCACTAGGACTGTGTACACAAGCATGAAAGAAAAATCCACATTTCTTGACCCTGCATCTTCACAGTGCACTTAAAAATGGGCAGTGCATTCTTCTTACAATAGCCTAAGTGATAACCTTGTCTTTTACATGAATACGAAGTTATTAGCTTTGTCAGTCTTACGAGATGTTGGAATAATTGTTTCAGTTCCTGGTTTCACATCTATTTTAAAAGACCAGAAAAAGAATTTCCTATTGTCACATAACATCCAACCAGAGTTACAGAATGAAACTTCCAGTTAAACAAAATGATGCTTGTAAATTCCTAGGGATATCATCTTCTGAATTCTTACAGCATCTCATCTAGCACTTGTCCATCTTACCTGTTTACTCAATGTATTATCATGGATTATCAAATAGTTACATTATCAATTATGGATGTGATTATCATACCTTTACAAACCTTGCAGAAGAGAATTTAAAAGTTGTTTCAGTTTTGGAAGGATGAATGTTACCTCCCAGTGAAAGAAAACAAAACTCAGCCAACAGATGAAAAAAAAACATTTGCTACATGATAATTGAGCACAAAGAAATTACTGTGGTTTTTGAAGACAACTATTGAAAGCTCTTTTAAAATAGAAGTATTCTGAATCTTCTAAATCTTACTCTGTGCTCAGTCTGAAGCACAGTTATGCCCAGCCAAGACAGACAGACACATACACAGTTAATTATATCAAGTAAACATATTCATAATTTTGTAAATAAAATGCACCCATAATTAAATCATCTAACTAGTGATATAAGACACACAATAAATATTTTCAGAATTGCAGAAATTTGGGAATGTCATCTTGCAAAGTCTCACGTGTCACTGTAGTGGTGACATCAGTTCTCAATCTCCTCTCTTTGAAGGTAGTTTAAGATCCTATCGTTAAACTAGTAAGATTTTTTTTTTTTAACTTAATGATAGTATATGTTATGCAATACAGTGTATTTAGAACTGCCAGTACTCCAAATCATGATGCTTATTATACTTGGAGAAAAGTCTTGCAGAAGTTCTACTGAGTGAACCTAGAAGTTGACTACCTATGACTCACTTAATTATCAGCTCCATGTATGTAAATATCTTACAGGACCTATTTCTCAATAAAGCAAAATTTCCATTTACTTTAGAAATGAAAGATTAAAAATGGACAAGAATTCTGGGAAATTATGTTTTCATCAGTATGATGAGCACTTTTTTTTAGACTTGAAGGGAATGTATATCAAGAAAAACTGCATTGTTCATGAATACGAAAAAAATATTATTTCATTACCTTACACAAATGTTCAAACCTGTTTAGTTACTTTATATACTTCAGGGTGTCAGTGTACACTAGTCTTCTCATCTCAATTTCACTTTTTTGAAGTGTGTCATCTTCTTTTATGTGTTTGTATAGTAGTTGGAAGACAGGGGAACTGTAGCTCCTATGCACCACAAACTCCAGTGAGGCTACTCATCTGCATTCAATTATATATTAAGTATGTGCTGAATCATGTGAAAAAAATCTTTTTTCCATGTTGAATTAGGTAACATTTCTTCCACTTCATCCTACAGATGTATCATTTTCATTTCACTCGTCTTTTACACTATCTCAGATGCTGATTCAGGTGTGCTCTCCCCCACTCTCTCAAACTGACACCACTTGTCCAATTGATTGACATAACTTAAATACCTTTACCAAATAAAAATTATAGTGGAAATACTGAAAGACCTACACATAAGCACTCCAGGAAAAAAAAAAAAATCTGACTGCTTCTCGTATGAGGTTCTTTTCTGGTTTAAAAGAGTATACAAACCAAACGTCTGCCACCGACTTTGTACTTTTACAAGCACTAACATTTTAACAGCAGAAATGTTAAATATCAAAGTAATAGATGAGCATTCCACTAAAAGGCAATTTCATTAAATACCACAGGTATTAATCTTTCTGAGTCTTAATTATAGCCTTTTGACATATTATCCTTATTTGACCTTTCCTCCAGAACTGCAGTGAATAGATGTGAGATAGGTAGGCAAATTCAGTTACTGTTTCCCCCAGACATACATCAGTCTAATGCAAAGGAATGAATGGACATAAAGATGGAACTCATATGCACTGCAGAAAGCCACTAAGCTACCATTTTCTGAAAGTTATCAATTAAGTTCTAGCTTTTGTTCCAGGATTTTCTAGCAGCTTCCCTTTTCTAGCTTTGACCATGCCACAGAAAACAAAGTTTTAATGAATTACTAAGACCACAGACTATAAGATATTGCTGAAGAACTAAACTTTGAAGTAGAACCATCTAAGCAACATTTAAAAACAATTAGTAATGGCAGTCCTTAATCAAAGAAACTGAATTTCAGTTGAGAATAGTAAGGACTGGCAGTTCCAAGATTAAAAAACTAATGATTCTGCCATTAAGCCACACTCACACCAATCAATACTGAAAAGCATCCAGATTTTTTTTAGATCAACTGAACAAGCAAAAGTAGTAAGCTAGGCATATAAAATTTAGGAAACGTTCCCTGAAGAAGTATAGTGTAGTGAAGGATGGGCAAGAAATCTGAATACCACTCTGAACTTAAGCAAGTTGCTTAATCTTTCTTGGTCACAGTTTTCACACTGATGTTTGAGATACCCTCTCTGACTATTACCTGCTCTTGTCCAATGCTCACATCATTCTTCATAGCGATTACAAGTGTAGGAAGACATTTACTGTTATACAGTCTAACTCAAAGTGAAATTTTGCTTTATGAATTCTCTGTCACATTTACAGCAATAAAATGTATCTTGCAAAAGTTTTATAGCAATCCATGTTCTCTGTAAAGTTCACACCATGACCTGCTATGCAGCATAAATAATCATTCATACCTGTAATGCCCTTTCATTAGAAAAACATGGTCTAAAAGATATTGTCTGAAAGTAAAGCACTGACAAATTTTTGAGCTAAAATACTTGCTGATTCAGTCTGAGACTTATGCTTGATTTTTTAGAATGTTTTCACTTTTTAATTACCTTTTTAGCAATGTTTTTGTTGCCTAATCATTCTCATATGTAACACTGAGCTGAATATAGCCTTAAGATGAATTCTTATCAATTCATTTGCACAATTCTACTTGAAAAATACAGTATCAACCAAGTAAAATAAAAACACACCAAAAAAACCCACAAACATATCTCCAGAAACGCAGACTTTCTGTACACTGAAGATGTTCTTCTCACTCTATGTTATCTGTATTTTAACCATAAATTAATATAAATACATAAAATAAAAAATTACAATGACAAAAATTAACAACTACTGAGTTGTTAGTATATAAATGCAAATGATATTTTAATCATGCCAACCATTATCTGAGACAAATCCATATCTGTTTTTCAGAGTCCTTCTAACAATCCCAGTTTCCTGAGTATGAACAGCAACTAAGTAAATAATATTTGGTAAGTATTTATTCTGCGTAGCTGTACTGATTTTAAACAAACAAACAACTCTTTAAATTCGCACTGCATTAAGAATTCCTGTTTTGGTGATATTTATATTGAATGGTTATTAACGCTAAACGGTGGGATAAGTGCTCTTGAATTTTTTGAGAGATGGATTGGGGCTGCTGATCCACTTTGTTGTATTCTTCATTTCCATTTCTAATGTTTCAAGACAGACTACTGAAGTGATTTTAATAGCTTACACCCATGCATATAAGAAAATTAAGCTCTGCCTACCTGTAAATGCTAGAGAGCTTTAATAAGAGCATATAAAATTGTATCCCTGCAATCACTGAAGTATTCACAAATGGCATCTTTTTCTGGATTAAACTTGTTGGATTACATATAATCACTGCATATGGTGATCTAGTCTTTTTTTTTTCCCTCCTGACAAATGTGTGTTTAAACTCCTAATCATGTACTTTTGAGAATGGGATTCATTGTTAAAATTCTAAGTGTCTAAGACTGAACTTTCAAACCTATACAACAGGTGAGAAATAGACAGGAAAAAGATGACTATTTTGTACACATATACAGGAATCATAGGGAGAAAACGTATTCAAACATATTTAAGTCTAATTTCTTTTATTTTGATTAAGGTGCTAGTGAAAGTTATTTCTGTGAAAATGTCTCCCCTACTATTAACACCTAATGCATGCATATGTAATTATAAATGTAATTATGCTAATTGTTTTAAATAGTTTAATATGAATTGTGTCTATACAGTTTGTGTTTTATTGACTATGAAGGTAAAAGAAGAGTTTCAAAATTGATGTAGAGCAATACTTCTATTGCTCAATGGATTAACTCTCTCTTACATTACTCATGTCTTGACCAAAGGTATTGTACCTAGTGGATTAGTACTTTAAATACTGCTAGGATACAAAAGCTCTTTATAGTAAAATGCAATCTAGTAATTATTATCCAAGTCTTTCAATAATTTTTTGATGTTTGGGTTGAGTTTTCAGGAGGAAGATTAAAAAAGAGAAAAAATGAAAAAAATATTTTCAGGTGATATAAGAGTCTTCAATGTCTCATCTATCAATTTTCTTCAGATCTTTAAATTCACAGTGTGACTTATATTCCATGAAATAGGGTCATTGACATCTGAAAACGTACTACAAAAAATATGTACTTCATATCCCATGGACTGAAACACATAATTGTCTAATGAAAAGGTTATCCAGTGTGTTAAATCCATCACTTACAGAAATTTTTTCTTGCTTCTACGTGAAGAAATTTTGCTGCATTTTAACAGAAGAAAAGTTTCATGTTGACTGAAAAAGTCTGTGGGTACTGTACTGTTTGTCCATAAGCACAGAGTGACTTTTTTTCCTAAATGGAAGATTTTATACAGTGGTATCCCTAAATTGACCATCACATTTATATGTTCTTTGGCTTGAAAATTCCTATTTCTTGTATTACTGCCATTTCTAGCATTTATCAAAACAAGATAAATAAAGTCTAACACTGGAAGGAGACCTCGAATTAAATACTGAACAACAAAAGTACTTAAAAACTATTAGCAAGCTGTTCCACAACACGACGCTGCCTTTAAAATATACAACCTCTAAGACAGTACTTATTAGAATCTTATTTTGTCTCTATAAAATATTTTTCATTACATTTTCAAGCTTTTTTCTTTATGTATATGGGAGCTGTAATTCTCTGTAACCAAATGATCTCTAGAGCAGAGGCTTAAAGAAACCTATGGCACAATTTATGATTAATACTAACTTTTACTAGTTGCATTGTTAATGCAAAGTAAACTAAAAATTGCGTTTTTCTATTCAGGAAAATTACAAAATAAATGACAGGATATGAAATGACATTCTGTAAACCATTAAAATAACCAGATTATATTTTAAACGCATGGAGCAATGAACAATTGTATTTGTATTTAGGTTTTTACTACTCCCACTGAAGACAATTATGTTACAAAATTTAATCACACCTATGTTTATCAGATTAGACCTTAACTTTCCGTTTTTTAAGCAGAGTAAGAGCTGGAAGAGTTCTTTACATTACCAAGAAGCCTTAAGTCTGTCTTATTTAAATCAAATAAAATATAAACAAACAATTAAGAGACTATTTACAGCAATTGTGACTGGAAGACTGATACTCCAGATTCTTTATAACTGTTATCTAACTGAGCATAAGAATATATTTATTTTGATTTTATGCTATAAGTGGTCTGAAGCAGTGCATTGCAGAATTCATTCATGGGCAGCAATAAACATGTAATCTCACCACTCTCTCACTTCTAGGTTGAAGACAACTTCGATACTGCTTCTATCAAGCTATGTAAGAAAATAATACATTTGGAAGCATGATAAACAAGAAAGAACCTCTGCAATTGGTATTAACAGTCAGAAAGGGGGAAAAAAGAAAAAACACACACAAAAAAGCATATTTCATCCATTAAAGACTCACAGAAACAGAACAAATACATTTTAAAGGCTTTCTTTAAAAAAAATTGTATCAGAACACTTGTCATTATATTCTATAGTAACTGTAGAAGTTACTTAGGCAGTGTAGTTTAATTTAAATCTTTTTTTATGAAAGCTGGTAATTTTTGGTACTTCATTGTGAGTAAGATGTGATTTGTAAAGGAGTAAAGTGATGCATAGTTATGATTCCTATTCAGTCCTCAACTGAAACTCCCAAAAGATGTTGACTTCTATGCCCACAAAAAAGAGCTAAACAGCTCACAAAAGAGACAGAAATGTGGATACCCCTTACTCGTACTCTTCCCAATATCCTGAGTTTTAAGTCAGTCATATCTAAAAGCATAGAGCTAGAAAATGGATTCAGTCATGCATCAAATCTAACACAGATTTTTTTCAATTTTTGAGCACTATTTTACCATTTAAATGTGGTGTGAAATCTGCATACCTAACAAGAGGACAGCTGTTTGTTTTTTGTTTGTTTTTGTTTTCCTTCAAATTTTCAGAATAAACAGATATTTTCTTCAGTTCCAGTGGAATCCTGAAGTAAATGTTGTCCCTGCACTTCTTGGGAGAACCAGTAAGTGAAACCTCACTGAAAATGTTCACCACTCTCAAGCATTCCAAGCCCAAATACCAACAAACAAACAGAACAAAACAACTGCCATCCCAAATAACTAAGCTGCCAACTTTTCCAAACCCTTATGATCATCATTATGAAGCCTAAACGTCTAAGAAATCACATTCTGGACTGCCTTGATCCTAGAGTCACTTTTTGATTTTCAAAATTCAGCCATCTTCCTTGAGTAGATCTACTACTTCTGAAGCTCTTGCTTTTTGTGTACTAAGAGATAAAACACAGTGGTAAAGTAGCTAGAATTGCCACTGCAGTACTGACTTCAGTATGGATTGTCGCTGCTTATACAGAGTTTTTCACTGAGGGATTTTTCATTTTGTCATATGCATGCAAGGCTCTGGTATAGGGAAAAGGAATGAGACTGCTTTATGCAAGGGTGAACCTCACTCGAACTATTCACAGATGTGCACTTCATCATGTTTACTGCTCTTGCTGGACTTGGCCCAGGAAATTTGACCACAAGTCTCTGAAATCTTCGGAACATTTATTTCTGATTTCTATTGATTTTAGATCATAGATTTATAGACATATTGTTAGTATCTCAATTCTATAACCCATATATATGGGTGTTTATCTACGTTATACAGAGATATCTGTCTGAGGCTTTCACTCAATAGTTTTCTACTGTCTTGTGTCTTAGGAAATGGTTATTTGAGTACATTCAGGAGAAATGATGTCAAAACACTAAAAATGGTGTTTTACTCTGAAGATGGTAGAGTTTATATGGTGTCAGTTAATCTATAATGATTAACTTCTTCACTAGTACTTTAGCAATAACATTATGAAAGTCAAATTCTGATCTCTGTAAATAAATACAGTCATTCTTTATTATCTAAAACAGTAATTAGAACCAGGCTTGTTTCAGATTCCCCGGGCTCTTGCTGTATAAAAGAAAGAACGAACCAGACTTGTTCTCTTATGCATGACTAACACTATCTTCTGAGGTAAGACAGACATAAGCTTTGTCTGTTTTGGTCATTTAAAAGGTTTATTGTAAGTCATAATAAACTAAGATAAAGCAAAGCTTGAATTAATTAAAGATAATTTATTTTGGTTTCAGAGCAGTAGTTATTGTGTTGACCATATATTGAAAGATAGGTGCTTCTGTTGACACACATGCCAGAAGGATTTTCCAGCGAGACCACATACAGGGTTTCTCTGCTCATGAACGATACGTTTTTTGTAACTGCAAGTGAGCTTCAAGTACAGTTGCAACCAGGTACAAAGCAGTCAAGGAATGAATGTTCTTGTTGATGGGACAATGGGAAATATTCTTTACTAGTTTTTTAGATAACAGAACATTAACAACATTATTGATAGTGTTCTAATTAACACTAGTAGAAAAGCACAGCAGGAATTTATTAAAAATGGATTTATCAGTGCATCAGAATTCATGATGTTTAAGGCAAAAGCAACCAGGGCACTTTGAGTAACAGTTTTAAGTGGATGATTAGCTAAGGGGATTCAACACTTAATAGCCAAAATAAATTACTATAATTATTTTATTACCTATGCTAACTGATTTCATTGTTTTTATTGAAATAACAGCTCCCTAAAGAATAGAATGTTGCTTCAAAGAATCCCAGCTGCAAGCTCTGTGTTCTCTTGTGGCAATCAAAAACAGAAACAAAAATAGCTGTCTTTAATAATACTCTTAATAACCATGCTGCAGCATCTTAGAAATACATTCCACATTTTTCTGTACACCTGGACGTGAATATGAAGTTTTCTAGCCACTGGAGGGTTTTAGGTGTAATTAAAATAAATCTATAAAGCATTTATTAAAATAAACATGAATATTTATGGAGAACAATGGAATGCTTTAAATAGATCTATAATAAATAAGTCTGATCAGCTGAGGAGCCTCAGAAATCTTTTATTTGACCATAAAATAATTATTTAAAAAAAATCTGTATACTTCTGGTTTTGTTCTCACTGTTAAGTGTTAAAAAATATATACTGTAGGCCAGACTGATTTCCAAAGAACCTCAGCAAAACGTATAGTGAATTTTTATGGAGTTCTTTACAGATCCTACCTAGGTCTGGCTTTGAGTTAATTCATATTCGTATCAGTGCGTATTTCTGTTCAATACCTACTGCACCCTCCTTTTTACATCCTACTACAATTCAGAACCTACTGGAAAAACTCCAGTTAGCTTATGTGAACTATGAATTGTACTTATTTTCTTTACCTCCTCTTGCACCCTTAAAACAACAGCAGCATACAAGAGAGAGCTTAATTTATTTAATTAATGGCTTAATTTGCAGGCTGCATTTTACTGATTTGCACCAGATTGGCTTCAAAATGATACTCATAAAATGTGCACCTTCCTTTACTATACTTGATAAACTAAAACTGTGGCACAATGTAAGGCTCTGTTACATTAAGGACAAGGGAGCTGAAGTTCACTACGTTATGTTCCAAAACAGATACAAGTGGGACTGAGTCCAGTAGCAAGAATGCACATCCCAAGGACACTGATCAACAGAACATTTAGAGTGACCAGTCAACATCCTCCTGCTTGCTTAATGCCTTAACAAATGACTAATTTTCCTGCACAGCAGGGGAAATCAATTATTTTTGTGACTTTTGGTGGGTTTTCTTTTTTACTTTGTATAACATAATATACTAGTACCACACAACTGGACACTGATATTTCCCCATTTGTTTCTTATGTATCATCAACAAAATTTGGGGTGAAACTAATGTTATGCTAAAAACAGCAAACAATTACTAATAGTACAGTCCATCATCACTTTGTCAGAAGAACCATGCCTTTAAATTAAAGCAAGCAATTAAGACTTGCAGAGTCTCACAGTGGTAATACAAACTACCAAAAGGCCCATTGAGCCACCATATTTTATCTGTAAGATAAAACGTATGAGTCTCAGTCCACCTTATGGAGATTAGCTGACTACCTTAAATATTGAGTCAGGAATCTGGCCTTAACTCCATTTTGAGAGACCGCACAATGTACTGATAAGGCTTCAAACATAGTATCACAGTCCAATGTGTGAAAATCAGTGTACTGTTGTAGAATCAAAAGAAAATAGATTCACAAACTTTGAACTAGAGTGCAAAATATTGGAGAATTTCCTCATGTTGTTTATTGGTGATACCAGACATCCTTCAAACTGTCAAAAAAAAGTCTTAGTATGATTACATGCTTTTTTGTTGTGTCTTTTTTTTTTTTTAAAGAAAACTTTCTTGAAAGGAAAAGTAGAATAATACATATAAAAAACTTTGTAAAATGAAATGACACTGCTCACAAAATTGCTGACAAAGCTGCTAGGAAAAACAATGTCAATTAAATAAGAACTGTCATTAATGAAGACAGACTGAAAATTTAAACCTTCAAAATCAGGCATTAAATATGTTATGGTCTCTCAGTATCATTAAATCACGTTCACTGCATGCATCTACTGACATTTTCAAAGTTAATATTTGGACATCTAACGCCAACAAGAGTAATGTAATCTCAAAGTTTTGAGAAAAATACTGTTTGCATTAGTAGTCATGTCGTAACAGCACAGAACAGTATGAAGGAAAATGGTGAAATATTTAAAATATTGAACAGTTTTTGCACTGACTTTGGAGTATTAAAATCACACCTCTGATGCTGCAAAAATGCAAACATTTGATTTTATTTTTTTTTAATTTTGTGTTAAGAAAATCTGAAATCTCTCTATTGATTAAACAACATAACTATTTGCATTACTGGTAATGGAAACTCCACGATATTACCACAGCAGTAAGGAAGAGTAGGGAGCACTTCTGTATGAAACCTGAGACTGTATCTTTATTAATCTAATACTTTGAATAGATGTGGGCCTCTAGTTCCTTCATCCACTCTGAAAATAAAGAGTGCAGTATGAGTAAAACACAGGCCATGCACAGCTGTTCAGTACAACCTTAACACTAGGGCCCAAGAGAGGTCAGGAGGCCGGAGGGCAGCGGCCTGCAGGGCTGGCATGCTCCGGCCTGGGGCAGGCCGCATCACTGGGCCTTGCCTCAGCCCATGTCATTGTGTGACTGCTGAGTAACATCTGCAAATAAAACCAAAAGCCAACCCAGAAACTTTTCCACAGCAATCATTTTGAGGTCCTGTGGCAGTTTGTGCAGCCACACAAACAACTGGTCTAGCACAAGTCCAGCAATGGGCAGGCAAAGTCTCTTTGAAGGGCTGCTCACTGGTACCAGCACAGCTGCTGTGGGGCCATAGTGGGAAACAAACTGGATTTAAAAACCCCAGACATTCCTTTTTGCCACTGAAGACATTTGGTTTTTGTTTCAAATTGTAATAATTTCATTCATCCTGGTTATGGTGCAGCTCAACAAACACTCTCACCTGCACAGTGGGGAGCAGTGTGGACAGATTAGCTGGGCCTTAAGGAGAATTCACCATTAGTTACCACCTGGTTTTGAGATTCATGCTACTATATCTTACATGTTAACTCTCAGATTTGGAGTTGCTTTTCCTCACCTCAGCGCTGGAATTCAGACTCTCTAAATGTATCTGTTGGTTAACAAAATATTCTGCAATGAAGTTGTCAGGATATTTAAGTCAGATATAAATAATTCTAATCCTACTTCATCACTTTAGGACAAAATTAATCTTAAAACGCGATTCATGCATCTATCTTTTACATAGCATCATCCTAAAAATGTTTCTTTCAGTCATCACATCTTTTAATAACTCTATTTAAAGTCATCTATTTTTCTGTATTCTCCTCACTATCACAGCCGATTTCCATGATTGTGCATGTGCACACGTACAGCAGAAGCTTCTTCCCCTTCTAATTACAGTCTGTTCCTCTCCCTAACTAGAAACATGGGGAAGAAAACAAGAACTCTGTGACATCAAGCTCACTTACACAGTAATGAATTGTGATGCTACAAGCAGTTGATTGTGGCAACCTGGAATGAATCACAGCCAGGGAAGGATGATGAGAACAGAAATGTTTTCTTTTATGCACACATCTTGGTAATTAGCTCAGTGGACAAAAAGTATGCAGCAGCAAACATGATGTTCCTTTAGTTTAAAGGAATTTCAAGAACTGAATTCTGTCTGGAAAAGCACTGAAATAATTCATCATATGTAGTGACCTCTCCTGTGAAGAGAAGCTGAGGGAGTTGGGGTTGTTCAGCCTGGAGAAGGTCTCCAGGGAGACCTTACAGCGACCTTCTGGTACCTAAAGGGGGCCTACAGGAAAGCTGGGGAGGGACTCTTTGTCAGGGAGTGTAGAGACAGGACAAAGGGTAATGGCTTAAAACAAACAAACAAAAAGGTAGATTAGATATAAGGAAGAAATTCTTTACTATGAGGGTGGTGAACCACTGGCCCAGAGAAGCTGTGCATGCCCGATCCCTGGATGTGCTCAAGGCCTGGAGGCCGGATGGGGCTTTGGGCAGCCTGGTGTGGTAGGAGGTGTCCCTGCCTATGGCAGGGGGCTGGAAATAAATGATCTTTAAGGTTCCTTCCAATCCAAATCACTCTATGATTGTACGATTCTATGATCAACAACAGGGTGACCACCTACATGGATATAGTTCAAAATTTATCCCCAAAAATTAAGATCCAAGGAGACTATGGATTTAAAAATATTTGTTATGCAGAACAGTATGAAATGGTTGCAACATAAATTGGTTGGCTTATAAATTTTAAGCCTGAATGTAAAGACTGAATCATAATGTGATGTAAATCACTCAAACCCCAAGAACATTACAGGCTGATTTACACCAGCTGAAAGTCTACCTCCAAGTATTAAATTAGTCTTTGCACAGAGTAATCTCACAACAGCAACGAGCTCAGAGATATGACAACCAAGTCAAAGTTAAAAGAAAACAAAACAAGAAAAATGCAGGCACTTTCAGAAGCTGTCAAATAGTGTTCACAAGAGAAGAGGCAATGGACAATGTCTTTCTTCCCTCTACTGTCATTCACCTTGCAGCAACTAACACTCAACCAGTATAAAACACAAAGGCAACAAAATCCATCTATTTTTCAGTGATCCTCCAGTGGTCTCAGTAAGTGTCCAAAGGACATCTCCCACTGCCAGCTCAGGTCCACCCATTCCAGCGAGATCACTTTGCTTTACATTTGGTTACAAAGCTTATGTATGAAGAGCTCCAGAAGCACACTGGGAAAGGCTTCATCTCAGCCTCCTGGCAAACACTTTGCTTAACATAACCAAACAGTATCTACTGCAAGGTACAGAGAAATTCCAGGCTTGATTTTAGGCAGATATGCAAACCTCAAATGAACACAGGTACTCTTCATATAAAACATTTGTCTAATTGCTAAATCCAGTGAGAAACCACTCTTTCCATTATTTGAATCAGTTTTATATCTAATTTGACTCCACAACTAAAAGGAGTTCAATCAAAATCGGAATTGTGAGGTATGAACTAGGCTATAAACTATAAAAAGTCAAAAAAAAAAAAAAAAAGAGAGGGAACTGAGGAAGTAAATAAGAGAGCAAAAAGGAGATGAAAGAAAGAAACCAAACAGAGATAGCTATTTCTCTAATGTTTTTCTTGCCACTTAGTCTTCCCACATTTCTGATTTGTTTATTTAGACAACTTTACATCCTTCTTCTAGCTCTGCCTAAATACAAGAACAGATGCAATTGCTTTGTATGGCAACGAAAAAAACTATTTCTAACAGTGAATCTTCCAGTTTTGCTTGCTTGTTTGTTTCATTTCTTTTTGTTTCTTTAGGTCTTTGTTTTGTTGTTGAACAGGACAACCACTCACTCCTCAGATTTAGCTCAAGATATTCAAGTAGGCTCTGTTGTTTAGAACAACCTTAGGTGAACTTCAAAACAGAGGTACAGCAGCTGTCGCAGCATCACATTTCCCCTGAGTAACAGCAGTTGAAGGTCTGGAGTCCGTTTATTTTGCTGCCTTCAGTGATTCCTGTTCTCAGCATCTCCCCACCCCTCAAAAAAAACCAACCACCCAGGACTAAAAATCTCAGAAGATATAAACCATGTCAACAGCCCTGCTTCTATTAGACATCTGCTACTGCTCTTTATATTCACCAAGCAGCCTGTCAAACTATTTATCTTTACACATTATTTTCAAAGACATGCCCAGGTTTTAGTTTAGATTGCGACTGGCTTTAGACATAGCACATAACCCTAGGGAATTACACTAACAATATTGCCATACTTAAAATTTCATGTGAGACCAGTGTGACTACATTTATTTTTAAAAGCAAGTGCTTTCAGCCATAAGTATTGCTTTCTATATTTCTATAAGCATCTACCAGAGGTTTAGAAATACAAGAAAGAAAAGCAGAAAGGAAACATGAAGAGGCCCCTTGCACTGTCAGAAAAATGTAGGTTTCACACCTAACAATGAAATATGAATGTACACAAAGGTACACGTTGTATATACATGTATGCACACACTGTTTCTCTAATACAGCTCGCATGTTAACTTTATGGGACACTTTTTCTAACTGCTCCAGAAGCACAGCCCCAGTGAGCTGCCAGGTGCTTTCAGAGCCTCTCCTAAATTACAGCTAGGAGAAATTTCAATGTCTCAATCCATGGACCAGACTATTTTAACGAACACAGGAAGACTAAGCTATGGCACGACTCCAATATCCCATTCCTTTTGGAGACTGTTATGTTTTAGGGACACATAACAAAGGACATGTGCTCATGTAAAGTGAGAGAGGGATTGGGACAACATTCTAGGAAGGAGCTCTGCAAGGAAGCATTGTGAAAGAGAACAGAAGATGCTGCACTGGTGGAGGGAAATAAACTGCCACCTTTTCTTCTATTAGCATCCTCTGGGCAGAGTTCCAAGGCAATGATTGTTGGCCCTTTCACAGGGCATGGGAAGAGCACAGTACTTACCTGCAGGTACCAAAATGCCAGAGCAGCCCTGGTGCCTTCAGAGTTGTCAGCCTGTGCCAGTCAGTGAGAAATGGACTTCACCAGGCAGTTAGGAGGAGAAAGAAAACAATCATCCCGTCTTTACCGTGCATCATTTGGGTGGGTAGCGCTTGTGCTAGCTTTAGCATTAAGATCATTACTGATAGTTGAGCCACTGCAAAGTCAGCAACATCACAAACTAAACCAGGTACAGTACATTCAAGAACTGTGGTAATGCTATGAACTTAACGTGACTAAAGGTCAGCTTCCCCCCCCGCCAACTACAAAAGTATGTTTTATGGAAAATTAGAGATTTAGAAACACTTTTACAGTTAGGAATAATATATGGAATTCTCTTAGAATGTGGCTCATTGCATTTTTACTAGGGACCCTTAGCTGTTTGAAAAAAGAAATCAAGTATTGGATAATGGATGCTGCACATCACAGCTACAATCCTGACATCATGAATCAAAGTCTTATTTCAGATAACAGCATTGTTTATGTGTACACTGTTCACATGACTTCAGAAGATAAATGAAAAACTGCTTATAGAACAACTCTATGAAGGATCTTTGGACTGTGATAGGTAAAGAACAAAGGAATGTGACCTGATCCCACTTTGTTGCAGTGGGATTGCAGCTGTGAGAAGTTTTGAACAATTGACCTGTAATCATGGTTATTTCTTTCAGGTGAGAAAATGACAGCACAGCTAAGAGAAAGCTAAGAAATTATCACATTCTGTTTGTATTAATACAGTCACAACTCCCACTGATTAGCTTTGACCAGAGTTGACTTAGCAGCACAAAGTATTAAAATTCTCACTTAAACCTTGCCTTCAATGATCTTTTAGTTTTACTTAGTAACCTTGCTTTTCCGAGGCTGTGGCCTATTTCGAAATATTTGTTTGCCTATCTGGAGATGATATGAACATGCCACGGTATACTCAAGCTACAAAAACGCCTCTAGTAACACAATACATTTGACCCCACACAGTCATACACTATAACTAAACAATACCATTTTAGCTAAACTAGTTGAGGATCTCAAGAGAAGAATCCAAGCACCACAGCCTTTTAATTTTATTTCTTAGCAAAGACTGTACCTAAAATTCATAATTACTTACTGTTTCAGACCATCAAACCTATATTTGGTGTTTTGTTTTATGTTGGGTCATGTTCTCTAAAGGCATTCAGTTTTACTTACAGAAGTCTTACCGCTCGCATTTCTTACTTGTGGCATCACAGCCACCAGCCTTAAAGATGAGGCAATCACTGCAACTGACAGAGCGATGCAACCAAATTTTAAATGTTAAAAAGATTCCTCTAATGGTTTCTAAAATAATAGTGGAAGGCAGAAGATCTCTTCAGAGATAATATATGGTATTTACAGTAAGAAGGCATTTACATTCATTATCTAACATAATAGGAAACAGTATTTATAGAGAAAAAGAAAAAAAGTAGTACTATGTACATCACATACAGACACTAGTTAAGCTTAACTGCATCCTTGATGTATGTATCAGTATTCTCCATCTCGTAGATTGCAAAATTGGCGTAATTCCAGCAAGTGTTATGAAAATTAAAGAATTCAAACAAAGCTTCCTCATCTGAATGGTTACTGAACAGCAAGTAATTGAGGTAGGGTGAAAGGAAGCGTTTGTTTCAATTTTAATGAACATATACTTTGATCAAAATACTGTGAGAACTCAGCGCTTTCTGAACAACTTGAGTGAATCAGGGCCTCAATACCAATTTCTTATGCACTATTAGAATACTGTGACATGTGGATTTATAGTTGAATTGCTGCTTTAAAAAAAATACTTTTTTTTGTATGCATATAGATACATATACATATATACCAATAAAACCATACAGGGACAGTGTTCTGAAATGGACAAGCAGTACAAAAGCCAAAAAATAAAAATTAAAAAAAAAAGATAACCAACAAAAAAGAATGGAACTCTGAACATGTACTTATCCATTTTACAGGAAATGCATCAAAATTCAGATCACACAAAGTTTAAAAGTGTAATATGATACCTGTATACATGCCACTTATAAGAAGGTTATTATTTGTTCTGTGTTCCTATCCTAGGTGATCAGATGGTTGTCTGCTACAATACAACCCATCAGGGTATAAGCTCCATTGTAACCAGTAAAATAACAGTTTGCAGCCAACTTATGGAGAAAAAAAAAAAAAAAAAAAAAAAGGAATTAATTTATATCAGACTCCCAACTGTGATTAGAATGTCAGTTACAGCTGCTGCCTTGTTATAACACCCCCACACTCCTTAGCTCACAAGGACAAATTCAATGAGAGAAATGCCCTGCATTCATTGTGTAATTATCAATCTCACACACCTTGGAAACGGAGTACAGCTCCAACATGTGTATGACTAAAAACATTATTGTAAGATTATGGTCTGGAACAATAAAACAATTTCCTATTGTACCTAATAGGCTATCATAACTGGAAACAATTATCATATAAAACCTTTACTTTATCTTGACTTTTGTAGAAAGATTTATCAGTGGAAAAAATGATATGATTCAGATAAGTTGAAAAAAAAGCAAAACGGAGTCAAATGCTGGAAGAGGAGGGCCAAGAACCTGCTTGTGAATTGGCAGGCTGCCGGAAGCACCTCTGCTGGGGAATACGCAACTTTAATCTTTATTATGGAATGATCACAAATGGACTGTTTCAGAATACCATCTGTTCTCACTGAAGCATTGGATCAGCAGGCTGCACGCTTCAGTCTGTCCTTCACCTTGCTATCGGGATTTTCAACACAGCTTCCATTTTGGGAAGGGAGGGTGTCGCTCAGTGGAATGCTGGTGGAGGCTCTAGTAGGTTTTTTTTTTGTTTTTTTAATCTTCCTATTCTTGTGGTGTCTTCATTTTGACTTTCTGTATTTCTCTAAGCTCCAGCTAAAATGCTTATAGCAAAGGAGCATTTGCTTCTGACTCCTATTTTCCCTTTGCAAAAAAGTGTTGCTACCAGCAGCAGCGTCCAGATGAGCTCTTACCAGACCAGTGTTCCTCCCAGCAAGCCTTCTGGCATATCTCACTGTTTAAATGTCTGTCTCTGTATCTGCATAGCATGTGTATGAACAGATATGAATTTACCATTTATTCCAGATGTTAACGTATAAAACACGATAAGGAAATTGTTGGCATAAATAGAATGCAAAAGGATTTGACTGACTTCAGCACTATCCATCGCTGTGTAGAGGGCACTGTGCTGCACAGCTGGCTAAGCCACTGCAAAGCCATCAGCCTACCAGCAATTAATTGATGATCCTGTTTCTCATCTGGCTAGATATGCAATATTGCAACTGGACATGTTCATGGGTTATCAACACTCCCAGGAGGGGGCAAACAGATGAAGTAGGAACAAATCTTTTTTACTGAGATAAAGATTCAGAAAATCTTTCAGCAATTAAAAAATTGTAGAAAGGAGAGAAGATCTGTCAGCAAAGTAGAACATAAAGACACCAAGAAATGGAGAGGATGTAACGGTTAGCATAATTTGGCTAACCTGCAATTTTCTCCTCTGAACACAACCAGTGGCAGTTTGGCATGCATGTACCATGATGGGGTCTGTGACCATATGGGCTAAATGTTGTCTGCAAGTTACTAACTAGATGGAGACAGACTGGCCTCTAATATTTGGTCTTTGGATAAATATATTTTAACGGCATGTGTTGCAAGTCCTAACCAATACTTTTGCAAAGATTAATCATTTCAAGTTTTGTAAATATTTTATCTCAGCGTGAAGAGTGATTTCTCAGCAGAAGAGAAAACAACAGAAAATGAAGCATACTATACCTACACAAGCTGCCATCTTTCAGAACTGGGTACCCAAACACACCAGAAAAGTATTTTGAGAAACTCAGCATTACCGAAGTATTTAGCCAGCAATAGGATGTTCTCCACATGCAGCAAGAAGCTCCCTTGTGGCAACAAGCTACACTGTAGGAAGGAGTATAGGGGATTTGGGAAATACTTTCTGAGAGTCACTATTAAACCAGCAAGAACTGAGAAACACGAAGTGGCTTAACCCAAAATATATTTGTGAAAAGACTAGAGAAGTTCAGTACGTATTCCATTTTCACTTCTTCCACTGCAAGCTTTGCAGCATAAAAATATCTTGGTTGTGTTAGAATCTAGTCTTCCTGACTTTGACCCCCAGAAATGTTAAGAAAGCTTTGGTTCTGGAGAATAATACCAATGTGAAAATCTATCAGCTGATAAATCCTCTTACATATCAAAAGAAACAAGATCTGGCTATACAAACTAACATGCGGTTTTCTGAGAAGCTTTCATATTGGAGGGAAGAGAGGGAAAAAGAACGTAAACAAAGGCAAGATATTTTTGCACCAAATTTTCAGCATTTGAAGAATGAAGAACACAAAACTACTAGTTATTTCTTAAAATCTTAATTAAGCTCAAATCGCCTGCTACGGCATTCCTGTAACAAACAGGAAGTTTTTTTAAAAAATCATGACCAGTTTAAATAAAAAAAAAAAAAGCAGAGTCGGTTTTGCTGCCTCTGAAGTGAATATTTCTTTATTTCTCTTTTGAGTAAGAAGAATAAGCCTTGCATTTAGCCATGAAAAAGTAGGTAAATTTTTAAATAAATCATCTTCTTGATAAAATGAATAAATGTGAATGTTCTCTGTTATGTTTCCATAGTTTTGCAATTTTATTGAAGATTCAGGGATCACTACCCTATCAGGAGATGGAAGAAAGGATGTTTTTCTGTTCCCTCTCTCCCTCTCTTATCACTCCCCCCACTTCCTCTCCTCTTCTCCCCCAAATCAACATCACAGTAAAGGAAATTGGAAATCATTTCAGGAATGGATTATTGATCTGGTTGATAAGCAGAATTACAGCCTACTTTCACATTTCTTAAATGCAAAAATCTTTAGAAAAGTCATTCTCAACAGAATCACATTTTTTTTTCCTTGTGACCTCAAAATCCAGTGTTTGTCTGCACAAAAACCAATGTACTATGGTCAACATGCATACTTACTGCTGAGTGTGTAATTAAATTAGTCTGACAGCATTTCTACCACTTTCTCTTACTAAGTGAGCTTGTTGTATTCATTAAGACAAACTTTGGAATAAATAACATGCCAACAAAATCCTAATTTGCAAAGGCTATAAGAAATTACTTTAGTCTCTTACTAATGTGATTACGAAGGATGATGTTCTAAGTACATTTTTTCCTCAAAGAGAATTTTAAAGCAGATTCTTGTTTAAAGCTGTGAGTGCTCTTCTGAAGCTGTCCTTGTGCTATGCGTACAATGACAAACAGAAGAAGGCCTGGGAGGGAGGTGAAAGTATTAAGTACTGGGAGTGAAAAAGGATTTTAATAGATTTTAAAAAAAAAGAAAAGTCTATAATTTACAGTATCTATTAAAGGATGAAAATCAAACAATAAAGAAGATTCAACAGACTGTTCTTTTACAACTAAAAGAAACATGTAAATCTTATTTCTCATTGGCTGAACCATTCAGAGTCCATCTTAATTTAGTACACGGTCCACAAGATTAGAGGAAAAATCTTGGTTTAAGTGGCCAAGTTTGTTGGAGCTTTAGTCAGTCAGGTCTGTCAGGTCTGTCACTGACTTCAGTGATTTACGTAACATCTGACTGAAAACTTTTCTTCATTGCCACATCAATTCACCTGCTCCAGGTTCTGGGGAAGACAACTACTCTCATGTCATCCACCCAGCTCCCTCAGAGCTCAGCGGTGGGGCTGGGTATTGTTGAAGATGAACCACGGCACTGTTCCAGCAAGAAATGCGGTGGCTTCCAAAGGACTGCACAAATGCAGAGTCTGATCCATACTAGTCCCTGAACTGAATGAGCAGTTTGTACAAAACATGCCTGAATTTGGAGTCTTTTTGTAACACCGCTCTCAACTATAAATTTCTCCCTGTGATTGCAACATTGGCTGGATTCATATTACATTACCTTGTTTGGGGGATTAAATTACTATAAGGCAATTGAGAGAATTCAGGATAAAATGTGGTTTAAACATAGACGATTTCTAAAGGAAATCTCATGAGATTATCAGATCTCATTGAGCATCGATGCTGATGGACCAAAGGAAACTGAGCTGTGCCATACGGAATATGATTTGGAGCAGTTTGCAGCACTAGTATGTTGAAACTTTTAGGAACTGTAGTGGGAGAAAAAGCCAACTGCCGACACACTAACATGCTAGGAGGTGAGCTAGGATGGGAAGCTAATGTATGAATTAAAGACTGTGCTTTCTAATACAATAACATACAAGTGTCCTAGAATATAGAAAGCAACCTGCCTTGCTATCAGAAAGTGCCCTTGGTTTAAGAAGCAGCTGTTATGCCTAAACTTAGGGAAAGGACATTTCCTGAATGTGATAATGACATTTTAAGGTCTTGCAATCATTAAATAAAGAAATATTAATAAAACAAAACTTTGAAATTAGATGATGCTAGATTATTTTTTATCTAGCTTAGCCCCTTTATCCTCTTCATGCACAGTTGTACAAATGCTTGTAGTAGCAGAGAGCAAAAAAACTGAAATGAAATGCCAGCTTGGAAAACAGGAGAGAAGACAGAAACTACTTTACTGAGTAGCAGTGCTGAAACTGTGACCTAAAACATCTCGTTATTAAAACCATCAAGTCCTTTTCATCTTGTGCAACATATCTGAAATCAGCCAGAGGTAATGCTGACTATCCTTGAATTCATCCTGTGTTATGCTTACGGAAGCTTAATTAAATTAACTGTTTAGGGTGCACATGCTCATAACAACTTACTGTACTCTTTGTTTAAAAAGAAAGGAATCATTTTGCTTTGGAGATACATGCTTTAATCAGTTGCACAAGTGATCTCTAGGATAAAGGAATTTTAGCAGATTATTGACTATAGTTATTTAAGTCACCTCTGTAATTTAAAATTCCAAGAGCATTCACCAATGCCCTTAAATTAACCACATGGGTCACCACTGTATGTGTTACAGTGCACATTCCCATTTCTCTGAATGCCTCTGCACCTCCATCCCATAAGGGACAGATAACTTTTCACCTCCATCACTATAATACATACGCATTACCATAGTATCAAGCCCCAAACCAAGATTTGTTAAATATGCTTTCTTTTAAAATTATTCAAACTCTTTCTCACCCAATTTAATCGTGTTCTCCTTAATAAATAAATATGACCTCCCAGCTTTTACTAGCTTGGAAATAATATGGGACAAACTTCAAAGTAATTAGTTGGGGAGTTTACTTTTTTTTTGCTTTTTCCATCAGGAATGATTATGAAAAAAAAAATCCCCCAATGTTAAAATTTTTGTATGTTTCATGTACCCCACATGTCTATGTCTTTTAGTTAGCTGTAATGGTGGAAAGAGCTGAAAAATTTGTGGTGAGCATTTGTGTGTCAGTCAGAACTATGAAGGGAAGAAAAACCTGATGATTACTTAACTGTTCTTACTACATGTCTGTGAGGTAAATTTAAGCAACAAGATATCAGAAGAAGAAATAATATGGGTTTAAGCCATACAATGGGTCAGGAGCTGCCAGCAGTGCTTCCGTACCAGTATATTCACTTGCTCATGGATCTTTCAATTCTGCAGGGCAAAGGTTTCCACAAAACTGTACAGTACACTTATTCCAAACACTGTACATTTCAAGTGAGTACACATCTACAGTCTCTTTGCACTATTCACTGTAACATATGCTAACTATTCTGCTCATAGGCTAGCAATAAAGGTACGTATCTCCAAAAAAGCCTGCAGCTTGCTAAAACATGTTTGCATGTGACACATAGATACTTCTCAAAGCCACTTAACAAGAAATTCCTTGCTCAAAAATTACATACAGTGAAATTTATGTATGTACAATGTAATTTAATAAAAGATCTCAAACTGGTAAAACAGAGGGAAGGCTGCTGAATGTCCCTCTCTTTCCTGACGGTTTGCAGGGAGCCTAACACAGAGCACCAAATGAACATTTAACCTTCTGGACTATGCTAGAATTGCTTTCTGTACGTGAGCTCTGGTCTCTGCCACTTGAATATCAATACTAAGACAAATTGTTTTAACCAGTTAAAATAATCTAAGCTTTAATCAACGAGTGCTGAAGGACAGTTAGTTTCTTTGCTTATCCTCTACATTATTTCAGACAGTTTGGAATCAAGTGCTTAATACGGAACAATTCATTCTTTTAAACTTGTCATGCAAGAGGTATTCCAAGGGCCTTATTATCTGAAATTACAGGCTGCGGTATTGATGAGGTAAAGGCCTTTACTCAGCCCCATGGAATTACAGAGGACAGACATTGAAGACCCATCAAGGGAAGCTTTGCCTAACCCTGTTTTGAATTACATAAAATACCCGCTGCTGCAAAACAGCTCTCAAGACTTCTTAACTTGTCAGTTTTGTTTATCCATTCACACAGCAGATGCCACTGGTTTCCATTAGGACTGGGTAGTGTATCCTGTCACTCGACAGCAATTCCTCTGGTTGATTATAAACGAATGGTGCTGATGGGCTCTGAAGGAAGTTTCATTAGTCCTGTCCATACCAGAGGAAACTTTAATTCTTTTTGAAAAGTGTTTTCTAACATAGCTGAACTGTGTTAGCAAAACAAATTAGCTTGTCCTGGGTACTCCACTAACTGCTTTCAGGGGAACATTCTCTTCCCGATGAAGTCAAAACCAAAGCCCTGTTGCATTTCAGGGATCGAGATTTAACTCTAAGTATTTCCGACAGTGTTGTCAAGGAGAAGCATCTGAGAAATGTGTTTCACTCCACAACACCCACTCTGACACCTAAGAGAGTGAACATACCTCTTGATGTATTTGCTGGGTAGGTGCCAATATATCAGAGGTGCATAAACTTGGTCTCAAACTTCATTCTTAGCATAAATCATTTGTATACTGCAGCATAAATTCAATCTTAAGAGCAGTGGTGGCTTTTTATTTCTCTGTCACTGATGCTGAAGTTTGGAAGCAGTGAGAAACAGGGAAATATTGTGAGTACAAGATTTTGAACTATATTGAATAATTAGGCAATGAGCTTATTCTTTACATTTCCTTGGTTTGATAGGACTATTTCCAGTGCAGGTACCTCATGGAATGCCTCAAGAGTGACTCAAAAGGATAATATCACAGAGGAACAAACACAGAGGAATCTTCAACATTTTTTTCCAATCCGACCATCAATTTGAGTGTAGTGATAACACGGTGGAAATGGTTATGTGTAGCTGACTTTCAGGGATGTATTTGTATAAGGAACGTGTAAATCAGGGTTTATATTTTACAAAACAGAATTTTTTAAAAAATAAAATACAATTAATTTAGATAAATTATATAATAATTGACTTTAGATAAAATCATTGCAATAGAATGTTGTGTTTATGAGATCATCTTTACAGGTTATACAGATGATCATAAAAATCTCATTCAGAATTACTTGCTTATTGGCTATTCCAGAAAATATGGAGGACATCTAGCTCACAAAATATTTTTTGGAGGATGGAGATAATTTAGAGAGAGCCAGAGAGACAGTGCATCAACACTACTTTCTTCCAAAATGTAGAAATTCTGAAAGACAAAAGCATTCTTGCTGTTGTTCCTGAAAGACAGGAGACTCTGTATTTATCTCCATTTTAGTATGACTAAGGGCTATTACTGGACAATTACATTTTCCATAATTCAAAAAACACCAGTTTCTTCTAAGACCTTTTTTGTTGCAAGTACAATGACAAAGTACCATTGTCAAAAATTTACACAGTGTATTCAATTAATACAACAACAAGCAACCAGAAAAAGATGGAGATATTATGTTCTGTATATGTGCCTGTCTAAATATATGCTACACAACAGCAATGTGAAGTTCTTTCAAATCCAACCAACATGTTTACTAAAACATAAATGTATGAAGCAGTATTCTGACCTTACGAGGATGATTCAGAAAATCCCATATTGGTAATAAATAATTTATGTGTCCATGAAGTGTCCATGAAATAAACAGAAGACACAAATCCACGGCAAATTTTAAGACCAAGAAACAACCAAAACTTAGAATTCAGACTCTAAAATAAATAATAAACCTCCCATTTCCTTTGGCAGGACTCAGATATCTGTCTAAAGACTCATTTGTAGATCATCTCTGTTCACTGAGATAAAAGGCTGTATGACAGGTATGGTACCATGTCGTCTCAGTTTAAGAAGAAAAGAAAAAATGAAAAGACTGAATGGGACACCGCCTAAAAACTTTAAGGCCATCTGTGATTTCTCAGTAGCATGAAGTGGAATGCAAATATTCCTCCCAAAAGAATAAAGATAACTAAATCAGTTGCACAACCGCACAACTCAAAGCCCTCTAAGATATTGCTATTTCAACGTGAACACTTTCTGAAAAGGAATGAAAGAAAAAGTTGGTTAACTCATTCTGTTCATTTTGCAGATTCACATTTGCCTAGTCAAGCCCGAGCTCAAACATGAGGTTCCCAGTACTGTGAAAAGATGAGAATTTTCACAGTAAGAAAGGTACAGTTGACAGAAAGCAGGAAGTCTCATTACACAGCCTGTTCTGGGAGGTTTTCCAATCCAAGTTTTGGAAATGAAAGATGTACATAATGATTTATTTCAGAACTTGTGGTTAGTCACCATAACAAACGTAAGAACATTTGTAAACTACCTGTCTGCAGAAAATATCATCCTAAGACGTGCTTGGAAAAGTGTTGACCTGCTACCTCTTCTATTTGACAAGGCTAACAGATAGAAATAATGGAAATGAGCTTTAATGACTGTTTCAGAACTAGGAAGGTAGTAATGAGTATGGTATTGTTATGATCATGAGAACTTTTGGTAAGTATATATACTCCTATCGGAAGCATTACTCTGGCTTACTGTAATGAAATTCAATTCTCTAACAACAGTGTTAGAAACCATTCAGAATTCATGTTAGAATATTAAAAAGTATGATTTTTATAAAATGAAACTTTTTCTTAGGTCAGCTGGGCAAAAAGTTTTACCAATGTGACATTATTATACAGCAGCAGGCAACCAAATCAAGACTGACTTACAGTACTAAAGGGAACTCTCCCAAATTTTACTGTATTTGGTGAATCTTTAGCTTCATTGCAGAGTTATCCATTCATTCTGGTCAGACAATACCATTAAAAAGTAAAATAACATAGGCGAAACCCTGTGAGAATACAGCATGCATTTGAATACAAAATAAAAATGCATGTACTACTCCATTCAGATTCACAGCAGTGGCAAATTGTCCTAATAAATCAGTATTTCATTTAGGAATATATAAAGCTGTAGCTATCATAAGGAAATACATTTTTTTAGTTGCAGGAAGTGTCTAGTTATGCGTCTAGCTTCAGTAAACTTCTAGCACACTTCTGCATATCAACAAGGGATATAGATTAACTTACTTCCATTTGCCAGTTTACTGCAAAGCAGACATATGATCCAATCTTTAGAAGGTGGCTCACTCGAAAATCTAATCTCACATTCATATAGCAAGTCCTAATGAGCCTGCTAGGAGTAAACAAATTAGTCTCCAGGATGTATTATGCATTAATTAATCAGACTAATAGTATTATGAAATGTGTAATAGATGAAAATTAGTTCCAAGTACAGTATTTGCATTGAAGAACGAACATCGAAGAATTAAAGCATAATAAAAGTATTCTCAAATTTCTACCACTGTCAGCTAAATCACCTGTACTTAATTAATGACATATATTTCTCTTCCGTTTAACTCCATGTTTTAGTGAGACAAATTACCATTTTTTTTCATGCTGTTTTATTCTTGACTACCATGTTAAATTCACTTTTAGAAAAATTACTGTTGGTAATCATGGTGACACATCTAACCTTGTACTGACCCGACTATAACAGTTCAGCATGTGGCATATAAAGTCATATCAATCCAAGAGTACCACTCTTACTGCAGTTCTCTAACAAAAGAATGCATTTGGCCCTAAGCAGAAAATCTGAAAAGCATTTTTCTTCTTAAAAAAATGTACGCTGTAGTGAAAGACCTGCAGTTTCTAGATGAAACTTGAAGATGAAGAAGCTCCCTAACAGGGAAATACAGTGTATTTGTTCCTCTTTCTTCCTTCTTGATTAGGAATGATCTAAGTTTTAAAAAGACACTGGAAAAGATCCCGCGGAAGAGATAAGATCTTTAAACAGATATGTTGTACATGCTTGCATCCACTTCCATTGACAGGCTGCCACCATCTTTTACTTGACATGACTGTAATGCCTTAACCACTGGTGCCAGTAAGGGCCACACTCCATCAGGTCTTATTCGAATGCTATCCAAATTCTGCTGAGTGTGGCACCTAGACAGATATAGATGAGAACAGAACAACATACAGGCAGAGACATACAGCAGTTTTCCTAATGTGAAAGAGTTGGGAAAAAGAGGCAGGAAGCACTAAACTCTTCATACTAACGCGGACAGGCACATTGTGTTGATATTTCACTAAATGAACAGGCACGTGTGCCAGTCAAAATCTTCCTTTAAGTGAAAATGGTGAGAAAAACAGAGCAGAGGCAGCATATACCTCTAAGAGAGGCATGACTAGAATCATCAGGTACTTTAATTTGTCATCAGTCAGTTTTACTTCTGCTGTTTTCAGTCTTAACTACCTCTTAAATAAGTCTTATTAACCTGCATTTTGTTTCTTTCTTTAGTAATATGAGCTAATGCCTGTAGGAGGAGGAAGAGAAGCAAATGCTCCAATCATTAATTCTGTCCGGAACTCTAAATGTAAATATATCCACTTACCTAGCAGCCAGTCCCAGACTTCATTTCAGTACAACTAGCTTACAGCTATGCCCAAATCTGACGTAGCATTACAAAGCAAAAAGGAAAATTAACAGAAGGCCAGCTTCTGTTCTAAGTCACCTCCTAATTATCAGTGGCTGTGGAAAGGGATCATTTACTGCAGAAACATTTGCTGTCGTTTTCTCTCCAGAATAACTTGTAGTAATATGCAGGCTGCCTTTCTTACCTGAGCCTCCCGAGGAGATTTCAATATCCAGCTCAGTCAGCATTTTCCCTGCAGGTAGCTGAACTCTGACTAAATTCAGGTTTCCGACAAACACCATCTCTCTTCACAGCAGATAGCATAATTCCCCTTTAGGAAAGGCCTGTCTGTCCTACTACAGTCAGACGATACCGCCTTTCCTAAAGACGGGAGAGACGCAAAGCCAGTCAGAGTCCTAGGACCTTTTTATACACAGAAGATTTCCTCAAACACAAAACAAAATCATTTTTCCCTACAATCACCTTTTCAAACTCAGTTCTCAGCAGTATTGCAGCATTAAAGCAACTGAAGTGAACCTCAAGGCCACTTATGCAGAGCAGAGGCAGAGCACCACTGCCTTTCCTTATTTTTTCTCCCTGATGTCAACACACAACCCCAGGGGGAGTCTGAATGAGAATCGTGTGTTCACCTTGAAGACAGAAATACGTCCTCAAAGCTGTTATGGCTGCCAATCAGCATGGGAAGCGTTCAGCAGCAATATTAAACAGAAAATTCTCACAGACACAGCTAAGCGTAAGGAAGTCAACTTCTATGCGCTTTCCACGGGAACTGGATGCCTAACTGCCTTTGTGTCTCTGAAAATCTCCTTCTCAGTGATGAAACCTGCCTGAGAATGGCAAATATTTCAGCTACCATTACTCTTGTTTACAGTTTTCTGTTTTATTAAGCACAGGTCATGAACATTGCACATTGCATGGTTGTAATACCAGCAGATTTTAATGGCAGTGTTTCATTCATTCAAGTTTTATTACAGCGTACAACTGAACATTGTTGTAATAATCAAAATATTTTTACACAGTACCCTAAAATATGAACTTGGATTATTACAAAATACGATGAATGCAATAAAAAACTAGTCTGAACAAATTAACATTTGGGTTCCCCACTTGATCAGAACATACAGCTGCACTGAGAAGTCAGTTCAAAGCACAAAGAAGCATCTGTGACGGGGCAGACACAGACACAGACACAGACACAGATTTCTAGGTTGGAAGAGACCTCAAGATCATCGAGTCCAACCTCCGACCTAACACTAAGTACTCCACTAAACCATATCGCTAAGCTCTACATCTAAACGTCTTTTAAAGACCTCCAGGGATGGTGACTCCACCACCTCCCTGGGCA